>NC_136511.1:88423865-88696365 GCF_053919585.1 Euprymna scolopes | reverse complement strand
CACATTTTCCAGTCTAGCGTTGTCAATGGAGATGTTTGGGGGTGAGACTGGAGTACTGTTTGGTGGTGATTGATGGAGGATTTGGGTTTTTTTTATATTAATTGTTAGTCCTAGCTGTTTGTACGCCCTCGTGAAGGCAACCAGTGTACACTGTAGGTCCCCTTCTGAGAGGGCTACAAGGGCGTTATCGTCTGCATACTGTAGCTCCATAATGGATATGGTGTTCGTTCGACCTTTGGCCCTAAATCTGTTGATGTTAAAAAGTCGGCCGTCGGTTCTGTACATAATCCGAACTCCATGGGGCATCTCTAAGTTGTGCAGGGATTTTCTCTTGTTCCCATATTTTGAGCAGCAGGGCATGGATGTGTCTGAGAAGATCAGGCCCGCCTTTCTTCAGGATTTCTGCTGGGATGCCGTCAGAACCAGCCGCCTTATTGTTTTTCATCTTCCTAATTGCATCCCGCACCTCTTCCAGACTGGGTGGTTCTCCCATGCTCTCAATTATGGGCTGTTGGGGGAGTTTTTCAAGGGCCTCCATCTCTGGAGTGGTGTCCCTGTTCAGAAGATCCTTGTAATGCTCTTTCCATCTATTTGTTATTTTTCCCTTTCCTTTCAGCAGCGTGAGCCCATCCTTAGACCGAAGGGGGGTCAGAGAACGGTAGCTGGGGCCGTATACCACTTTTGTGGCTTCAAAGAATCTTCTGGTGTCCCCAGAGTCAGCAAACTGCTGGATCTCCTGAGCCTTCTTCATCCACCAGATGTTCACCAGTGATGACAATAATGACACAACGGCACTGAAGGCGGATGAATACTGCAACAGAAGAGAGTCTCCAGTCGTCGTGGTTCTCCATGCCATTGGTATCAGGCCCTCCTCTGCCAAGGGGCCGTGTGGTGGCTGCAGGCGCATCAGTCTCCCCACGTTAAAAGACATCACGCGCAGGCGTTCTCCCGAAAGGGAACACATCCTACTCTACATCATGGATGGAAAAGTCTTGTGACAGTCTTAGTCATTAAGCTCCCGGACTGAGGCAGAGAGAGCTCTCCCTTAATTCCCGGATAGAAAAAGTCCTGTGGCGACCAGGAAGTGGTGAAGGGAGCAGGACAGTGTAGTCTGGCAGCTCCTAGCTGCAACCTGGCACATAGGCGGTGGGTGCCAGATTCAGTCGCTAACCTCACGGACCGAGGCAGAAAGAGTTTTTCGGCAGCTGCATCCATGACTGAGCAGCCCTGTTTAGGATCCACTCTGCTCACCCCAGTAGGGGAGGGGGGTTAGAAAAGGTACCCCTAAAAATAGCCTGCCTCAAAAAAACCCGTCTGGACTACCGCATCCAGAGGGATCACCACCACGCGGTCGGAAAAAGAAAGAAAATTTATGCCTATATTTTGGAACCTGGAATGTGAGGACCCTCATGGACAACAAAACAAGTGATCGACCCGAAAGAAAAACTGCCATTATCTCAAGAGAGCTAAGGAGGTTCCAGATTGACATAGCTGCGCTCTCTGAAACCCGACTGGCTGACGACGGGCAGCTGAGGGAGGAGAAAGGCGGGTACACCTTCTTTTGGAAAGGAAGGCCTGCAGAAGAGCCGCGTATCCATGGCGTGGGCTTTGCTATAAAGAACAGCCTCATCCGCCACCTCAATGAGCCCCCTGTTGGCATCAACGAACGGCTAATGACCATGCGCCTGATGCTTGCGGGCAGCCAAATGGCCACTGTGATTAGTGCGTATGCTCCAACACTTGATGCACATGATGAAATAAAGGAGACCTTTTATGCTGACCTTGACACCATTTTATCCGGGGCCCCCAAGGGGGACAAGATTATCCTACTTGGGGATTTCAATGCTAGAGTGGGACGAGACCATCAGCACTGGAGAGGAACGCTTGGAAGAGAAGGAGTTGGGAACATTAACTCAAATGGTACACTCCTACTGACAAAGTGCTCAGAACATAACCTGATCATCACGAACACACTTTTCCGACAAAAAAACGCATTCAAAACATCATGGATGCACCCTCGAAGTAAAATCAGGCACCTCATTGACTATGTCATTGTCCGTGCCAAAGACCGCTGTGATGTGCTGAACACCAGGGCAATGACCAGTACAGACAATTGTTGGACCGACCACCGTCTTATTCGCTCCATCATGTCTATCCATTTAATGCGGAAGCAAAGGATGCAAAAAAGACAGAGCCGACCAAAGCTCAACATCGAGCAGCTGGGCGATATCACCTACCAACAACACCTCCAGGCGGCTCTTAGTGCGGACCTGCCCAAGCAGTATCCGCATGACGCTGAAGAGCACTGGGACAAGCTGTCTTCTGCCATCATGGACTCCAGTATAAGCATCCTAGGGCAGAAAAAGCGGAAACATCAGGATTGGTACGATGAAAACGATACCGAAATCCAACAGCTTATAGACACCAAGAGGCAAACTTTTATCACCTGGCAGAATAACATCAATTGCAAGGTTAAAAGAGCTGCCCATGCCAAGGCTAAAGCGGCTGTCAATTCGACAGTCAGGAAGCTGAATATATACATATATATACATACATATATACATACATCTATATATATATACACATATATATATACACACACATATATATAGACACATATATATATACACACATATATATACACATATATATATATACACACATATATATAGATACACACATATATATATATACACATATATATACACACACATATATATACACACATATATATACACACATATATATACACATATATATATACACACATATATATACACACACACATATACACACACATACACACACACACATACATATATATATATATATATATTTTTTTTTTAGACAAATTTTATTGAATAGCACGGAATTGTTCTGTTTTACAATTTTCCTTTTTATCTTCTCCAATCTCCGAATAGTCCTTTTTGTGTTCTTCTCGAAATTGTATATGTTGGATCCATAATCGCGGGCGCTTTCGACGGAAGTACTTCTATCATCCTTAGGCTTATTGTAGAAATAAATGTAGGGATTGTTTTTTTAATTTCATTATATATTTTATTTTTCCTAGTCACGTTGTAATTTGTTACAAGTTAAGTGGGCGAATTTTTTTTTTTTACATATATTAAACACATTTATATATACAAACACATATATATATTATTAAACATTTATCCCAAACATTTCAAAATGTTCCGGCTGCACTCATAATTAATATTACTTATTTGAGGCTTTTTTGTTTTAATGCACAATGCTTCGAGTATTCTAAGCATATTTACATTTCTCTCACTCTGCAATACTCTTGTATTTCCTACCATAATTCTTCGAAATTCCGAATGTTGGCAGCCATGTCCCTTCAAATGTTGTGATATGGAGCTAGAGTCAGAGATACATACATATACATATATAGCAGAGAAATTGTAAAACAGAATAATTCCGTGCTATTCAATAATAGTGTGAGTTTATACATATTAAAATATGTCTGCACACATATATATATGTATGTACATTTAAATATATATGTATGTATGTATGCGAATATATCGAACATGTATATATATACAAAAACACATGCGTATGTGTGTACCTTCTTGTTTGTGTTTATGTAAGTGTGTATAGCTTTCAGATATACTCTATTTGAAAGTATCATTATATTTTATTATCTTTGTAAAATCTGCGAGCGAAAATAATATTGAGCAGATCTGACATGATCTTATTTAAAGTCTCAAATTAACCTTGGCATTGTCAAAGAAATTCCAAGAAAAAGATAAATGTTACTCTCCCAGCTTCCTTCATCTCTTAACGTATACAGTTGCCGTGTGGGTGAGTTTGGATAAGTTGGGTATTAAGATAAACTTAATGGAAGGTAGATTTTGGTCGTCTAGCAGGAAATGCTCAAAATACACGATGAAAAGTCTTTAGAAACGTTACGTGTTGTCTTTCTTTTTTTATATTTGTCTTATTTTTTTTCAAGGAATAAAAAAAAACTATTTGTGTTAGAGGAATATATAATCGTGATGAGATTTTAAAACGAAAACTTATACAGATATAATAGAGTAATGGAAAGTTCGGGGTTTAACACAAATAAACCGTACTATTCTTGTGTTAATTAAAATGTTTCGGCAGTTGTTAAGCTCCTAACTGTTTTAAATATGTATTTTCTGAAATCAAAAATCTATTCGAATTTTTTAACTGAACCTTTTTAAATACATTGGAATTCTTGGAAAAAAATAGACTTGAAGCAAGTAGATGATATTGGCCAAAAGTGTGTGAAAATTACGACCAAGAATAGTAGTCCAACTGATCACAATAATAGAAATTATTAATCCTTATCTGTAAAAAAAAGTCTCGAAAATCATATAAAACGTTTTAGTATTTAGTTGTATTTAGTTGTATTTAGTTGTAACAATAGTTCTCTGAAATTTATCAAGATTCAAAAAAACTATATGAAACCATTAGATGATATTTATTAAATAAAGCATAATGTATATCTCCGCCTGGCAATGTAAGGATGTCAAATCCTTATCTCCATATTATATTAAGAATTTCCAAAAATTATGCCATAGAAACGTTAATAACACAAAAAATATTTTTCTGTTCAGATTTTAATTTATAATATTATTAAAAAAAGCATCAGATCCATGAATCATTTTGTAATACACTTTCTAGGATGAGAAGATTCGAAGTTATCGCCAAAATTGTGACTTTCACGTTTTCTGTGACTTGAATTTTTATTATCCACAAATATTTTAGTAGAAGGGATTCTGGCATCTGGGATTCTCTACTGCATAGCGATAGGATTTTGCTGCTTGTCGTGTTTGTCTATTTATCTATATATCAAAGGCTATTTTCATCGATGGGGTACAAGGGCTAGTAGTTCGTCTGAAGATCTAGCATTAAAATACATGTAAATAGGCAGAGGGTTGCAACATTTCGTCGACAGGGAAAGGCTGAATCCTAGCTGACAGTTCGGGATCTATTAGGTTAACGACTTCCTTTTAAACCTTGTTCAGGAGTGAGAGACTAGTAGCATACGCACCAGCCCAAATGTGAAAACAATCATCGATACATGGCCGAATTGTGGCCTTATATACATGATACTTTCAGGCGTAAGTAAACTTTCTAGCACAGTACAAAGAGCTCACCTTCCTACACAGAAGACTCGGCAATGCTCTTGATGTATCTGTTCCAACACGTGTTCCTTGTGAACGTTAAACTGAGGAGTTTGAAAGAAGTAATTTCAGGTAATATATCATTAGCTATAGCTATTGGTGGTTGAGAATGGTTCTTGTAACTATTAAAAGGAAACAAGCTCAGTGTTAGAAGCACTGAATGTAACCATCCATTTTCATCCCCATCCAATTACAAACTGGAGGTCTTTTTTAAGGGTTTCCGTCATTGCCTTCGATATGTGCTCATTCGTTTTCCCAACGTACCTGGTATAGAACGTGGTGTTATCAGCATATATACCCATCTCGGAGATAATTTATCAGGGAGGTCGTTTATGAATATCAGAAATAATAAATGCCCATAGATTGACTCTTAATATACACTCGCATTTATATCATATTGTTTTGATGTAGTATTATTAAGGACATCCTGAATTTTTCTCTTATTTAGGAAGGATTTAATTATGTTAAGTATTCGTCCAGAAATAACATTTGATGTGTTTTCCTGAGAAGGTAATCGTGCCATACCCTGTAAAAAGCCTTAGATCTGCCCTACATTCCCCTGCTTTATTCAGAGTATGTTATATACGTTCAGAGATTACAATTATGGTATCTGTAGTAGAACGAGCTTGCCTGAATTCATATTGTTTGTCTGACAGAAGTTTAGTAACTGTAAGGTAGTTGAGTAGAGCTTGATTAATTATGGACTCAAATATTTTGGCGAAAAGAGGAAGGGAGCTAATGAGGCAATAATTTAATGGGTCAGTTCTTTCGCCAGAATTCTTGTGAATTGGTACCACGGAAACAGTTTTCCAGCGGTCAAAAAAGCCAGATACATTTACGCATTTGTTGAAAAGTTTGGAGAGAACTGGAGCAATCTCAGAGAAGCATTGTTGTAATAGTACAGCTAGGATGAGATCCAGTCAACATGTTTTTGAGGTTAAGTTGTTTTTATGGTATCATGCATTTAAGAATGGGTAATTTTCAGATCGTCTAGTGTGGTTTCTGTTCGCAAAGGAAAATCAGGGAGGAAGTGGTTTACTGGGTTCAATGTAGAGTTTGAGGCAAACCGACTGGTAACTATGTAAGCATACTTGGTTGCCGCGCAAGCTACTTCATGATTGTCGGGTAGTGGGGGATTGTTGATTGCTCATTATTTAATACACTGTTGTAGATTTTTCCAGAAATCACGAGTTTCTCATTTTTGCGCTTCGATGCGTTTTTTTTTTTTTTGGCGGTTTCTGTGAAGTCTCTCTTAGCTGTCGCTATTTCTTTCTTACAATTACTTTCAGCTTCTATATACTTTTATCTGTTTGTACTAGAATTATGTCAAATGAATTTACGGCATGCTTTGAGCACTGACAGCTGTACAAGTAGAAGAAAACAATTCGGGAGAGTGGGGTTTGCTATAGAACATCCGTGTGAGAACATGTTCTTCAATTGTTGCTTTGAACCATTCAGTGGTGTCATTTGCGCACAGTTCTTCAGGAAGAGAAAAAATATGTTCCCATGAGAGTATCTCTGATGATGTAGTGAAGTAGAAAAAAAAGAAATTAAAAAATATATATATATATAAGACACAGCTGTTCCTTCCAAAAGGTTGAGCTCTTCAACGTCCAAAAATAATTCACCGTCACAAAAAGAATTCACCGTCACTTCTTCCAACCGTCGTTTCACTCTCTGCGCTCTTCACCTGCTTAAAAAAAGTACCGTTTATATGCTGTCCATTTCTCCACTTATGCAAATTGACTATCAACCAGAGCCATCTAGTTTTCCATTTCTCCAAACAGCCAATTTGTAAAGGGGGACGACGCAAACCACACGCCCCCTTGATCTACACGATCATAACATGTCAACCCATCACGTAGATGGCGGCCGTCTCTCTCGCTGCGATCTCCGCGGAGCCTCTTCGTGAACGTCGCTACTTGGCTCGACGTCGCTGTCTTCCTCTGATGGCACTACCGGCCGCACATCAAGGATGTGTCGAGGGATGCCGTCGATAGATACATTGTTCAGGGACTGGATACTTGTCACGATGCCCCTCCCCCAGCGTGTGGTACAGCGAGAATCAGGCGGTTTGATCCACACTTCCTCTCCCACTCGCACAGTCGCTCGCTTCTCGCCTTCCTCCGCGAGTACCTGTGCAGTTCGGGGATGCCGCCACTCGTACTTGAAGACTGCCCTCTGCGGTACTGACTCCACTTTTTGTCCTGACTTTGGAGCCATATTATATCAGAAGACAGCTTCTGGCGGCGAAATCTGGCCCCTTTCAGCTATAGCCTTAATGGTCCTGTGATGCCGCTCCACATTTCCGTTTCCGCCTGGTCTATATGCAGCACTGAAATAGCGCCGCACTCCCCACTTATCCAACACATTCTCCATGGCAGCTGAGCGAAAGGCAGTTCCATTGTCCATTAGCACTTCTGTCACTGGACCCCTCTCCAAAAACACCTCTTCCAAGACCTTTGCAATTTCACCTGCACTTTCCGCCTTGATCTCCCTCCAAATGGCTACTCTTCCTGGTCCACAGTCGACCATTGACAGATACGGCCTCTGTCGATAGTGCGTTACGTCTATCGCCAACCTGCTCCAGTTCTCTGCCACCTGAACCTCACCAGCTTCGTGTCTACTCGGCGCAGGGTCGATTGATTGACACCGGCTGCATCTCTCAACCACTGTCCTTACGGCCTCCTTTGTGATTCTGGGGTCCACCTTCCTGGCCAAGAACAAGGTTCTATCCACTCCAAAATGGTGCATGTTATGCAAATCCTTCAGAGTGTCTTCATTCAAACAACATATTGCAACAGCCGCCTCATTCGGCGCCTTTAGCCAGGTCTTCCGCACCCTCGTCATCACATCTGCTCTGTTCTTCGCTGAAGGAACGATAGTGACCCTAAGTTGAAAATCAAATTCCCTAATCAGCTCCCTTAACATCATCAATCGACGCTTTACTAGCATCTCGGCAGCGCCTTTCGTCTTCACCTTCCCGTCTTCTGTAGCTTCGGACTGGATCCAAGAGAACACAGTGGCTGAGTCGGTCCTCACCTCAACATTCTGTAGCCCCCATTTCAAGGCTAATTTGATGCCCTTCATAACCGCATCCAGTTCTGCCACATTTATGTGAGCCACGTCGTCCTTCTTCCGCAACCAAGCATCATCTTCTGCAGTAACACCACCTATCTCCAAGGTGACCCCCACTGCTATACAGCTTGCATCACACCACACAACACCTTCTGCACTGTTGGGTACATGCCAAACACCTCTCACTGGATCCTCACTCTTCACCTCTTCAATAATCTCTCTCATAATGTCCACAGTCTGTTTATCAACTCCATCCTCCCACTTCGCTCCACTAGCTAGCCTTTTGATATAACTACATGCAGTCCGTAGCCATCCTGCAATAGGGTAATGGCCCACCAGTCTTCCGCATATTGAGAAGTGTTCTCGCCTGCTCAATTTTTCTGACACCTCCGGGATCTCATTTCCCCTCCGGAACACTAACCGTCCTATCTGGTCCCTTCTTAGTTGGAGCCCTAACACAGCTCCTCCCTCCAACGATTCCGGGCGTTTTGCAATTAGCCCAAAGCTGTTGAGGTGTTTTACTACATCCTCCGCAGTTGTTACCGTCTCATCCACCAAAATATCATCAATGTAGGAACTGGTGGCTCTTCTGACTGCGTCCTCCTTGCTTAGCACCGTTTTGAGGATCGCTGCTATGATTTTTGGTGCAGAATTCAGGCCAAAACCCAACCTAGTCAGGCAGTACGTTCGGCCCTTGTATCTGACCAGCTGGTATTTCCAGAATTCCTGTGAAATGTGGATCTGTAGGTATGCAGATTTTAAATCCACAATCGTCGCAGCCTTCTGAATCTGCCTCCACTCTCGCATGGTCTCTCCGCACACGTCCATCACATCGCCTCCCGTGTGACACGCAACGTTTACGTTCAGCTCCCTGAAGTCCAGTACTGGCCGAACATTTTGTTTTGTGGGCTGAACAACCGCCATTAACGGCAGCACACCTTCCACCTTCTCCGTCCATGGTCTTAAAATCCCCTCTGAGATCCATCGGTCCACCTCCTTCTCAAATTCAACTCTTGTGCCTCCTCGCAACGTATGCTTGTGGCATTCCACTCTGTTGTTCAGTATGGGAGGTTCTCCCTTCCATGCCCACATGACTGTCCATTTCTCACCATCAAAGTGTGCAGAGAAATCTTGGTCCTCTATCGTGCAACTTTTATCTGACCCGGCCGTTCCTGTGACACCTTTTTTCGAATTGCACACCTGCAGCCCCTTGATGTCTTCCAAATCTCACGGAGTTCCTATATACCGTAACGCCCCCTAGTCGAGCAATTGCGTTCATCCCTAGCACTACATCGACACCCGTGACAATTTTGTTAATAACAATCGCCTGGATTGTTAGTGACATCCCACGTACCATCAACCGAACGATACTTGTGCCATTACACTTCACCTCTCTCCCGTCAACTGCCGTAATGCTGCTGGTTCCATTGCATGTGTCAACCATGTCTTTGGTGATAATTGTTGAAGTACAGCCCGTGTCGACAAGGGTTTTTGCACTTCGTCCATTTAGGGTCACCTCTACTTGTGATTACATACCCTGAAGCGCCTTCATCGAAAAAGTGGGGTAGCCACAGGCGCAGTGGCTTCCCCCTGTTCGTCAATGGCGTCAACAGACAGTCGATCCTCCTCCCGCATCTCGAGATATAGGGCCAGAGCATCACCATCAAGATACAACGGTATCAAGCTGGCTACATCCGCGATGTCCCGCAACTTAGCGACAAGTTTAACCTTGGTCAGCCAGGTTATAACATCTCCCTCTCCAGAGAACGTCTTAAGCATTTCACTGCTGATCCTCTTTGCTGCCATAGTTTCCGCCGAAATAGCTTATAGTGAAGTAGAAAAAAAAGAAATTAAAAAAATATATATATAAGACACAGCTGTTCCTTCCAAAAGGTTTAGCTCTTCAACGTCCAAAAATAATTCACCGTCACAAAAAGAATTCACGTCACTTCTTCCAACCGTCGTTTCACTCTCTGCGCTCTTCACCTGCTTAAAACAAAGTACCGTTTATATGCTGTTCATTTCTCCACTTATGCAAATTGACTATCAACCAGAGCCATCTAGTTTTCCATTTCTCCAAACAGCCAATTTGCAAAGGGGGACAACTCAAACCACAGATGAGATCCCTGATAGTTTCGTAGTAACCTTTCTTATATTACGTTTTCGTTTTGAGCAATGGCTTTGGGTCAATAGCTTGTTGATTTTGTTGATCTGTGATAGAGATCGAGATATATAGAAGCTATGTGTTATGCTACTAACTGAGTCTTTGTACGTAGAGAAAGCAAGCCAATTACTGTGGTAAGTAAATTACAGTAAGTAAAGAATTGCCTTTTAGAAAGGTTTTATTAACTGTAAAATACACGTACGCTCTTGAAAGGATCGAGCGGGAAAATGAAAGAGGGCGCTTTTATTATGAATGTCAATCCCAAGGGGGATAACTCTTAACAACAAATTAAATCATAACATTTTCCCCGTCCTAAAGTATTCAAGTAAGGGGTAATTAATTATAGACAAATTTTTTTTTTTTTTTTTTTTTTTTTTTTTTTACAATCACATAAGAATCATTTTATTTACAAATAACATATGAACCCAAACTGCAGTTTTTTCAGTATTTAGTCACAAAATCCTTATATTTACTAGGAAATTGTCGAACTCGGGACGACCTCCGCACAGATTGGCAGGAATGCTGATTTTCAGTATTATTTTTTAGTGAAATCTGATTTTCTTCAAGATCAGACGATTGATTTTTGTCTTCCTCATGACCAATGTTTTCATTAGTAGAAGGTTCAAATAAAGTCTCTGAAGTAGTAGGATTATTATTAGAGTTTTCTTCATGTGATGAGTTTGGAGCTAAGTCTCGAACGTTGACAGTGGTTTCAGTACCAGAAGGTAGTTGAACATAAGCGTAGTGGGGGTTGACATCTATTAGGGTGGCAGGCGTTACAGGAGGGTCATGTTTACTTGTTTTAGTGTGGTTTCTAATATATATTGGGCCTGGTTTAACCCAAGAAGGAATTGAAATTCCGGAAGCAGATTTACGACTATATTTGAATAGTCTATCATGGGGAGTCATATTAGTGGCAGTACAAAGTAATGATCTAATTGAATGAAGTGCGTCCGGTAGTATGTCTTCCCAATAAGGTAGTTTCATTTGATTAGAATGTAATGTTGTTTGAATGGCCTTCCATAAGGTACCGTTGAGTTTTTCAATCTGTCCATTACCTTCAGGATGATACCTACTTGTTTTAGAAGTAGCAATTCCTTTTTTGTGTAAAAAATCTTTTATTTCTCTTGCTAAGAAATCAGAAGCACGGTCAGTATGTATCATGTCAGGCAAACCAAAAATTGAAAAGAGTTTGTTTAGACAGTGGATAATGGTTTTGCTTGTCATATCTCTGCAAGGAAAAGCGAAAGGAAAACGGGAATACTCATCAATTAGAGTAAGTAGATATTTGTTGCCATGTATAGAAGTAGGTAGAGGGCCTTTAAAATCAAGATTTAATCGTTGAAAAGGTAATATGGCTTGAATGAGAGTCCCTCCATTGGTATTGGCGAATTTGGGTTTCAGTAATTGACAGGATGAGCAAGAGTCAGTAATATTCTTAATTTGATCCAAAATAAAAGGGAGGTTCCTCGTTCTTATAAAATGGCTTAATCTTGAAACACCAGGATGACATAATTGTTTATGTAAATCACGAAGATCTTGTAGATTGTAAGTAAGAGCAGAGATGCGAGAGAATGTGTCAGCAGCAATATTTTCAGGTCCAGGTCGATAAACTATAGTGAAATTGTATTGGGATAATTCTATACGCCAACGACATATTTTGTCATTCTTAATTTTAGATTTTCTTTTATTGTCGAATATGAAGCTGATGCTCTTCTGATCTGTGATGACTTTAAAGTGCCTGCCGAGTAGAAAGTGTCGCCACTTACGGAGATCTTCTACAATAGCGGCTGCCTCTTTTTCTACTGCATGGTGCTTAATTTCGTTAGTATTGAGAGTTCTTGAAAAAAATGCAATAGGACGACCTTCTTGATTTAGTGTTGCAGCAATGCAATAGTTACTAGCGTCCGTTTCTACTTCAAATTCTTTATTTGGATCTACCGTTATTAAAGTGGCGTCTTTTAGATCATTTTTCAATGTTTGAAAAGATTTTAATACAGATGGAGGTAGTGGAAATTCTTTGTTTTGATTTAGTAATAAAATTTTATCAGAAATTTTTTTAATGAATTTGCAGTAATAGGAAAACATTCCAACTATTCTTTTTTGAGATTTAAGATTCAGCGGAGGTGGCATTTCGAGTAATGGTTTTAGTCTTTGATAATCGGGAGCTATTTGATTATTTTCTATGGTGTAGCCGAGTAGAGTAATAGAACTAGAAGAAATTATGCTTTTATTTTCATTTAAAGTGATGTTATATTGTTTAGCAATTTTGTAGAATTTTTGAAGATTGTAATCGTGTTCTTCTTGATTTTTCCCACATATAGTTACGTTATCAACATACACAAAGGTATCGGTTAGATTTTCTTTTTCTATAATATAGTCTATGCTCCTCTGAAAAGCACTTACTCCATTGGTGACGCCAAAAGGAAGACGAGTAAATTGAAAAAGTTTGCCACTTACTTCAAACGCAGTGAATTTACGATCAGCATGATTTATAGGTATTTGGTGATAAGCAGATTTTAGGTCGAGAGTAGAGAAGATGTTATATTGAGCGATGTCGTCTACCATCTTATTGATATTAGGCATTGGGTAAGCGTCTAGTTCCGTGAATCTATTGATGGTATCGCTGTAGTCGACTACCATTCTTTTCTTATGATTCTCATTCGAAGTTACACTTCACTTACAAGAGATTATTTGAATTCAGTGGGATAGTTTTCGGTATCAAAGTTTCACCAGCTATCTTTCAACGTATAATTGATACTATGTTCAACCCCCTTGATTTTTTTCATCGAATACTTAGACGAAATTCTACAGAAAAGCAAAATTATACAGCTACGTAGAAAACATTTTTTCAGGTATTTGAAAGGATAAATGAGTACGGCTTTACACTTAAAGACACTAAATGTGAATTTTTCCTTAACAAAATAAAGTAATTAAGGCAGATAATAGAAAAACAGCATACGGTGCGATCCAGAAAGGTCGATAGCAATAAAAAATATGCCTGAACCAAATAATAAAATCGCAAAGTGTTTTAGGCTCAGCTAGCTACTAATCCTTCATTACCAATATGCACGCGTTGCACGCACTTTTAAACAAGCTACTTAGGAAGGTAAAGTGCACGATGGTGTTGGAAAAGTTGAAAAAAGTGCTCACATCGGAACTATTCCTGATTTACTATAAGCCAGATTTCGACATTATCGTCGCAAGTGACGCGAGCACATATGGAATGGCGGACATATCAACGAGACCTATAGCACACGAGCCGAGCATCCTACTACTTACGGAAAGGAAGTATTCCCAGATAGAGAAAGGATCCTTAAGCATCATTTTCATGGTAACAAGATTCAACAGATAACTGCATGGACTTCAAATTATAAACTGATCACAAGCCGCTTATCTTTACCTTTGGCCCGGAGGAAAGGTTGTTAACACATACGACAAACAAGCTTCAAAGATGGGGAACAATTCTTTCGAATTATGAATTTGATATGGAGCTCCATCCGTCAAAGAAGTCAGGACATGCAGATGGCTTATCCCGGTTGATATTAAGAACTATTGAACCATTAGAAGACTCAGTTATCGCATGACTACGATCAGAGAGAGATTACTGTTCGACCCTATTCAAGACTGAAAGAACTCCCTGCTACTCTGGACGATACAAGAAAAGAAGCTGAACGTGGTGACTTTATAAGAGTAACGAACAAAAATTTTTAGACTGCTGAACAATTAGCAGAGATTATCTCAACATACAAACAGGTATTATGATATCGGGAGAGAATAGTTGTTCCAGCGACCCTATAAAAGAAAATCTTAAAGTACTTTTACACAGGACACCCGGGCACCACCAGAATAAAAAGTTTTATGCGTTTATACGGATTTATACGTATTGGAGAAACATAGACAAGGATATTGAAGAAAAGGCGAAAACATGCAGGTGATGTGCACTAGCTGTTAAAGCTTCATCAATGCAATTTAGACTATGGCTCAAAGTGGACTACCTGTGGTCACCGGGACCACTTGATGGATGTACTACCTCATATTAGTGGACAGTTTCTCAAAGTTACCAAAGATCTTTAAGTGTGAAAGCCTAACTACTAACTTCTCTATTAAATCTATTCATGAGTTATTTTCACAGTTCGGAGTGGTCGACTACTTAGTGTCAGATAACACTCAGTTTACATCTGGGAATTTAAAGAGTTCATGCAGGACTTCCAAGTGGACCACAACTTCAACATACCACCCAAGGTCAAACGGATAGTCCGAACAATCCGTAGACACCTCGGAGAGGGCTTTGGAAAAAACAAAAGACATTCAATCTGAAAAAGCTTTGCAAGAATTGCATCAGGTGTACCGCATAACTCCGTACGAGAATTCACCATCCCAGATGTCTCCGGCAGGAGTGATGTTCACTAGACAAACACGGCCAGTCTTTGAAAAAGTATTACTAAAACAGATAATTCACGCAAAGACAATTGTTTCCACGAAAAAATACATGCCAAGAGAAAAATATTCTTCCAGATGCACAAGTATAATAAGGCTTTCTGGGAATAGGGAACGATTAAGAAAAGGATAGGTCGTATGGTTGAAGGACTACATGTCACGCATAAGAAACAGTCAGTCCAGATACGCAAATGCACTTCTCAAGTGAAACTCTGCCAGAAGAAGAAGATACGTTAGACTTACTATGATGCGTTTGACCTGATACTCCCTCAAACAAGTACAGAAATACGCCATTCCAGCAGAAAAATGAAACTAACGGATCCCTTGGAAGTCAACCGATAAAATATAGGGATATTCGAGAAAAATAAATCTTCGGAGCAGGGGAGGGTTCTGAGGTAGTTAACATCCCTATATTCATGGATTTGTTTGGCTTATAAAATGCCAAACATTTGAACTTTGCAGCTAATTCTACCCTTTGTGACCAAGGCCACCAAACCAAAGTATTTTCTCCTGTATCAGAAAACACGCTATGTGATGTACAAATATCTGAACGTGATGTTGTCAAGCTAATCAAAAATCTTATTCCAGTAAAGAAACTGGCGCTGGCGGTATTCCAATTATAGTACTCAAAAAAATTCAACCAGTACTAGCGCCCACACTTACAAAACTGTTTAAACATTGTCTTAAGGGGAATTGCTTCCCATCACCCTGGAAAATCTCATCAGCATGGCCTGTATTTAAGAATTCGGGTTATCGCTCATCTCCTTCTCAGTACAGGCAAATAGGTGTCCTGTGCGTCATAAGTAAGTTGCTAGAATCTGTGTTAAATAGAAAGTAATCAACCATCTCAGCTAAAATAACCTTTATAGTGACACGCAATATGATTTCCGTTCTGCTAGATCTACAGCAGATATGCTTATAGTTATATCTCATAGGATTAGCTACCTTTCTAGGGCAATTGCTCCTGACATATCAAATGCCGTTGATATAGTATGGTATAAAGGTTTACTTCAAAAAATCCCCAGCTACAGTATAGCTGAAAATGTCTTCTCGATTTTTAAATATCTGGTAGATTCAAAAGAGCAGTGGTTAATGGGCAGAAATCAGAAGCCCACAGTATTAATGCTGGAGTCCGTCATGGGTCCATCCTGGGCCCAACTCTTTTCCTGATCTACATTAATGATCTTCCAAATCACCTCCTTACATCATTCGTAGATATTTATGCTGATGCCACTACTATCTATGGTAGCACATCCAAGACCGTAAACGACTAAGTTTTCTCCGATTCTCTCTCCTCTGATCTTGAGCAAGTGGTACACTGAGGAAAGAGGTGTCTTGTTACTTTTAATGCATCAAAAACAAGCTTTTATTTTTACATCATCAACGCTCTGACTCACATCTGGCATCAATTAAAACGAATGGCTCTCGTCCTGGGGAGGCCTCATGTTTTGACAAGCTTCTGAGTTCGACATTTACTCCTGATCTTAAATGGAACACATACATTAAATCCGTTGTTAAGGCCGCTGGAAAAAATGGTGGACTCTTTCTCTCGATCCAGTAGATATATCTTACTGCTGATGCAATGCTTTATTTATATAAGAGCCAAGTACTTCCAAGCTGTAATCAGAGTTTTTTTTTCTGTCTGTTTCGATTTACTCAAAACCGCACACACCTCGTCTTCTCATGTACCGTTCTCTTCTTCCTCTTCTACTTCTTGCTCTTTTTCTCCTTTTTTCTTCTCAGTCGTCAGAAGCGTCGTCTTTGTCTTGACTACGTTTTTCTTCTCCCTTCTTGCTCACAGTGACCCGTTTTTATGCTAAGCTGAACTCTCGTGTGTGCGAGAGAACACGAGATTTTGCGTGATTACTTGGCAATATTAACCAGCCGCCGCCATCTTGACATTTTTCTTTGGACGTGCCCGCTTTGCAGAGTGCACACCTCGAGCGTTTGTCAGGTAAGCCCGTCTGTTCGCAATTTATTACACACTCCCCCCTGATCTCATTATCACAGAAAGAGCAGGGAGGCGGTGGCCTTTTTCTTCGAGTGCTTCTTCGGAGAGGGGGATTCGGGGCTTCATCATCGTCTGCGCTGTCTTCCGTGACACGAAGGTCGGCGAACCTAAAGCTGAGCATCGCAGTATCACTATCCGGGTCTTCATCATCAGCAGGAGGGTCAGTACTTTGAAGGCTACCACTCTCAGTGTCGCTGTGCGTTGAAGCCGTTATGAACCAGAATGATGGGTCGCTGGTCACGGATTCAATTTCACTATCTTCGTCAAGCGGCAGCTGCGTTTGGAATACTGATCTTAAGTCTTTAATATGACGAGGTACTCCATCAACTCGCACCGCCTGCGGGCTGATCACTTCAGTGACATGACCGGTTCCATAGCGAGTCGTGCACTGGCCTCAGGGTTTTTTAACCCAGACGACATCTCCTTCTTTTATGTTCTTTTGTGGTGGCTCCGGTTCGGGTAGTGAGCTGCTCTCCAAACTTCTCACCCTGACACGGTATGTATGTAGCGCGTTGGTTGGCGCGGTGGAGGGTGAAACATCGTCCTTGGGGGTGACGTTGTACCAATAGACTGCTTCAGGTACCGTACACCCCTTCCGGACTGCGATTGTCTTAACAGTTCTGTGATTGTGCTCAATAATCCCGTTTCCACTGGGAACTTTGGCACACCGAACACGCAGATGGACACCCCAGCCATCTGCAAACTGTTTAAACGGCTCACTAACAAAAGCGGGGCCATTGTCGGTGAGTATCTCAGAAGGAGGGCCACGCTCGAGGAACACACCTTCCAACTCATGGATAATGGCAGCCGCGTCCTGCCGGCGAAGGGGCCGCCACAATGAAAACCTAGATGGTCCACAGTGGATAAGCGTCAAAAAATGCCTCCCGTTGTAGTGCGTTATGTCCATCGCAATCCTATCCCAATTACGCTTCACACTGAGTATTCCCTTCTTCCACCGGACAGGTGCTGGGTCGATCGATCGGTAGGTGTTGCAGCTTCCCATAACAGATTTCACAGCCCTCCGAGACACAGAGGGGTCAACCATTCTGGCGAAGTAAAGCGTTCGGTTTACACCGGGGTGCCCGCTTTGGCAATGGGCATCATTAATATGCTCCGGGCTGAGTCTATGTCCCACTGCAGCGCAATTTACAGGTGCTGACTCGTTCACTTCTTTTGGCACGTCTAGCCAACGGCGTGGCACTCTGGTCAGACGATCCGCCTGATTCAAACAGGATTGCACCAGTGTCACATCTATGACCAAGTCGTATTCCTTAGTGGTTTCGGTTAGGGTAGCAAGCCGCCTCCGGATCAACATTTCGGCCGACGCCTTCGTTGTCAGACGTGCTTTTCCGTTCAAGGCATTGGTCATCCCCCGATGCACACACGTGGAATCCGTGATGATGTGAAGGATTCTAGCCTGCCACTGAAGCGCTAGATTGACTCCTTTCAGTGTAGCATCGAGTTCAGCTAGGTTTATATGCTTGGCGTCATTCTCCGGCCGAAGCCAGCAAGCATCTTCTATTATCCTTCCGTCGACCGCCAGAGCAACGCCAAGGGCAAGTGAGCTGGCGTCTACCCAAACTGTAAATTCACTCCCATCGACGCACCAGCTCCCCCGTACAAGGTCATCATTGGTCACTCTGGCCACAACTTCCACCAGCATGCTTCGCAGGGCAGGATCATGCACCTCATTGTCCCATCCAGTTGACATAGAAGTTGCCCGTCGCTTTATGGCCGCTACAGCCACTCGGAGCCACCCACACACAGGGAAGTGACCCACCAATTTTCCGTAAATGGAAAACGTGCTCCGACGTGTGATGGTAGATGGGATTTCCGGGATTTCACCACTCCTTCCTCATTGAAGGCCATCTGCACTTCCGCTCACCTGCAGTCCGAGCACTTTCGCCCCGTCCTGTAGCCGCTCCGGCTCCTTGTATGACAATCCGAAGTGCTCGAAGTGTTCTTTGACCGCCTGGGCAGACAGGAGGCTCTCATTGACAAAAATGTCGTCTATATACGACGATGTCGCATGTTGCACCGCTTCATCTTGACGCCGGATCGCCTGCATGATTGCTGTCATGATGTTAGGGGCTACATTCAGGCCGAATCCTAGCCTGGTCAAGCAATAGCGAGTTCCTTTGATCACCACCGTCTGGAACGGCCACAGCGATTTCTCAACACGTATTTGCAAGTACGCTCTTCGCAAGTCCAGTATGGCTGCTTCCGCACCCTGCCGCCGCCACTCCCGTAGTTTATGAGCACAGACATCAGCCCCCGCAGTGTGTGGGTCAACGTATTCATTAAGTTCCCGGTAATCAAGAACAGGTCGAACTTTCTGCTTGTTCTCTTGTCTGACAGCCATCAGGGGAATTAGCCCCCGCGGGGGCCCGAGCTCATCCTCTGAGTATGGAACTAACCAGCCATTATCCAGCCACACTTGAAGTTCTGCCTCGTACTGCCCCCTAAGCCACGCAGGAGGGGGATACTCTGTAAGTCGATTCCGCAATGACACTGGTGGCTGGTCGCCTGCCCATTTCCAGGACGCTGTCCAAGTGTTTGTGCCCTTATCGTATTCTGCATGGAATTCGGGCTCATCGAGAGTGATTGCTGCACACATTTGTTTGTTTGGTCGAGAGAAGCTCACATCACCGGCGCCGTTCACAGTAATTCCGCCTAGCTGTGTGATAGCGTCCATTCCAAGGAGAAGGTCATATCCGAGCAGCTCCCCATCGACCACTAACACCGTCATAGCAACCGGAGAGCAATTGCCAATGCTGATATGAACAACGCTGACCCCACAACACACCAATGAGCCTTGGCCGACAGTAAGTACAGGGATCCTTCGTTTCTTCCATGTGGCGCAATATTCTTTTCGAAGAAGGGTTTGGGTACAGCCGGTGTCAACCAGCGCTGAACGTTCACATCCATCAACTTGAACTGTTACTGCAGGCAGCGCTTTGTTCGATGCCGCGTTAGGGAGGGTGCTAGCGCTGCGGCGTCCTCCCCTTGCCCGTTTCCCGAACAATTCCGCGCTATGTGGCCTGGCTTATTGCATTGGTGACACCGTATTACTTGTCGTGCTCCATAATTAGGGGTGCGCCTTGTACCGCTTTTGCAGTCTCTGGAAAAGTGGTTGGGGCCACCACAGGTATAGCATCGTAGACCCTTCGTTGGCGAGTCCAGAGTGTCAACAGCTGCGGAGACTAGTTCTCGATCGTCTTTCAAGATGTTTCGTGCTCTCGCCAATAACTCCTCCAATCCAATCTCAGTGAGTCTTGACGATGCTCGCAACAGTCGACTTGCCTCATCCGGAAGTCCCGACAAAAAGGCGCATGCCAATATGCGATCACTTGCACCGCCGAAGGGAGTGGCAAGCTTTTTCAAGTCGGCCATGTAGACATCCACTGTCTCCCCCGGCCCAAGTCGGCGTTCGGAAAACTGCCTCCAGGCGACAAAAGGGTCTGTACCAAATGCCCCGTATAGCGCTTGTGTAATCTGCTCCATGGTCGGATCCTCCCCTAGCTGCTGGTACACGGCATAAGCCCCTTTAGTGAGTCTCAATGGGATAACCATAGCTGGATCTTTAATCTTGCACAACCGGCAAACGCGCTCAGCCTTTTCCAGCCATTCGACCACCGAGGGACCAGTGGGGGGGCATCGAATTCCGGAATTAATCTGATGTCAAATTTCTCCATACCAAAGCCGAAATAGCTTGTAATCAGAGTTTTTTTTTCTGTCTGTTTCGATTTACTCCAAACCGCACACACCTCGTCATCTCATGTATCGTTCTCTTCTTCCTCTTCTACTTCTTCCTCTTTTTCTTCTTTTTTCTTCTCAGTCGTCAGAAGCGTTGTCTTTGTCTTGACTACGTTTTTCCTTCTCCCTTCTTGCTCACAGTGACCCGTTTTTATGCTAAGCTGAACTCTCGTGTGTGCGAGAGAACACGAGATTTTGCGTGATTACTTGGCAATATTAACCAGCCGCCGCCATCTTGACATTTTTCTTTGGACGTACCCGCTTTGCAGAGTGCACACCTCGAGCGTTTGTCAGGTAAGCCCGTCTGTTCGCAATTTATTACACACTCCCCCCTGATCTCATTATCACAGAAAGAGCAGGGAGGCGGTGGCCTTTTTCTTCGAGTGCTTCTTCGGAGAGGGGGATTCGGGGCTTCATCATCGTCTGCGCTGTCTTCCGTGACACGAAGGTCAGCGAACCTAAAGCTGAGCATCGCAGTATCACTATCCGGGTCTTCATCATCAGCAGGAGGGTCAGTACTTTGAAGGCTACCACTCTCAGTGTCGCTGTGCGTTGAAGCCGTTATGAACCAGAATGATGGGTCGCTGGTCACGGATTCAATTTCACTATCTTCGTCAAGCGGCAGCTGCGTTTGGAATACTGATCTTAAGTCTTTAATATGACGAGGTACTCCATCAACTCGCACCGCCTGCGGGCTGATCACTTCAGTGACATGACCGGTTCCATAGCGAGTCGTGCACTGGCCTCAGGGTTTTTTTAACCCAGACGACATCTCCTTCTTTTATGTTCTTTTGTGGTGGCTCCGGTTCGGGTAGTGAGCTGCTCTCCAAACTTCTCACCCTGACACGGTATGTATGTAGCGCGTTGGCTG
The DNA here is from genome assembly GCF_053919585.1 of Euprymna scolopes. Taxonomy (NCBI): domain Eukaryota; kingdom Metazoa; phylum Mollusca; class Cephalopoda; order Sepiida; family Sepiolidae; genus Euprymna; species Euprymna scolopes. The sequence continues at coordinate 88,674,874 of NC_136511.1, read as the reverse complement.
GCGCGGTTGAGGGTGAAACATCGTCCTTAGGGGTGACGTTGTACCAATAGACTGCTTCAGGTACCGTACACCCCTTCCCGGCCGCCGCCATCTTGCCATTTTTCTTTGGACGTGCCCGCTTTGCAGAGTGCACACCTCGAGCGTTTGTCAGGTAAGCCCGTCTGTTCGCAATTTATTACACACAAGCATGGAGTACTGTTGCCATATCTGGGCAGTTGCTGCTAGAAAGGACTTATCCTGCCTTGATAGAGTTCAAAAAACTTTGTAGCCTCATAGAGGATGTCCTTTTCTCTTCCCTGCAACCTCTTTCTCACAGAAGAGATGTTGCGAGTTTGTCTCCGCTTTATTGTTATTTACATGGCAAGTACTCGACTAATCTCCAATCTATGGTCCCTCCTCGCCAGATTTTCACAAGAAACATCCGTCTAGCAGAAAACACTATCAATAATTTCTCCCACCCTTTATCTGTGCTTAAACGTAAAGTAGATTCCATGAACAAAGCTTCTTTCTTAGAACTGCACGCCTATAGAATTGTCTTCTGCTTTCCTGCTGACTATAATATAGTTGTCTTCAAGTTTAACGTACACAAGTATTTGATGAACCGTTCCATATAAGTTAACAAATTTATCGAATTCCCATTCTTAACGATTACTTTATTGTCCAGTTGTCTATTGTACACTCTTTAACCCTTATCCGCGAGTGGCATCTTGGCCTTGATGAGTGGTGATGCTTTTGTAAAAAAATAATTTCTACCTTCTAAGAAGAGTGTACACTCGTAGTTTAACCGCATTTTTTTCACCTAATAATCGTGACCCTTTAAACTGAACCACAACAATTTTTTAAAATTATTTTATATATAACGGCTTGAATTAAAATTTAAAATGCAAAAGTATCGTAGTTCACTTGTAATCTAAACAGAAGCATTCATTTAAAACGCGCACCTGTCATATCAAAGAACCTACTGTATGTATTCAGTCTTTTGCGGACTGTTATCTTCATATTCATAGTTACTGTTGTTTCATCCAACTCATCTTTTGACCTTTTTCATTTTCTGAAAATGACGATTTCAATGCCACTCAAGCAGGTGAGAGGATTAGTCGATCAAAACGTAGTAAGACAACAACTATGGAACGCATTGATTACTGAGGACGCAGTTACAAGTCTCAGCTTTTCTATCCCGTCGAAGTTAATCACCTGAAGAAGGCCAGAGGATGAGTTGGCCGAAACGTGGTGAAACCACAATTATGACAATATGGATAACAGTCGGCAGAAGAGTGAGTACACACATTATAAAGCCTCAAGTCAAAAGTTTCCCGAAACAAAAACAAAAAAACTATAAAATAACCTACTGTTGAGTTTATACGACTCTCTGTTTGCGTGGTAATAAAATTTCTGAAATGCAATATTAAATTGTATAAGGTGTAAACTTTGGTTACAATCGCATGTTCTTGCTTACATAAGATTTTTTTCGATTATCGATATATATCATTATAGATGGCATTCCGATGCAAAACCTATTTAAGAACACTGCCAGATACTTAAAGTACATTTGTGTGAAATTTTAGACGTTGCAGAGTTCATTAGGAAACGAATTCACACGCACAATATTCTACATATATATATATATATATATATATATATATATATATATATATATATATATATATATATATATATGACCAGAAAGGCTCGACGTTACCTGGGATTGATCAACGAATATTTCCCACTCCAATATTTTATTGTCATCGAAATCAGTGAAATCAACGACTTTTAATCAAATTAATTGATTACCTGATCTGGTTGGCGACGCAGTCTACTGGGAGGGGGCTTTATATGTCTCTTATTGACTTATATTGTAGGCTACATTGCATTGTGGAGAACCTACTATTGATTGTTTTAAATTCATTTTATATATAACTAACGGGAGGGCACCTGGTGTTACCCGATCATAAAATGCGGTTAAATATGATATTTTTATAGAGTCAATTAAGCGAACTGGACTGGAGTGCCATTTTATCGTGTTATTAAAAGAAAAAATACCGTGTGGTGAGTGCACGTAAGGGAGTTGAGAATTTTAAAAGATAGGTGAGATAAAATTAAAAAAAAAACACCAGGTGCTGAGTGTGAACTTGCAAAACTTAAGTTTCTAAACGAACACTTTATTAATTGGATCAAGACGACACAGATGCTATTACGTTGCAAATTTCTTCTTTTAAGAAGAAATTTGCAACGTAATAACATCTGTGTCGTCTTGAAAAAACGAAACGGCCGTTCGCGCATTCAGAAGTTTAAATAAGATAAGCCAGGGTACCCTCGGTTTCAAACCTGATTATAGGGAATTGTTTTAGAACGGGAAGTGTAAACAAACATACATTACAAGATCTTGTGCAAATTTCGTTTTTACAAAACAAACTTCAGTTGATGAAAATGTTTTTAAATATCCGTTAAATAGTTTGGACGCCAGAGAAAAAGAAAAAGAAAAAAAGGCATATATACTTAATATGATTCTGTTATTAATAACTATAATAATGTCACTTATCCTTTTATATGTCGTTGCAAAATGCAATGCTTATTCCAAAATTACTTTAGTAATAGAGGGGTAAAAATCCATAATGTCAAATTGGGTGAATTTGCATGTGTGGTTAGGTTATGCTTTTCAACCGACCCAGAATTGAGCTTGTATTTCCCCACAAAATATGATTAGCTCAATCAATTTTGCTTTAGATGGGTTTATTATTCTGCAGGTTTGCTTATTATTAAAATTCTCTTCATGTTTTTTTAATTATGAAAGCATTTCTCTTTTCTAATCTATTAACTCTATATCATGTGCCTAATTTTGTAGCTATATCAGTGGCCTTTTGCTTAATAGATTTATAAGTTAATTGTTTCGCTAATTGGTATTTATAGGCAATAGAGTTTAATATTAGCTGTGTTTTTCCTTTTTCATTCTGTACAAGTTTATCGTTTTATTTGAGAAAACAATTGTCTCATTTTTTTTCTTTTTATTCTCTTGGTATCAGCGGATAGTGTTCTTTGGAATTAATTTGGTTTGTGTGTAAATTCAAGTTTGGGTATTATATATAATAAATCTATTTCAAAATTATCGAATTCATCTGCTTTATCCGAGTATTTAACTGCTTTCAATCCAAAATTCCTTTTACCCTCTCCTGAACGTTTGTTTCATTTAGGATCTTCCATCTCATCCTCTATATTAAGTTTTAGTCAGCAGGATTCTTGTGCTTACTGGGTGTTGGTATGTTTTAGTGGAGTAATAGTACGTGTATTTTTCCATTTGTGTTTTTGAAAAATTGGCCAACGGATATACTTCCTTTTTTGTGGCATTCCTTCTCGATAGTGCTCAACCATTATGCTATTTGTATTCACCATAAAATCTTGGTAGGAGCTATTATACTTAGTTATATTTTGGGGAAAAAAACAATTGCAGTAGAGTGCTTTATTATAAGTAAAAACTATCAATATAAGAGCTTAATAATTATATTTTTATTTTGGGGAGTTTAGATAAGTCATCAGTACCGTCGTTTTCAAACCTGATAATAGGGAACCGTTTAAGGTCTCAAAAGCAAGCTCCCTTCAGCTGATCTATATCATCTGTCAATTGCCGGAACTGGAAAAAGGCACATACATTACACGAGCTTGTGCAAATTTCGTTTTTTTAAAAACCTTAAATTTCATACGATTAAAAATTTAAATTAATGTGTGTTAGGGCGATTAATCGGAATCAAGCATTGTTTAAAAATATTTATAAACTGTTTTTTTTTTATATATTTATGAACTGTTTTTTTAAATATATTTATGAACTGTTTTTTTAAATATATTTATGAACTGTTTTTTTAAATATATTTATGAACTGTTTTTTTAAATATATTTATGAACTGTGTTTTTTAAATATATTTATGAACTGTTTTTAAATATATTTATGAACTGTTTTTTAAATATATTTATGAAGTGTTTTTTTAATATATTAGGAACTGTTTTTTTAATATATTAGGAACTGTTTTTTAAATGTATTTATGAACTGTTTTTTTATATATTTATGAACTGTTATTTTTAAATATATTTATAAACTGTTATTTTTAAAAATATTTATAAACTTATTTTTAAATATATTTATGAACTGTTATTTTTAAATATATTTATGAACTGTTATTTTAAAATATATTTGTGAACTTTTTTATATATTTATGAACTGTTATTTTTAAATATATTTATGAACTGTTTTGTGTTTGATTAAAAAACAGTTCATAAATATATTATTGGAAAATAATATATTCACAATAGTTCATAAATACATAAACAGTTCATGAATAGCTTTATAGCAGTTCTATTTTTTTATGTTTGATGTAAAAAAAATTGCCAACGCCTGACGTTTGATTAAAAGAAAACAATACATAAACATATTTTTATTATAAAGGTTATAATTTTGTCATAAAAGTTCTAATAAAGACTGTTTGAATAAAACTTCTATTTTTATATTTGCTTTAAAAAATACATTGTATACAGTGTTGACCATCCGTACCTTAAAATTTGTCTGACATTACTTCCGACGAATGGCTTTGTAAACAAAGAAGTACGTCTCTTAAAGAAACCCGCCATATTTATATAGTGTAATATTGCGGTGACTAATCTGTATTAATTTCTAACAGAACGGATATTTTAATACTTAGTTTGCTACACCTTCTCACAACAAAAAACAATAAAACATTTGTCAATTAATAATTTTTTGTTATGTATATGAGATCGAATGAATACAATCACACACATATACTGTGGTTAAAATTAGAAACGACTCAGAAAATCTATTTATATTTTTCATTTTAATATGCTTTCACATGAACGTTTCTGTTATGAAACAAAAAATATATATTCTTGATTCTATTTACGTAATTGTTAAAATATTTTCTTTCTGTCATGAGTATCACGTTTATACATTAATTCTATATACTAACTATTACATAGCTAGCTATAACATATACTGACCCAACGGGTCATGAGTAGTCTAGTCTAATATATATATATATATATATATATATATATATATATATATATTACTAAAAGACCTGTTGCTTATCGAGTTAGAATTATTTATTCCACTTCAATTGCGGTTAAAAATTGATATACTGTAATATATATGTTAAGAATTTATCCATCATAACGAAAACGAACTTTAGATCAAATACAGTCTGTGGGAAAAACAAGCCAGATGATATATAGCCGACGCACACGCATATATGTGTGTGCTTGAATGAATTCTTGTGCATAAATAGTAGAAAAAGCTATTTCTATCTAATACCACTTCAGACAAGACACACTGATAACCTCAGGCTGTGTTTAGCAAAGAAATATTTTAATGATACGAAATATTTTTAAAGGAATAAATAAATGCAAACATTATACAGTATAAGAGAAAGGAATATGTTCCGGCAGAATATGTTTAATAAAGTCATACACACTGCACTCCCTCCTTCTCTCTCTCTCTCTCTCTTGCTGTCACACACACACACACATGTATATATATATATATATAAGGACACTCGATTTTCCGATCTGCTTCCAGCTATAATAGCCCTTTTAAACACAAGCTCTATAAACAATTCAATTTCATTGCAATTATTGATATGTGTTGTCAGAAATTACCAGTCAACTGAATCCGATTCCATAATTTTCTGCATTAATTCTGTTATACGTTTCAACGAGGTCATACATATAGGAATTCACAGTAACTTTCAATCATGCACAAAAACATACCACGACCACCACCATCTAACACCGGTACTTACAGCGTAGAACAATAAAATTGTCGACCCCCCCCCCAAAAAAAAACAACAACACTACAGCTTTATGTTAAAACTTTTATGGAAAAACTCAACTCAGGTAACTTGATTATGTAATAGAGTTTACATCTATTCGATGTAACCATCTTCAGTCTCAATCACCGCCTCGATACAAATCCGGAACTGGGAGTAAGCTTTTTTCACAAGCGCCGACCGAATCCCGGCGAGTACTCGGTGAATGGCGGCGATCAGGCTGGCTTTGGTGTTGTGAGAGGTCATGTTGGTGATGTTTCGATGTATGACCAAACAAAGTAGTTCAGCAGGTTCAGGTCGGAGTAGGAGGGGGCAGTGAGAGAACGGTACAAAGTCATAGCATTCCTTCTGAAGCAAAACTTAAGCTCTTTGTACTTGTGAGATGGCGCTGATTCTACTGCCACACCCCGAGCCTGCCAGCGGCCACCTGATTGCATCAGGCGTTTCACACACTCTTCAGCACATCCAGGTACACTTCAGTGTTGACTTGCAAGCCGACTTCGAAGATGTGAGGTGGCATAATGTGGCGCTCATTTGAAAGCACATCAAAGACTATAAACGTGGGTCATCAGATGCGTTAAGCTATGTCCGCCAGCGTTGAATCGCTTAGATTTGTATGACATAGGTTCTGTTGTTATAACATAGATGGGTAGAGAGCATGAGTTGTACAGCGGCGCATCTGCAACTTCGGTCTTTGAACATTGTGTCACTTTCAGACATTAAAAATGTTCCGATCGCTCTTGGTATTTGTACACAAATTGCCAACTAGTAGATGGTTTGCAACAACAAAAAAGAAAACCAGTTTTCACCAAACGAAAATGGAATCGTGTCGTCTTTTCTAATGGAAAATGGAATCGTGTCGTCTTTCTATTTTTATCGTTCAAGCCTGTATACTTTATAGGATATTATTCCGTCATTGTTTCACCTATTAATTCTGTGCTATTGTCTATCGCCTATTATAGATTCACTAACTAAATACGAGTCGCTCCATAGAACGCACACATTTGATTGGATACAACCCGGTTGTTGACTATCTATCTATCAATGTTAATTGAACTATTGCATTTTTTAATTATTTAGTAATTATTACAGCTCTGAAAATGTATAGCAATGCTTCAATTAACTAAAACATCTCAATAGGTTATTTTAAATATTCGCACACACACACACGTATATATATATATATATATATATATGTGTGTGTGTGTGTGTGTGTGTGTGTGGCTGTTCACTAAACTTAACTTTAATCCTTCCTAAAATCTCTGAATAAACTCATACGTGTTGGAAGTCGCATACACTGACGTCCTCATAAACCTTCGAAGGAGCTACCAACTGCACGGCTAAGAACATAATTACTTCACGCTAAACATCATCTGTGTTTTATTTATTTACTTTTTTACTTTTCAAATAGAAAAAAACGTTTCGATAATTGACACAAGGTATTTGTTGCTGTTGTATTATGTTAGAAATCTATCAACTGTTCACTTTTATTACGTTATTTCATCGATTTGTCTTACTCAGGGGGATGAGTTCAAGACAATGCCAGTTGTTATTATATATTATTTAATTATTTTATTTTACCCAAAAAGGGACACACGAATTGGGGAAAAAACGCCGCAATCGAGAAGATATGTTACTCCTGCTTTGCGCTAATAAAAACATATTTTCAATGAAGAGAGTGTAAAGAATTTATTAACCAGCCACGAAAATTTCAGAAGTGCCAACGTTGAAAATGTTCTTGCAAAAAGTATTTTATCTCCTGAAATCCATGTAATTTAGATAAATGAATAGGTTATTATCTATTTAAAATATAATTGTTTATATGAACTCGGACACAGGTAGAGGAAAGTGGAAATTTTCTTTCATTATTTGCATGAGTAGATGTATTTAAGTTTAAAACGGACAATATTTACAGTGAACAAAATTCCTGGCTAGACTAAGTATTTTTTAAGAGAACTGAAGTTAAGTGCATGCTTTTATATAAGGAACATGCAGTCCGAATAAAAAAGGAAAAAATCGCTAATTAAAATCAAATATTGAGCTGTTGGTTAGGTCGAGATTAAGACTGACTATTCTTCACGCATATATTTATTTAAAATTGTATCATTTTAGTCGACTGGATAGCATAATTAGATTTGGAAACTATTCATTCTAAGTCAGATTAAGCATCAAACATTAATTTTGCTGATCGGACAATCTCATTATTTTTTATTTATGTGACATGTGATCATAAAAATTAAAGCATGACATACCGAATTATTATGGTGACTTTAAAATATAAGAACATTGTGAATAGCAAGAAAATATGAAAGCTATACATTTTAGATAATTTCCTTTTTTTCATGGGAAGCGAATAGCATTTTGAATAGTTTAAAAGGAAATGGGATTTATCGAATCTTTATGTTCCGTGTTTTCATATAATTTATATTGACAATTCAAAATCGTAGTTAGAAAATAAAGCACAGCTTAATCTTTAAGGTTAAGCTTATAAAAACATAATATTGCTATTTTTATATGTTGTGTTTGTTTCGATTATCCTTTCCAGTTGTTCAAAGTTACATTCGCTCTTTCCTTGCTTTGTTCCATTAAGGCGCTATTCATGAAAATCAAAGAAAATTTCCAGTAGGAGAGAATTGTGGAGAATTGTTTGGCATTGTTTCTAAAAGGGTATAAAAATGGTGTCTTTAGTTTACAATAAATCTTTTTTTATTTCATTTCTATACAAACTTATCTGTCCGGCCATTTCTTCGTGAGAAATGTTCATGTTTATTCGTAAAAAACAAAAGTTTTCCATGGCTTTCCAGGGTGTCTTTATTCATAATAGATTTCTATTGTCAGACGTTTACAATAGACAATAGTGCTTTTAATGATAAATCAATCGGGATCGTAGTTCTGCGCCGGAATAAACACAGCGAAACGCACGATTTTAAGTTATTCATTATACTAAATCGAAGCCGATACGTTTTTGCAGTTTTTTCGACATATTTTATAAGAAAAATGTATGTTGAAGTATCTTTTAGATTTTTAATTGAGTAATCTTTTGAGATTCCTTATAATTATTATAATTATTATAATTAGCTTCTGTAAGTAATTCACAAACTGATTCATCTTTTAGTACATTTCTATCGCTTTCATCCTCTATTGCCTGATATTCTCACTCTCTGCTTCTCTCTCTCTCTCTCTCCCTCTCTCTCTCTCTGATTTATTAACAGTCAATAAAAAGCAGCAAAGCATTTGACCACTCTATTATAAATAAAAGATAATAGCATAATAAGTTGTCATACGAATTAGCACGCAACCGAGATGAAAATAAAACAAATAAAGATAAGAAATGTGGCGACCATAAACTCGAAGCGGGGCATGAAAATATAAGTAGGATACCGAACATCGTTACAATTAACAAGAATAAAATAAACTTCCAAATTGTAGATTCTGTCCTCCAAGTAAGCCATAGCGCGAAGATCAAAGAAACAAAAAATAAAAACCAAACAATTAAGCAGAACCGAAATAAAGTAAATCAGTATAATGTAATGCAGTATAATTATAGGGACACTAGGAATAGTTCCGAAAAACCTGGAAAACGACTAGGAGAAATTGGAATCAAAGGAAAACTTAATATACAATAAACAGCAATGAAGAAAACATCAGAAATCTCAAGAAGTCTCGTTATGGCAAAGCAACTAATATAAACGACGAACACAAAGCAAACCACATGCAAATTGCAATAGAAGAAAACAAAATTATGGAAGGAACACTAAATGAAAACAGGAGAACTGAAATTGCAGGAAATTTGATACACTTTTTCTCCCCAAAGGGAAATTAGCCTCACTTAATTCTACAAAAAATAGTTATGGAACGGCAAGGAGGTTTGAAAGATATAAGGAAAGCATTAATCAGGCTTCCACAGGAAAAGTGCGGAATACTGGAATCTTGAGGAGACTTATTGCCAGCCAAATGCAGAGGAGTAACATAGTCGTTGTAAATCGCTATAAGAAAAGGTGAAGAGAACGAAAAAAAACTCAAACAATCGATTATTTTTAGTCATGTAACCTGTGAGAACTGCTACCGAAAATCCTACGGGACATGGACTTACAACCAGACAAACCTGTGATACTTTTAGTTAAGTGTTAAAAAATTGACTGGCGAAGTTAATTTAATAATAATTAATTAAATTATGATAATTTTTTTATTGAACATTATAAAATTCGTTTGAGTTGCCTACATTTTTTTAAGAACAAAGTGTAATAAACAGTGATTGAGTGCAAAAAGATGGTGACCCGAGCAAAAGCAGGATTTAACCTATAAAACTGTCAATAAAACAAAAACTATCATTTAGGTTATGGACCTTTCAAAATTATAAACAAATTGTACAAATAAAATAAATTCGTTTTGGGAATCCAACATTTCAAGTGCAAAGAGATTGTGACTCGATCAAAGACCTATAAAACTAAAGCAAAACAATTTGCAGGTGTTTACGCCTGCTGAAAATCATAATTTTAAAAATTTTAAACAATAAATATATTTCTAAGTTGACAAACATTTTGGGGTCGGCATAACTTGGAATTGAGTACAAGTTTGGCACAAGGACTTGGCGGCTATACATCATTCATCAACTAATAACAGAATTGCTCCGTATAGCCCCTCCCAATGACTGCAACTAATTAGCCGATTATCTAAAACCAATCAGAGGCTAACCAGAGTGATTGTTACGACGATAGCCATTAGTCGGCAATCTCCATTAGCTGACCAATCAGGAACTAATTGCTCAAGGATTCGGGCCAATAAATAAAGGATACCCAAAGCAAAAAAATTAGTTGGTTCGTTCTTTGCCACCACTTAAAAAAACAAATCCGTTGCCTCGCCCTTCTGCATCATTAACGCTGGCTAATTGCAGTTAAGATTTTCTAAGAAAACTTTATTCCGCCAGTCAACCACAATCACTCCTATTCCGCAGTGTTTGTTAAAGATTGTGTTAATAAACATTGTTATTGTTTATAACAAGCGCTTTCTGACATCTTTTTTTTTTTTTTTTGATTGTTTGAAAACTTTTCTTCCCTCCAGCAACAAATTCAACCTTCGTCGAGTGAATCGTACTCATCTATTCTTTTTACGGATCTTAAAGCAACGTGGGCGTGGAAGGAAACATACCAAACACCAGCTGAAACACGTGGTGATCACGAAACCATCGGCCAACTCGGTTTCGTGAAGATATTGTACCACAAACCCATCCAAGCAAAAAAACAAAAAAAAAAAACGAATGTCGTAATAATTAACAAGAAAGAAAAGTTCTGCCAAATCGTAGACTTTACAGTTCCAGCGGACCACAGGACAAATATCAAAGAAAGGGAGAAACAGAACAAATACATAGAGCAAGCTCGAGAACTGAAAAGGGATATAGATAATAAAACAATCAAGATAGTACCTATAATAGAATGAGCACTACGAACAATTCCGAAAAATTTTGAAAAAAAAATAAGAGAAATTGGAATCAGATGAATGACTGAAAAGATAAACGAATAACAATAATGAAAACAGCTGAAATATTAAAGAACATCCTTGAATGCTGGGACTAATCCACATGAGCCATATGCGCGGACCAGAGGAACTGCTACAGAGATAAAACAAAGAAGCGTCACAAGGAATTAAGAACATAGAAGATACATATATAAGTTCTCTATCCCTACCAGTCCCCTCCCATTACCCAATTGCCACCCTCACAAAAGAATGATGCCAAATAGTCGAAACAGGTCAAGGATAAGGGAAAGCCCGAGGAGAGAGAAAGAGAGCATTGATCAGACCTGCGCTGGACAAGTGCGAAAAGAACTGGCACTTTGGGGGGGGGGGCTTATTGCCACTCAAATTCCAGTGGAGACCAATGGCCGCTACTAGCCAGAGATCGATGGTGGGCGGCTCTTGCAATAATACAAATCCATTTGGAAATTTTATCAGAAGAGGGGAAGAGCACTGGAAAACTGGGGAGACTTGTTGTCACTCAGCTTCCAGAGAACATCACAGGCTATTTTCAAGGAGAGATCCTCTATGACGTATGTGAAAGCCCTTTGTGAGCCAATAATAATAATAATAATAATAATAATAATAATAATAATAATAATAATAATAATAAAATTTGTTTCTACCCAAGTCCCAGTGAAGATCAATGGTCGCTGCCAACAAGAAATCGATGGTAAGCAGTTGTTGCGATAACGAAATCCATGTGACTACTCCTAGTGAGTAAATAATAATGATTTAGAAATACAGAGCATTATAATGTTAATCATATCAAAAATATGTATGAAGTAAAATACTGTCTGTGATCTAACGGGATTCGTGTCTCACTAGTATGATTTTATTGAATAATTCTTTGATGTGTCGTTTGATACAAATCTTGTAATCAGTTTAATAGTTCAAATAAATTGCTCAATTCAATTCGGAGCTAGATAACGATGAATAATATTGAATAAATTTTGAATTAATTAAATATTTTACTATTTTCTTAAGTTATTGAAGTCATGTGATGCTATTTATATCGCTCTTGTCTTCAATGATTCTGAAGTTGCTTGTAAGCAATAAAAAAATTGAGTAATTATAAAATCAGGGGTTCACAGTATTATCCATCACTAGTGTTTATTTTCTTTGTAATGCTAGCGCACCAACTGGAGGAGAAACACGTGTATTCTGTATCCGCTTTATTTGAGAAAGTCAGACTTACCTCAACATGTAATGTCCGTTTGATACAAATATCAACTGATTAGCCTTTCTGTGATGGCCGTTGAGGAAACTGCGCAATCTTACTTGTCTATTTTTAGACAGACCATCGTCAATCTGTAAGAAATATCGATTTATGTGGCGTTATTTTTCTTTTGCGTTGATTAAGACTACCCGCAGTATCACAAATACGCCTCTAGGAGATCATGATTGGCAACCAAAACATTTATTTATTTCTTATACCGACAAATGCGGAAATATAATGGCTCGTCGATTGTTGGTGATATATTATATCCTGTGATGTGACCAGAGCTGCATCAACCAAGCAATTTAAGAACGTGTATGAAAGAGAAGGATCACAACTTCATCATTTCATGATTATACTTCTCATTCCACGAATATCAGGTACCAAAGTCTAAAGGTGTTCAAAGGAATTGTTTTCGCTATCAACATCGCTATTCTAGTTCAAAGATAAACAAATGAAGCATGCATAGTCCCCTGTGAATGTACAGTGAACGAGGCATAAAAAAATGACTAAGTTTAGCATTGCCACCCACCATTTAGCCCCAAAAGTCCCAAGGGAACGTAAAATCCTGGTGAAAATGAACAAGCGGTACAGTTTTAAGTCTTAACATATATAAATTTGAGTTGTGCAGTATGCAAAAACAAAAAGAAAGGAATGACTAAGTCCGTCATTTGCCCCCCACCCTATTTAGCCCGAAAGTCCCCAAGGCCTTGACATATTTAAATTTGAGTTCATCATTATGCAAAACTGCTAAATAGATACACAGAAAATTTTGGACGAATATGGTAAAATATTCCCCAAAGTAGAGTGTTTTTATTAGCCCTAAAAGAGCCCGGGGGCACACCCAAGAGTTATCGCGAAGTATATACAAAAACAATTATATAGAAATCAGTTAGTTACAACTTTTCAGAAAGTTTTATATAAATCCAAGGCATCGAATTTTTATAAGAAGCACAAAAGTGTAAATTTTAGCCATTTTACCCCGAAAAGCACCTCTATGGGGAGGGCAACAGTTTTCCCCGGAAAATCCGCTCTGTTACTTTTTTCCTCATATAATTTTTAATGTTTGTGGAAAATTTCAAAATATTCCAAGGCGTATTTATTGAGAAAAGTACGAATAGACGAACGGATGAACGGACAAGGGTAAATTTACAGGTCCACCCTCCTTTTGTCGAGGGGGGGAGCCAACAAAATTAATTACCACGACATTGTTTACTTCATTAATTATTAATAATATATATATATATATATATGACTACTTCATTTAATTACATAAATTAATATACGAAAGTATAATTTATGCATGCACTTTAAGTATTTACTTCAAAGTGCCCAATACATAGGTAGAGCAAGGTAATAAGTTATTAAAATATATAACCAATCCCTTACACAAAATTTTCAATAAAAATAACCTGTTATCATACAGTTGCTGCGAAAATTTAGAGATGATAATTAAAGCACATAACAAAATATTAAATAAAAGCAATGAAAACAATAACAAAATAAACAATAAAAAGTGAACATCATGATAAAAATAAAACTAACAGAAAGGACACATATGTAACTAGTAGAAATATTAATAATAATAATAATAATAATAATAATAAACCAACTTCGGACAACGATAACCATTGTAGAAATAAAAAACAAGATATTAATAATGTATAAATTATAAATGTAACTGTAGATTCCGCACACTTTTCCCACTTCAAAATCAATGTCTAACCAAAAGCATAGTTTATTAGGCCACAATATTTGCGAAAGAAAACCCGAATAACAAGAAATATTACGTAGGTATGACTTTCTTAGATTTCAACACACAATATTATGATCACAAAAGTACGTTCGAAAATTAAAAAAAACACCGAATGAAAATACACTAGCAAACAAATAGTGAAACCTCAAGAAAGCGGACCTTCGCCGGTAGTCGAATGGAAAATAGTAAAACAAGCAAATACATGTAGAGACTTAGACAATTAGATTATGCGTTCATGAAAAATTTGCTATCCTATATTTTAAAGAACCCCAAAATCTATTAAACTGTAGGAGAGAGATAGCGAACAACTGTGTTCACAGGATAAACTTTACTCTAGAATGGCGATACAAAATGATTTTAAATTAACAATAACAATAGAAAATAAATAAAAATAAACATACATATACATAAATTATATTGGTTTTTCATTGAGAATTATGTTTAGATTATTGTAATAATGTTTTTAAATCATTGAAATCGTTTTGAAATTGCGTCCTCGTCAGAAATTATTTTCAAATGTGTTGGAGATGTAAAAATAGCATTTTCGTAGTTTATTTGAAGTGTTTCCAAGGAGTGGAAACGTGTAAGTGTCTACTATTCATAGGGATGTTCAATTTTTATTTCTCTTTTATTGAGATGTGGCAGGCCGCCGACCTACTCTTGTGTTGTGTTTCTCTCTCTCACTCTCACTTTCTACTTGTGCTTTTTTTCTTTTTTTCTTTTCCTTTAGGGTAGGGTGTGTGTGTGTGTGTATGTGTGTGTGTGTTTTCTTTTATTGGTTTGAGAATGTGTGTAGTTTTTCATAGTATTATGAGGTTATTTGCTTCCCTAGGAAGGTGACCGTGATCCAAGGTCGTTACTTATGTGTATGTGTGAGGAGAGAGAGGGGGAGAACCAGCTCTTCTGAAATAAGGGTAGGGGTGATTTCATTCTATTTTGATATTTATTTTTTGGATTCTTGGATTTTAGTATTGTGATTTTTCGTTTCAGTCTTTTAGGGTATTCTTTATATTATGTTTGTTTAGATAGAGGGGTGTATTTAAAAATATGTATAGGGGATTTTTTAATATTTCTATTTATTTGTCTCCCCATGTGGGTATGGCCAGACCCAGGATCGATTCCTAGTGTGGGGAAGATCGTGTTCCCCCGATGGAAGGGGCCAATTGGAGGGGTATAGGTATGGGAGGGGGATGATAGAAGGGGTGATAGTTGTCTCAGTCATGAGGGATTTCAACTCCACTGGCTGAGAGGGGAGCGAAATGTTGGAACAGATATTATACTATGGTTCTAGGTGTTTCCTAGTGTTGTTGGTTTCGAGGTTGGTATTGTTCAGTGTGTTGTATTAGAGATAGGAGTGTTATGTCTGTGTGTGGTTATATGCGCGAGCGTGTGTGTTTTAATGTGTCGGTTCTGATTATGTGTGGGTGTGTATATGTATATGGATGTTCATCCGAGTATGCCTTGCATTTCATGTTTTTGTGTGTTGATATTAGGTTCTGTTCAGTTCAGGAGTAAATATTGTGATGAAGTTTTTTTCCTGTGTAAGTAAATAAAATAATTGTCTGTTTGGAAGATTGGCATTATTTTGAAGCTGTTTCCACTGCATGTGTGTACGTGTTTTGAAACATAGAGGTGTCTGTTATCTGCAATTTTGATGTTGCTCTTATGTAAGGCCACTCTATTGCTGACATTTTTGGTGGCGCCTATGTAGGATTTGTTGCATGCATATATATATATGTATATGTATGTATATATACATATATATGTATATAAACTAACATAGTATAAAAAACACATTTAACTACACCTAGGTTTCAAATAAATCAGATACACGCAAAGGAAGGGTTGAACCTAAGGTCAACTGGGCCTTTGACCTCTAAGTGCCTTCGCATTGGCTGATTAGGGGGGACGCGGTGGAAACTAGGAAGCTGATTGGCTAATTAAAATCTCAATAGAACGTGTGTATATAAAAACGCGAGTTAACTACAACTATTCGCATAAGCCTGACGAATCCTAGCGTGGGTGAAACGCGGAATAGTCTATGTAGTTTAATTGCCATATATATTTTTATAACTTACTAAGATTATATATATATATATATATATATATAATATTAATCATACAGCGTTGAGTTACGCCCCAAAATATGTTTTGATGGTTTTATTTAGCAGTAATTTATACTGAACAGAACAAGTCACACATCTTTTTTATTTAAATTATTTATAAATTATGCTCGCTCTTTCTCACTCTATATTTATTCAATATCTCTGTAATATTTATTAATGTCTCTGAATATTTAATGTAAGATTATTGTCTTTTGTCAGTGTAGTGATTTAATTTACATACTTGCAACTGTACATATTACATAATGTAATCTATATGGCAAACTAATACGTATATAAGAATAATAAAATTTACTTCTGTGTAGTCGTAATAATGATAATAATAATAATAATAATAATAATAATAATAATAATAATAATAATAATAATAATAAAGCATACGAGCCTAAATGGATGGCCTAAGATAGAACTACATTGACACAAAAGACACGAAAAAGGGAACCACCATCAGCAACTATGCCTATAACATGCTTACCTACAATGTGGAAAATATTGACATAACAACTAAAAAAAAACTTACCACTCCTCTGATCATGAAACAAAAAACGGATACTAAAAAGAAAAAATAGGGACGCATGACATACACAAACTAAAAGATTCTCAAGAAAGTAAAAATTTAAAAAGGAATCGACTAAAAGAAAGCGTACGACGCAACCCAGCAAGTATGAATGATAGAATTCCTGCATTTGATTGAAAATGCAATGAGTACATGGAAACTTAAACTAACAGCTAATGGATTCTATATAAGTGGTATTTAAATACAAAGAAGTATCTTCCAAGGTAATTCCCTACCACCACTACTATGTATAATAGTGATGATGCCGCTTACATAGAAATAGGTATCATCAAAGAAACATAAATGGAGAAAATTGGAAAGGAATACCTCAGCCGAACGTGAAAACTTCTCGAAACAAAACTATATAATAGAAACATAATAAAAGGCATAAACACACGGGCAGCGTAACTCATAAAATTCACTGAACCATTTATAGGTTGGATCAAATAAAATCAGAGAGGAATATCAGCCAGAAGACCAGGAAACTCATGACTATGCACAATGCACTACACCCAAACGGTCACGCTGACTCACTTTATGTGCGAAGAAAAAACAGAGAAAGGGGACTGATTTGTACAGAAGACTGTGTGAATGATACGGAAAAAGGAGTACATAATGCAAAAAACTACTGCAGAAAGAGACACTGAAAAGACGGACAAAACAGAAAAATAACAGGCAAAGGATGAGTAAAAAAATGGGAAGAGAAACAGATGGACGGACGATTCATAAGAATGGCAGAAGATGAAAGAAACGAAAATATTTTGACATGGCTATACAAATAAAAACAAAACAGAGATACGGAATTCCTAATAACAGACGCGCAAGATAAAATAATGATCTACAAAACATAAGAAAACGGTGAACGCAGACTCAATGGATAGAGAGACGAACTAATAAAACATATAATAAGCATGTGCAGCTAAGTAGCCGAAAAGAATATATAAATAGACACGATCAAGTGGGGAAGGCAGTATACTGGGAATTATGTAGTCAACTGTATTTTGAACACTCAGATAAATTGTACAAGAACAAACCAGCAACAGTACTTGACAATAGAATTCATAAAATCTTATGGAACATGGATATACAAATCGATAAACCAATCCAAGCCAGAAGACTGGATGTCATGATATTTAACAAGAATGAAAAGTCCTGCCAGATCGTAGATTTAGCCTTTCTAGCAGACAATAGAGTGAAAATCAAGGAGACAGAGAATCGGAGCAAATACACGAAACTAGCCAGAGAGCACAATGAGAATGCAAAGAAAGTCAAGATAACACCTATAATAGAAGGAGCACTTGGAACAGCCCAGAGAAATATTTTTTAAAAAGAATAGGGGAAATTGGAATCAGAGGGGCCGTTTAGAAGATACAACGAATAACAATAGTGAAAACGGCTTAAAAATTAAGGAAAGTTTAAGTTGAGACTAATACACATGAACTAAAGGTGCTAGCCGGATATAAAGAAACTGCTACAGAAGTAAAACACAAAGAAATACCACATAGAATCATGATAAATTAAACTATATAATTGTAAATTACTTCACCAACACCCCTAAAATGTGTCGACATTAACTTGCATGGCATCAAATAGTCGAGAATTGTTAAGGAGTATGAAAAGACCGAAAAGAGAAAGCATTAACTAAATCTCTAATTGATGAATGCTTAGAGATCTGTAACCTAGGGGAGACTTAATACCACTACAATTTCAGTAAAGATCAATGGTCGCTACCAACGAGAACTCAACTGTACACGACTGTTGCGTTAATGAAAATTATTTTGCAAAGGTTATCAAAAGGGTAATAGGCATCTGGGAAGACGTTTTCACTCAGACTCCAGGAAATACAACAGGTCGTTCACTAAGAAAAATAATTGATGATGATGATGTAGTAGTAGTAGTAGTAGTAGTAATAATAATAATAATAATAATAATAATAATAATAATAATAATAATAATACAGTGGCTTTCTAGTTATGTACGAAAAATACCGTAACCAGGGGCCGGAAAAACATCGTGTACCACATCATAATGTGGAAAACCGTATCTTAGGACCGCTGTATTCTAGGGTTCTGCTGAATCTTAAAAAGTCTTAACGTATGAATTTTCAAATGAAATCAAATTAGAATATGTAATTATATTGCTTGTGACCTTAAAATTCAAAACATGATCTTATCAATTATTTTATTATTTATTACGAAGAATTGGTTGCTCTTTGAGGGGTGAGGTGCAGCAATAGTCAACCTACGGCGTAGTACGATTACAGCATGAATAGTTTATTAGTAAATGACAAAAGAGAGCTTTGGAAATAAGCTAGTTTATTTGTAAATATTTTATTAGACATACGTAATGCCAGTTCATAAATTTTGACCGTTTAGACCTCCTATTTCAATGATTCTGATTGAAGCTACCTGTGAAGCAGCAATGAAAATGAATGAGATGTTATAAGTTAAAATCGGCGTTGTCTTTTGCAATAACATATCCAAGATGTCCGTCCGAAAGAAACCACTAAGAAAATAGCTTTACTTTGATCACGAAAAAACAATCAATGAAAGAAAGGGATCTACCGTTGTAGAGAGCGACCTGAAAGCTCCTTGTCAATTACCTACCACGTTGAGTCGTAAGGGAGAGCGCTACTTCTTTTCTTGGATTGACTCGATTCGCCTTTTGCTTTTTAATACTTTTTTTGTATTAATCAAGTACCGTTTTGGGGATCTTTTGTATATTCAAAAGAGGATTGAACCAATAGAGGATAATATAACATAATATTCATTAAATATATGTTACAGATTGTAGTATGTTTATAACTTGCAGTCGTTATTAAGAATTGTGTTGTAATTGAATATTAAAAAATAAAATACAATAAGAATAAAAAAGGAATAGGTTCATAGATATCTTTCATTCGCCTTGCGACTAACTCTTTTCTTTTGCGCTAACATAAACATGACACATTTCGCGATGATTTTTTTAGGATTCAGAGAATGAAACAACTATAATTAAATAAGGGAATAAAATTATTATCCCGAATCGATTTTTTCATGTCAAAACTATGTATTAAAAATATATAATGGCATTGATTGCATTTTCAATATTTATTACATTGTTTGCAATGTTTTTTACAAGAACAAAACAATAGATGCGTATGATTTAGAGAGGCAGATTACTGCTACAAGGACTGTTGGAATTCTAAGCGCAGAAAATACGTTGAAACTTGATTTTATTAGCATCTCGTTGTTTTCTGATAACTTTATTTTAGTTGCATTATCCAGTGTTATGAAACTGGATTTTATTGGGACCTTGTGTTGGAATAACTTGATATTATTAGCGGTTTTTTATTTGGGATAACTTGATTTTGTTATCGTGTTTTTTTTCTTTGGGATAACTTCATTTCATTGCTATGTTTTCTTTGGGATCACTTGATTTCATTGTTATTTTTCTTTGGGATAACTTCATTTCATTGCTATTTTTTCTTTGGGATAACTTGATTTGATTGCTATTTTCTCTTTGGAATACTTCATTTCATTGCTATATTTTCTTTGGGATCACTTAATTTTATTGCTATTTTTCTTTGGGATTACTTGATTTCATTGCTATTTTTCTTTGGGATTACTTGATTTGATTGCTATTTTTTCTTTGGAATAACTTGATTTCATTGCTATTTTTTTCTTTGGGATAACTTGATTTCATTGCAATCTTTTCTTTGGGATAACTTGATTTCATTGCTATTTGGGGGGGGGATATCTTGATTTTATTAGCGGTTTTTTTATTTGAGATCACTTTTTTTTACATAGGCATCACCACATTATCAAGGCCCAGAGGCCACTCAAGGAAAAGGGTTAAAGAGTGTACAGTAGAAATTTGACAATATAGTAATCATTAGTAATGAAAATTTGGTAAATTTGATAACTTATATGGAACGGCTCATCAAGAACTTATTTACTTTAGACTTGAACACAACCATATTGTAGTCAGCCGGAAAGCAGGAAAACGGAAGACAATTCCACAGGCGTGCAGTTCTAAGAAAGAAGCTTTGTTCATGGAATCTACGTTTAGGTTTAGGCACCGATAAAGAGTGGGGGGAATTATTGATAGTGTTTTCAACTAGACGAGTGTTTCTTGTGAAAGTTTGGCGAGGGGGGACCATAGATTGAAGCTCAGTCGAACACTTTCCATGAAAATAACGATACATCAGAGACAAACTCGCAACATCTCTTCTGTGAGATAGAGGTTGCAAAGAGGAGAAAAGGACATCTCCTACGAGGCTACGAAGTCTATTTTGAACTCTATCAAGGCAGGACAAGTCCTTTCTAGCAGCTCCTGCCCAGATGTGTCAACAGTATTCCATCCTTGGACGTACCTGGCTCTACTATATAGATAGAGAATAGCATCAGCAGTGAGATATTTACCGGATCGATAGAAAGATCCCACCATTTTTCCAGCGGCCTTGGTAACAGATTTGATGTATGTGTTCCATTTAAGATCAGGAGTAATGCTCAAGCCCAGAAGCTTGTCAAAACTTGAGCCATTCATTTCAATTGATGCCAAATGTGGATTAGAATGTTGATGATGTAAAGAGAGAAGCTTGGTTTTAGATGCATTAAAAGTAACCAGCCACTCCTTTCCCCATTGTACCACGTGCTCAAGATCAGAGGAGAGAGAATTGGAGAGAACTTGGTCGTTTACTGTCTTAGATGTGCTACCATAAATGGTAGTGTCGTCAGCATAAATGTCTGCAAATGATGTAAGGATGTGATTTAGAAGATCATTAATGTAGATCAGGAAAAGAGTTGGCCCAGGATAGACCCCTGAGGGACACCGGCATTAATACTGTGAGCTTCTGATTTTTGCCCCTCAACTACTACTCTTATGAACCTATCAGAAAGAAATGATTTAATAATTGAGAAGACATTTCCAGCTATACCATAGCTAGCGATCTTATGAAGTAAACCTTTATGCCATACTCTATCAAAGGCTTTAGATATGTCAAGAGCAGTTGCCCTAGAAAGATTGCCACCGTTGAGAGATTTGCTAATCCTATGCGATATAACTGTAAGCACATCTGCTGTAGATCTAGCAGAACGGAAACCATATTGAGTGTCACTAAGAAGGTTATTTTTGTTGAGATGGTTGATTACTTCTGTATTTAACACAGATTCCAGCAACTTACTCATGACGCACAGGAGACTTATTGGCCTGTACTGAGAGGGGGATGAGCGATCACCTGAATTCTTAAATACAGGGCATACTGATGAGATTTTCCAGGGAGATGGGAAACTATTCTCTTTAAGACAACGTTTAAACAGTTTTGTAAGTATGGGCGCTAGTTCAGGTTGAAGTTTTTTGAGTACTATAATTGGAATACCGTCAGGGACAGTTGCTTTACTGGAATCAAGGTTTTTGATAAGCTTGGCAACATCACGTACATATATACGTATATCACATAGCGTGTTTTCTGATACAGGAGGAAATATTGGGGGTTGGCGGCCTTGATCGCAAAGGGTAGAATTAGCTGCAAAGTTCTTGACAAAGAGTTTGGCTTTGTCTGATGCTGACGAGATTACCTCAGGTGCATTGATAATAGTTGGGATGGAGCACACGCTTCTGTTCAGAATTCTGTTTGCTATTTGCCAAAACTGGTGGGAACCAAGCCGCTGCTCAGCTACTTTGGACTTAACAGATTGAGCATACAACTCTCTTGCGTTTTTTATTACTTTCTTACAATGGTTGCTGGCAGTCCTAAAAACGGCTTTAATTTCCATACATCCATTACGTTTGAAGCAGTGGAAAAAGTGATTTCTGTGCGCAATGGCAGCAGCACATTCTGGAGAGAACCATGGCTGGCTGTTAGGTTTTTGCTGAAACTTTTTAGAGGGTATGAAATGGTCAATACCTACAATTAACTATTCAGTCAGGTATAATACTATAGAGGACACATCCTTTTTAAACATGGAATGCAGAGGTAGATCAGATATAAATGTACGGAAGCTATCCCAGTCAGCCTTAGTGTATCGATATACTGTACGATGGAGAGGTACGTCTGGGGACTTATTACATTTCATTTTTATCTTAATTGATACAACAGAGTGGTCGGAAGATCCAAGAGGCGACAGAACAGAAACTGAACATAGTTCAGGGCATGTTGTGAGAAAAAGGTCTAGTAGGCTCGCATACTGGCCGTCATTGTCGGGCACACGGGTGGGTTCCTGAACAATCTGAGTGAGGTCATAGGCAATGGAGAAATCATGACAGAACCTCCCCTCATCATCGGTCTTGTTTGAGTGGGTCAACCATTCGACGTTGTGAACATTGAAGTCTCCACATACGTGAATGTTAGCTGAAGGATAAGCAGATAGGACTTGGTCAATTTTCTCAGATATGCTTTGAAAGATAGTAACTCCGCTGTTGTGGGGGCGATAGAGAGTAAATATAAATGCAGTAGTGTGAGCTAAAGCAACCCGGAAGCACATATAGGGTAAGTTAGGATCTTCCCTGGAGATGTCCCTCCCACATGGAAAGCTATGAAACTTGATTTCATTGCTATTTTTTCTTTGGGATAACTTGATTTCATTGATATTTTTTCTTTGGGAAACCTTGATTTCATTGGTATTTTTTCTTTGGGATAACTTGATTTCATTACTATTTTTTCTTTGGGATAACTTGATTTCATTACTATTTTTTCTTTGGGATAACTTGATTTCATTGCTATTTTTTCTTTGGGATGATTTGATTTCCTTGCTATCTTTTCTTTTGGATGATTTGATTTCCTTGCTATCTTTTCTTTGGGATGATTTGATTTCCTTGCTATCTTTAGGGGGATAACTTGATTTCATTGCTATTTTTTCTTTGGGATAACTTGATTTCATTGCTATTTTTTCTTTGGAATAACTTGATTTCATTGCTATTTTTTCTTTGGGATAACTTGATTTCATTGCTATTTTTTCTTTGGGATGATTTGATTTCCTTGCTATCTTTAGGGGGATAACTTGATTTCGTTGCTATTTTTTCTTTGGAATAACTCGATTTAATTGCTATTTTTTCTTTGGGATCACTTAATTTCATTGCTATTTTTTCTTTGGGTAACCTTGATTTCATTGGTATTCTTTCTTTGGGATCACTTGATTTCATTGCTATTTTTTCTTTGGAATAACTTGATTTCATTGCTATTTTTTCTTTGGGATAACTTGATTTCATTGATATTTTTTCTTTGGGATGATTTGATTTCCTTGCTATCTTTAGGGGGATAACTTGATTTCATTGCTATTTTTTCTTTGGGATAACTTGATTTCATTGCTATTTTTTCTTTGGAATAACTTGATTTCATTGCTATTTTTTCTTTGGGATAACTTGATTTCATTGCTATTTTTTCTTTGGGATGATTTGATTTCCTTGCTATCTTTAGGGGGATAACTTGATTTCGTTGCTATTTTTTCTTTGGAATAACTCGATTTAATTGCTATTTTTTCTTTGGGATCACTTAATTTCATTGCTATTTTTTCTTTGGGTAACCTTGATTTCATTGGTATTCTTTCTTTGGGATCACTTGATTTCATTGCTATTTTTTCTTTGGGATCACTTGATTTCATTGCTATTTTTTCTTTGGGATAACTTGATTTCATTGCTATTTTGGGGGAATAGCTTGATTTCATTACTATTTTTTCTTTGGGATAACTTCATTTCATTGTTATTTTTTCTTTAGAATAACTTGATTTAATTGCTATTTTTTCTTTGGGATAACTTGATTTCATTGCTATTTTTTCTTTTGGGATGACTTGATCTTGTTAGCGTGCTTTTGCATTGGCATAACTTAATTTTATTGACATTTTTGCATAGTTATAATTTCATTTCATTGAAATATTGTTTGTATAACTTGCGTTATAAGGGGAAACAATGTGATCGGAATTCTTGTTTACAAAACAAAATGACGAAACTATTATCCGTTTGTTGAATTATATTGTTTAATGATTATCTTAGAATAAAAATATAAGTAAACTGAAATACCATAAACACGTCACCAACATTTAAAAACATATGAAATCTGCGTTAATATCTAATGCACGCATTAGATAAACTTACATTAGTTTCAATCGTTTTGAATTCTGTCAAGGCAGGATAGGGTGCACTAAGCAGCTTCTTTCCAAGTACTCTATTTTAGGACATATTTCGCTCTTTTACAGGTAGTGCATTGCGTTAGAAGAAAAATATCTTCTGAAGCGGTAGAATGATTTGGCCATTTTACCAGCAACGTTGGCAACATATTTGATGTATTACTTCACTTTTAGGTCAGGAGTGAAGTCTGTCCCAAAAGGTTATCGAACATTATTTATATAATATTTATTTCTATATTAAAATAATGCTATGGTTTGCAAGATATTATGCATTGATTATTAAAAGTTTTATATTTTTAATAACCAATACATGTCTTGAAAGTCAGAACCAATAATCTGAAAGATTATGTAAAATACGTAATATGCCATTATAAAATATGTAATACGTAATAATTTCTCCTTAATTAAGAAGGAATTACGTTTTACAGTTACAGACTAATTTCCTCCATTATAATATAATGTTTTGCACTGATGTTGTTATTTTATTCTGTTCCTTTTTTATCAACAAAAAAGTTTGTTAAAGGGAAAGAAACTTATCGCAAATCTTATACAAAAGCTTAAGAATCCCATATCCCTTTTTAAATCAAGGCAAAATTTCGGTCGATTTTCAATTAGAGGCTGACACGCTTGGCAGTATGGGCCTAGTGCAAAAACGTCTTTCCTTCCTCTCTTACAGTTGCAATATATTGAATCGTTTTGTGCAGATCCTGCTAACGGGACTTAATCACTTCCGTTTCCGACTTTCTTTATCGAGGGACAGTTAATGTGTCTTAAATTTACAATCGGAAATTAAACCTTACCGCTTTTTTTATTTTAAGATGATGCCTTCTGATTAAGGAACAAAACCATACAATGGCAGCAGACGATTTTTTGTTTATATTTAAAACAAAAACGGGGATATTCTATACGAAGTGATATTGTTTACAACAAATTACGTATTCAAAAATACGTGTTTTAACATAATTTTAAATATATTTATAAATTAGATAATACATTCTACTGATATACAAAGTAATTAAGGCGAAGAAAAATAGGAATCTTCAATTAATTGTATGCGTTTATTTCAAATACTCTATTTATTGCTACTGTATAAGCTGAAAAGGAACGAAATAAGTGTTAATGTTAATATACAGATTAGATACACCAAAAAGTGTTAAATATTCCATTATATACACACACACACACACATATATACGTGCACATATATGTGTGCGTATATATATATATACATATATATATATATATATTATCTCATGCCAATAATACCAACATCCATTTATACCAACGCACACTTTCTATATACATGTTCTAATGTAATGCGAAGTTTAAATCGACCATAATAGATTATCTTGTGAGATTTTAAGATATTTCTCTGAGATATTCTTGTACTGTCACAGTCAAGCGTTGGGCAAAGCCAGGTACATTTAGAAACGGCGTTTGTCGCCGCTATAAGAAAATAGAAATCAAAAAGGAAAGTGAAACATGCAAATGCATTTTACCAATCAGCACACTATATTAGTTTGATTTACGTGTATGTGGGGGCGCGCCCCCGCTCTATGAAAACTATGTGCGCCTTGAGAAAAGAAAAAACATTTTGTCACTTTTTGGATTGTTTTCGGCTATGACGGATGCTAGTATGCGCTAGCCAGATGACATAACTGAAATTAACACAGAACGGTCATGTATGTAATCAAAAAGAAGTCGACTTGCTAGTTGGATAACACACGGCCATCACTTAGGAGTATTGAGGCCATGGAAAGAGGAGGCAGAGATATGGAACAATATCTTCAATCCGAATAGAATTAAAGGAATAGATCCATTTTACCCTGAAATGATAAACGCGATTCCCCGCGGAAGCTATCGAATATTCATATTTGTGAGCGTCAAATTTTATTGCTTTGCATCAGAAATCATATTAGGCTAATTTTAGAAAGTTGGAACAGATTTACCCGGAGAGGCATAAGGTTTCAACCTTCTATGAACTATATATATCTCCCGCGTGGATTTATCTAATGGAACAGGTTGGTGCCTCGTATCTCCTCGTTATGTATTTTTCTCTTAAAAAAGAAAAAATATATAATTCTGTATGATATTTGATGCCTTTTATAGAATTTAGATGACTTTGGAATTCATATAATCATGCAATATAGTAGATCCACATGTTGTGTTTCTCCTTGCAACTATACTTGGCTCAACAAGAAATCCTTTCAACTTGAGAAGTCATTGATTGTCCGTTTCCTTTTTGTGACTAAGCCCTGATAGACTTTCCGATGGGATTTAGTCCGACGAGCTCTCTTGTGAATTTAAATCCCGATAGACCTTTCTTATACTGAGAATTATGAAAGACACTCTTCCAGCATAATCTTTTGTTTCTTTGTGTCGATGTCATGTTTTGTTTTAGCATTGTTGAGTTGTTGATTGTTCTAAAGAAAGAAAATGGAACCAAAAAATGATAAAACTTAATTCTATGGGTTTTGTGTCCTATTTTCCATTTTTCTTGCTTTGTTGAATTTTTATGCTTTCTACTAACTTGAAATTACTAACCTGCCGAACGACGTCCATTCTTGCCTTATTCTTTAGCCTTATGCATAGAAGATCGAACGAAGATATCAGTACTTGAGCCTGTACCCGACTCGGTATCATATAAGGATCTCCATGGGTCTGAAATTTGATGGGATATAGTTGAGTGACGTGTTTTCGATGCTGGACTTCCCTGCCCTTGATCAAGCCAGATCAGAGTGAAACTAACCCTAAGTCCGAATGCCGGGACTGAAGTTAATCCAAACGCTCGAAATCGGATCGGAGATGTAATAGTACTATGTTATTAGCGCTATAATAACGTACTTAGATTATTTTTAAAAAATGTTATTCTGTTCGGACGAATGGTGGTGTGGAAATATTTTAAGTATGACGGAAAAACAAGTAAATAACTAATATCAAAATTGGTGAATATAAAAAATTATCTCTTGTACAATTAACATCTCTTTTATTCTGTATACAGTAGAACCTCGTAATACGACATTAAAATTTACTAACAAAATATAGTACAGTATATAATACACATGTATATAATAAAATAACATTATATATAACACCGTATGACGAGGGAAGTACCGTGACCAGGGGCAGGAACAACATCGTATTCCACATCGTAACGTAAACAACCGTATTCTAGGGTCACCGTATGTCGGGGGTTCTACTGTAATTTAAAAAAAATGCACAAACATAAAAATATATAACTAAAATTACCTCAGTGTTTCCAGGGTAAAAACACCTAGTATTATGTAAAATAGTACATTTTCAATGTATTCGCTTTAGTAACAATGCGATAGCTGAAAAAAAATGTATAAAGGAAAATTTAGTTTAACACTTATTCACGTTTTCCGTTGTTTTAATTCGATGGGTTTTAAATAGATTAATAAAAGCGATCTCCCATAGCTGTTAGAAAGACTTTTCTAGCAAAATATCTGATACTCGGGTTTTGCTTTCACCTTTCAAAGATATATATTACATGCACACCTCGCGTAGACCAGAAATGGTGACTTTCTTAGTGTATTTTACTCATATTGTTGTAATTCATGTAGAAGAAATAGAGAAAAATCATTCATAATATTTTTCTGTTTACAAATCATTTAAACTTTTTATTAAATTCTGTTAATTTTCCATTTTACGATGTTCATTTAAAAAAATTTCAGACTAATAGTAAAAAATAGATTTGTATGTAAAGCAAAGTTTAAATGAAAAACAGGTAGATATTGTCGTGTTTTAATATAGTCAAATAAAGATATTGTCGTGTTTTAATATAGTCAAATAAAGCGAAAAACTGAAAGCATAATGACCTACTGTTATTCAAATCTGTTATTTAAAGCTGTGATTCAAATCTGGAATGTCAAAACTCGAATGTCAAATCTGGAATGTCAAAACTCGAATGTCAAAACTCGAATGTTCCAAAATGCATTTTGTAAAATAGTTGATTTTTTTTTTATTAAATAAATGTCTGATTAATAGTAAGAAAAAGAGTGTATCAATCAAGTCTTTTACTTGAGTTTTGATTCTAATTTTTAAAAAGACAAAACTCTCCCAACACTTAAGAACTTGGCTGCAAGGAAATACAACTTCAAATCTCCCCTTTGTTTTTTTACATGTCATAAAATAACAATCATCTCGTAAATCATATATAGACTTTAATTTTTAAAACATATGATCTGAAAGTCATACGCTGGAAATGCATGCTTTTCTTGTTTAATTTGCCCGTCTCCTTTTTTTGACATGATATAAAGAGGTTGCCACGGCCTATTCGTCTTCTTTCCAAATCAATATCGTCTATTGAAAATATTTATCATTGTATATTCATAATGATGTATGCCAAATTTGAAAATTTTATATCAATCGTCCGTGAAAGTCTACAACTTTGACTATCACTGCATTAAATAAAAGCAAAAGCAGTAATAATGTAAAAACAGAAATAAACAGATAAAAAATATTCGGTTCAGTTTTCTTTTTGATCATCTGCTTTGCCTAACCGTTGTCTAAGACGAACTGCTGATTGAAGCGGACAGTTAGTCGATCTGTTGTCGCTTGGTTGGTTCGGATTAATTCACTATCGCGGTCATATAAGGTTTCCTTAGCAGCGGATACGCTATTAGAACTGACGATATCTTGCGAGTATTAGCAAGATCACCTTTACTATTTTTCGCTTGCCATTACTATCCTGTGTGGAGAGAGTGTATAAATAAAGAATAAATAACAGGAAAAATCTTGATTAGCTTTTGAGCTGTACAATGGCAAAAAAAAAAATGACCAAACAGAAAATGGCGTTCAGCTAAGGTATTTACAATAATTCCTGGTTTAAATAATATTATATATATATATATATATATATACGGCATAATCGCGTTGACACACTGGTTCCCGTCAGATCACCGAAGTTAAGCAACGTTGGGCCTGGTTACTACCAAATGAGGTGTTGTATGTGCTCTCCGCTTATCTCAGCATTTGTTTCCAGTTGTCCTGTACATACACTTCACTTGCCACTGGTATTTTACAAAGTCGACTCAGGAAAGGTATGGTTGAAGATTGTGCACCTCCTGTCACAAGAATTTCATGCGCAGGCACCCCTTCGTGGGTATCCATAGTCTGTTAAAGACTGAAGGAGCCATATATATATATATATATATATATATATATATATATAAAAGCTGAACGTGCGTGTGTGTGTGTGTGTGTGTGTGTGTGTGTGTGTGTGTGTGTGTGTGGTCACGAATAGACTCCTATATGGTTGACTATTTAAAAAAACTAAGTACGTATAATGATAGAAGATGTATTGAGGATCAGGAATGGGTATGTTTTATCTGGCAGAACGGTGGTTCATTAAAATTGTGGGGTCGGCGTTCGCGCCTGGCCCCCAAAGTATGGAAATAAAAAATGAAAAAAAAAACGTTTACAAGGGTTTTTGATATAGATGTACATAAGAATACTTTGATAAGTATGTTTAAACTTAAAAAGGGATTGTATAATAAAATTGTGGGGTCTGCGTTCGCGCTTGTACTCCTTGGGAATATGGCACACACCTTAACAAAGACTTTTCATATCTATTTGCGTAAGTATACTTTGATAATTATGTTTCAGTTTGAAGGTTAAAATTATTGGGTGTTCCTTCGCGCCTTACCTCGATAGAATCTAAATATGTCACAAAGTTTAACAAGTTTTTTAAAAGGGGTGAGGGTCCACAATAACACCTTCACTTGTATCTTAATTCACGTTAGCTTTTATTTATTTTTTGAGTTGAATCATATTGTGTCGAATGAATTCACCTCATAAGTTCACGTTCTTATTAAAGTGAAAGCCCAAAAAAAGGTCGGAACTTTAGACAATTCTCGACACAAATTTTGCATAATTATTTTTTCCTTCTCCACTTGCACGTGGCACTCTTTCGAAAATATATAAATAGATAAATAATAAAAAATAAAAACGTTACTTGTTATCGTGTCAAAAGGAGGAAAAAATTCTGCTCACGTGATTACGTGTCTTTTTAAAAACATTTACATAACCTTTTTATTTTTATTTATATATCTGTTTAAGCTTTTTTTGTCAGTGTACTAGAAGGAATTCAGTTGATTACAACCCTTTCTGCGTGTTCTTTCATTACAATAGTACAACCCTGAATCTGACGGCGCAATACTACACCGTTCAATACTGTAAAGCTGAAACGAAGCTATTCTGTTTGAAAAGGGCACCATTTTCTTCTTATTTATATTTATATCGATTCTTTGCTTAAAAAAAACTAAAGTAATTACGTATTTACTTTTTAATATACCATTTTGCTGTTTCAGATTATTTTAAGAAAGTAAGTAAAAATTCATTACTTTTCAAAACTGTTTTTTTTTCTTTGTTTTTTCGATATTTCGTCGATATTATTTAGTAAGAGTGTTAAGCAGAAAAGCCAACAAACGTTACCATAGTCAATAACAGTTAAGTTCATGTTTTTTTTTTGTTTTAAAATAGTTTTTACTGCGCTTTACTTTAAATAATTTCAGCGAACCGTAATTAAAACGAAATTTGAGGCGATAACTACTTAAACGAATTTTTATATGGATTACACATGCCATAATCGAATATTCCTCAAGCACAAAATAACGGAAAACATTAAAATATGTTTATAAATATTCCTTACGTTGACGGAACTCTCTTAAATTGTTAACACAGAATGCTCAGGTGCCCCTCCTTCAAATTGAAAACGGGGCTTTCCATTTACAAGGCGCTGCCATTTTGATTTATTTTTAAATCGGTTCGTAAATTAAAATAAAAATTGACAATCTACTTAAAAATACAAACCAATGAACTTTTCTAGCATAAAAGTAACTTTTATTGACTATGGTAACATTTATTTCTTGTATATTTATATTATTATATATATAACATTTCTCTTTGTAAGGAAACATCATTTTGTTGGTCACTCTTGGCTACGAATGGAAACAAAGTTGATATAAAAAATATATTTTAGCGAAAATTATCTTTACTTTCACATCATATTTGGATTAGGGTAACAATTTTGAGTATCAAAACCTCTCTCTTTACAACCCTCTCCTTTTCATAACCTATCATACTTTCATCAATCACAGTCCATTTTCTGTAGGCTGTTTTTTAACCCAGTCAACGATGGGTACTTCTGCTAGTATATATATATATATATATATATAGAGAGAGAGAGAGAGAGAGAGAGAGAGAGAAAGAGAGAGAGAATCAGATAGATAGATAGATAGATAGATAGATAGATAGATAAGGAGGACATAGAGAAAGAGAAAAAGAGGATAGATAGATAGATAGATAGAATAGTGACACATTAAGCCTAACGACCTATAGAATTTGACTAAGGTTTATATCGTTGGTCAATTAATATAAAAGTATTCTTTCTCATGCAAAAACTAAGAGAAACCTGGCACATAATATGCTATGCTAAAGCAGAACAAAGCTAAATTCGAGAAGTAAAATATTATCTCTATAATATTTTCTACAGTATTCTTATTATTGTACTGTAAGATACTAGTTTCCACGCTTTAAATTATGCTTTCTAACTCTGATGTGTGAACGTGTACACTAAGTGACATATAAATTGGCGATGTTGAACTTTTTCGCTCTTATTCGGAATTTGTGATCGTAAGCCGC
The DNA here is from genome assembly GCF_053919585.1 of Euprymna scolopes. NCBI lineage: Eukaryota > Metazoa > Mollusca > Cephalopoda > Sepiida > Sepiolidae > Euprymna > Euprymna scolopes. The sequence goes on along the minus strand of NC_136511.1, from coordinate 88,642,117 downwards.
CATCAGTGAACCTTTTATTCAGATATTATGCTTGGAAATTACCATTCCCAGAGAAATAACATCATACCAACCTGTTTCATAGATACAGAATTCTTGAAAATGAACCCTGTTACTAGAAATTCTGTTTGATGTTAGGCACATCCAGGAAGAAAGGAAACATCTTTACATTTGTGTTTGATAGACTAGTTCTACTCGTGAAATGTTTACAAAGAGAAACTAAAGATTGAATGCTGGAAATAACGATACTGTTAAGATAGTTTAGAAAAATCAGTGGTTATAAAAAAACAGGTGATATACAACAGAAGGAATCATCCGTCGCCATATTGCAAAGTTGATTTCTACTATCTGAGTGACATCTCCCCAGCTATAGCGGCAGTATTCCATCTGAGAATGTATATGATAATTTCAAATTAAAAGATGGCATTTACAGTATCATACTCGCCCTCAAAAGAATAAGACTATAATAAAATTGGAATGCTATATTTACTACTTATACCTGTGCTAGGACGTGTATCTCTGCTATTGTATAAAATGATGTTTGTCCGTGTGTGTGAGTTCGTTCCTTATGGACTCGCAAACGGCCAGGTTTTTATGAAATTTAACACGAAATTACTTTATGTGTCTATTAATGTTCTTAGATAAGTTTTGTATCGGAATGTCTTCGCTAAGTAATGAATGTTTTTTTGTGTAAAACACAGTTGAACAGTAATACTTGACTTTTACATTTTAAACTTAAATTAAAGCTATTATAACCGCTAAAACAGTTTGGCCAGAGATATAAAATCAACAGTATCTTCTTTGATATGACAGAGGGGCGTTTGAAATGAATTTTTAGAGCCCAATTGAAGCATGATACTTGACCTTTGCATTTTACACTTTAATTCAAACCATTTATATAAAAATAATTTTATAAAATTAACAGTAGGTTCTCTGCAGTGCAATGTAGACTACAATGCATTGTGAACTAATCCACTACGGTGAGGAATGTGAAGTTTCCTTTCGGTGCACTTTTATGGGTCTACAACCAAAGCAGGCAAGCAATCGACTTTATTTTTTTTTTTAAATGGGCGATTTCATTCATGCGATGACAATTAAAATATGGGAGTGTGAAACATTCGTTGATCATCATGTAATCTCAGACAATATCATGTCACCTTGCTAGTTCTATTATATAATCAAAGTAAAGAATCAGTTCACATTAATATGTTTTGTTTATTTTTTTTTATTTCGACAAGTGGCTTCCTGCTGTCTTTAGCACATTTCACAAACCGTAACTAAAATAGTGTTTTTGGTAGATTTGGCTCTTTTTCAGAGACAAGCAGATATTTATAGAAAACACTGATACGGTATTCTAAAATAAAACAAATAACAAAGTAATTTAGAAAGATGAGAAGAATAGCAAGTCAAAACAAGAAAACTCATTTTGAATATGCAATCGGAGACTTCTTCCAAAATAATATTTAACACCACGTTTTAAGATTCTCAAGCCGCTATCTTAGATCTAATCAGCAGAGCTAAAACGTCAATTTCTTTTAATTTTAAAATCGAAACATTATTAAACTCTAATAAAATTTTAAAATGCTAGTTTGTAAAATAATGTTTGCTCTAAAATTAAATAATAATGCTTATTAAGTGCTAGTTAGTATTTAATTGCTAGACAAAAACGTCCATTACTTTGATACGTTATTAAAGATAATATATGTTAGCTATATCTTAGTTTTCTCCACAACTACAATGTAAATAACTTCAATGCAATATATATGTATATGTGTTTTTGTCCGTGTGTGTGAGTTCGTTCCCTATAGACTCTGAAACGCCTGGCCGATTTTTATGATATTGTACAAAAATGTATTTTATGCATCAGTTCATAGATATGGTCTTAAATGTATTTGTAATTTAATTGTATCGGAATGTTTTAAATAACTATCAATACTCGATAATCGAAATAATCCAATCAAAGAAGGAGCAGGCGATTTTGACCAAAGTTAACATCTTACACAGACTAAAATCACAAATGCATTTGAAGGGTTTATTATTACACAAGCCGAAAGTTCGGACATATAAAATCAACAGTGGGTTCTTTGATTTGACAAAGGAACGTTCGAAATGAATTTTTTTCTGTTTAGAGCACAGTTCCACAATGATACTTTACTTTTTCATTTTCAACTTAAATTCAAGCTATTATTATAATTTTATAAAATCAACAGTAAGTTTTCTACAGTCCAATGTAGATGACAACATATTTTGAACTTAATTACTGCGAGAGGCATGTGAAGTTTCATCCAGATTGGTGCACGTCAAATCGATTATTAATGCCTCGAGGGGCGTACACTGAACGCAATTTAAAGTAGAGCACTTATTATACTTTAAATTGTGTTCAGTGTACATTTAGCGGACAGGAAATGGAGTCCGACCGCATGAGTTTCAGAAACTTTTTAACTAGGTTTGAGCACTGCGTGATCGGCATCGCCAATGATGCAGAGAGGTTGAACTTCTTTAAGTGTTCACTCTCAGACAGAGCCTTGAGGCTGATAAATCACCTGAGTTGTGCCGACACCTATTACCAGCGTCTCATGGTTATATTGAAGGTGGGGTATCTGGACCTGGATGAAATCATTGACCAAATATTCCAGGATGCTCTGGACTATGCTTCGAAGAAGGGTATATTCCTTTTTGAGCTGGGGACTTCATTTCCAGGACAGCATCGCTGTTGGAGGAGCTGGGGAACTCTTTTTCCTGTGACTTTTCTGCGGATGATTCTGGCGGAGCCGGACTGATGGCTAAGATTCTCTTTAGGAAATTTCCTCTCGAGTTAAAAGGGGAGATAATAGCGCTAACGGATAGACGGTGCCGCCTTTGTCCTTCATATTGAGACCAACTGGAGAAGCAATAAAGAGATTACAGATTAAGGGCAGTACCTCCACCGCATTTACGTCAACAGTAAGACAGAATACGTCTCAAAAGTTTGGTAGGGGAACGCTGTTACTCCTTTTCATGTGGATGTGAACAATGCAACTTCAACCGGGTATTCCCGCACGTTGCCTCCCATTCTATCAGTTACATTCTCTTGTTGAAAAAAGACAGTGTCAGTGAATTGCCTACTGGACACGGGTAGCAGGCGGACATATTTGGCGGCAGACGTACTTAGAAGTTTGTGCCCAATCGAAACTCTTGGTATCAATTGTCAGCTGAAATTGCCTACCTTTCTAGGTGAGTGTCAGCGTGGATTTACAGAGGTAGTCCTGTGAGTTGACTTGGGTTCTGGAGAGACTGTGACATCTGTCTTGGTGGCCGATGGTATGGATTTGTCGGTTCGATTGGTCAACTTGAAATCTCTATTGCGTGTCTTTCAGGATGCAAAATATGCTTTGGCCGGTCAGTTTGAGACTGGAGTGAACGTAATACCGATCAAGGGAAGAATTGGGTTAGACCTGATTGAACACTTGGACTCATTGAAGCTGATCCTATGTTTGAATGGTTGGACCATTTCGACCCCACCTGGATTGGTCTGGTTCGGAGCAGTGGACTTTTTATTCAGAGGATAAGCCCACCTATGACGTTACTCACCTCTCATTTAATTCTGTGATGGAACATACTCCCCAGGTTGATGCATCACATTTATGTTTTGTAGTTGAAACCCAATCAACATACCTGGATCCCATGGCGGCGTACTTTCCTGACAGTACTGTGCAAAGAGGACTAGAACAAAAGTTTACTTTGGAGTCTCTGCGGCTACCCAGTCAGGAGGCCTTCTCTGATTACAATCAAGTTCGGATGAAGCGGTTTGAGGAAACAGTAGACCTACGGGATAGAAACTATTACGTGGAGCTCCCTTGGCATCATGATAGATTAGCCAGAGTTCCCTCTAATCAGGCAACTTCCTTGCATGCAACTTAAACAGTCAGGCACTCCACACCAAGATGAAGGAGGATGGTACTCTGAGTGTCCATGAATAGGCGTGGGAGAATACTAGGATAGCGATACTCTCCAAATTCGGAGGAGTTGTACGTGGCTCCTGTAAAGTGCAATCCTGACGTGACAACAAAGAGAGGTGTTCTTTCCGAGTCAGCTAATGTCTTCGATCCATTGTCTCTATGTCTCCCGGCTACTATCTGCAGTAGAGTGCTAATCAGGTCCATGTCAAAGAATGGTTCAGGTTGGGACGATCTACTCCGACCTGAAATCCTGAGTGATTGGAGAGAGCTTGCATAATGGTATGTGCAACTTGCAAGTAAATGGTTAATTTTTGTAAACATCATTCTGTAAAATAAAGAAAAAGCGACGATAGTAAATAATAAATGATTTTAAAAGAAATCGGTTCATTTTAGCATTATTCCATTGAGGACGCCGAACCCGGATATGATCTAAAAAAAAAAAAAAAAGCTGCGATGATATTTTTTTAATGAAACAATGTGTAAATAATATTAATCCTAATAATGTGTAATGGCATGTGTAACTCGTAAGTAAATCTAAAAACCAGTCTGTAAAATAAAGGAAAATCGAATATAGTAAGGTATAAATTATTTCAAACAATGCTAGGCGATTGATTGGCCATATTGATTAAGAGCTGCAGTGTACAATTCGGAATAATAGAATTTCATGGTCGCAGGCAATAAAAATAGGCAGAATGTTATTAAGGAAAAATCATTATTTTGGAATAATGAAGTGTAATGGTAATTGTAGGTGTCTGTGTGTTTAATCTACTTCATGAGGGCGTCAGGTCAATACAGTCATAATTGTTGTACATTTACCCGGTCCTTACTGGGAGGTAGGAAGGACTTTTCAGGTAGAGGAGAAAATACGATATACTTTGTCTATAGATATTGCGAATCGTGATGATCTCACTCGTATATATTGGTTATTGCCATGTTTTCAATACATTTCTGATATGCTTAAATCATTCGTTTAGATACTGTGGACTAAATAAAATGAAATGACAGCTCAAGCAAAAGTGACGTTTAAACCAGGACCAAACTCAAAGAAAACCAACCTGCCTCCTCCCTTGAGGCTTGCATTTACGAATATCTGCGGGCTTAGAACTAACTTAGATGATGCTGAGTCATTTCTCCTTGTGAAAAGCCCGGATGTTTTATCATTAAGTGAAACTAACCTTCACTCCTCTATTCCTTCTAACCATTTTAACATGCCTGGTTATCTCTCACTCTACCGTAAGGACTCAGACAGACATATGCATGGGCTTGGAGTCTATATTCGTAACACCCTCCCCCTGACTAGAGAAATAAAACTAGAATCAGACGACCAGGCTTTTATGTGCTTCAGACTAAATATGCAACACAATATTAGCTACTTGTATTTTCTCTACCGCTCTCCCTCAACCCAAGATTGTAACCTAATAAACAAAGTTTCAGACAGCATAGATATAGCACTCTGCCTCGATACTAGCGCACAAGTACATGTATTTGGTGACTTCAATGTCCACCACAGTAACTGGCTTAGGATTCTTTAATCACACAAAGTAGCTGGTAACACAACACATAGCTTCTCTATATCCCATTCCCTATCTCAGATGGTTACATTTCCGACACGTTTCCCAGACCAGCAAGATCAACATACCTCACTTCGAAATCTCTTTCTGACAACAGTTCCCGATGACTGTACAACAAATGCCCACAGCCCACTCGGGAATGCTGATCACGCTGTGATAATGGTAGAATCAGCCTAAATTCTCGCCCTAAAACTGAAGACCCCCTACTCAAAACAACGAGGTATTACAAAAAGGTTGATTGGGAAGCCATCAGGGAACTCATCAGAGATGCCCCATTGGGAAATATCTTTACTCTTCCAGCGGAACAGTGTGCAAATGAGACCACTGAATGGTTCAAAACTGCAATTGAAGCACATGTTCCCGCACAGAAATTCTATAGCAAGCCCCACTCCCCCCAATGGTTTACTTCTGCTTGTGCAGCTGCCATTTGTCAAAAGCAGCATGCGTTCCGCAGATTTAACCGACATAAGTCTAGCTCAAATAAACAGAAGTATATAGAAGCTAGAAATAATTGTAAGAGAGTGATAGAGACAGCTAAGACAGATTACTCTGACACCACCAGAAAACGCATCGAAGCACAGAAATTAGGAATCCGGGATTTTTAGAAAATCTACAATAGCGTAGTAAATAATGGCCAGTCAACTATTCCCCCACTATCAAACAATCATGAGGTTACTTTCACGGCAACTGACAAGGCTAATCTGCTTGCCGGTCGGTTTGCCTCAAACTCCACACTGGACCCGGTACACCACTCACTCCCTAATTTTCCTTTGCGAATAGACGCCACACTAGACGATTTCAAAATCACCCCTTCTCAGGTACATGCTATAATAAAAAACCTAGACACCTCAAAAGCATGTGTACCAGATCTCATCCCGGTTGTGCTATTAAAAAAATGCTCTGCTGAGGTTGCTCCTGTTCTCTCCAAACTTTACAATAAATGCCTAAACGAATCTTGCTTTCCCGACTGCTGGAAAACCGCTTCTGTGGTACCAGTCTTCAAGAATTCTGGTGAAAGAACTGACCCACTAAAGTATCGTCCCATTAGCCTCCTCCCGCTTTTCGCCAAAATATTTGAGTCCTTAATTAATCAATCCCTAGTCCAGCACCAAACAGCTCCTAAACTCCTGACTGACAAACAATATGGATTCAGGCAAACCCATTTAACAGCAGATATCTTAACTGTAGTTTCTGAACGTATATACCGTTCATTGAAAAAACAGGGGAGGGTAGAGCGGTAGCCCTTGATATATCTAAGGCTTTTCACAGGGTATAGCACGATGGTCTTCTAAGGAAAATTAGATCATATGGAATCACTGGAAAAATTCATAATGTAATTAAATCCTTCTTAAGTAAGAGAAAAATCCAAGTTATCCTCGACGGTCGTACATCCAAACAATATGACATAAATGCCGGAGTACCTTAGGGGTCTATCCTTGGGCCTCTATTATTCCTGATATTCATAAATAACCTCCCTGATAAAATTGTTTCGGAGATGGGTATATTTGCCGATGACACCACTTTCTATAACAGATATAAGGGGAAAACAAATGAACATATATCCAAGGAAATGGCAGAAACACTAGAGAATGACCTCCAATCTGTAGTGGAATGGGGACAAAAATGGATGGTCACATTCAATGCTGCTAAGACTAAGCTTGTTTCCTTCAATAACTACAAGAAACCTATCTACCACCATTAGCAATGGCCAAGAACACATTGCCTGAAAGTACTTCTTTTAAACTCCTCGGCCTAACGTTTACAGGGAATATGAAATAGATACATTGAGAGCATTGCCAAGGCTGCTGCAAGGAAGGTTGGCTCCCTTTACCGTGCTAGAAAACCACTTACGCCTGAAAGTATCTTGTACCTCTATAAGGCCACCATTCGCCCATGTATGGAGTATTGTTTTCACATCTGGGCTGGTGCATCTGCTGCTTGTCTCTCGTTCCTGGGCAAGGTTCAAAAGAGAGTCGCCAACCTGATAGTTCCTGAAGTGTCATCTAGGCTTCAGCCTCTGTCCCATTGACGAGATTTTGCATTCCTCTGCCTGGTCTACAAATACTTTAATGGTGAATGCTCTGACGAACTGCAAACACTTGTAGCTCCTCGACGTAACTACCCCCAACAAACCTGACAAGCTACTAAATCGCATCCCTTTACAGTAGATATCCCTAGGGGCAAGAAAGTATTTTACTCCAATAGTTTCTTCCCCAGAACTACAGGTCTTTGGAACTCCCTTCCGGGATTCTGCTTTCCCAACTGTACTGATATACAGAAGTTCAAGTGTAATGTGAACAAACATCTTGCTACTCATCTCCCTTCATAATGGCCCTGCAAATTAAGTCCTTGATAGTAGCCCCCTGCTTCAAAGTGGCACTGTGCCTTGTTTGGGGTGAAAATTGAATAAAAAGAACATTTTTAAAAACTACATGTACTGAATGCATGTAAAAAGAAACTTATTATCATGCCCATAATCATTTTTTGTGGCATGAGTAACAGTTTTTATAGTCATTTTTGCGTTAAACTTGCGAATAAGTTAGATAATTGTTGGACTTTATTTTAATATCTCTAGAAATGCTATCGAGTTTTTTTTCAGTTTTTTAGGTAAATTTCACAAAGGTCATGCTATGTTTAATTTGTTTTAAGATATTCTGTGTGTGTATATTAAATAAGGAAATTGAAATGTCAGTATATCTATTAAAGTATTGAGTTAAATGAGCCATGTACAGGAAATAATAAGAATAAACAGATTAGTATTCTTTCAACAGGGTTGCGCACAGGGAATCCGAAATTTTGCTTATAAAAATTGTTAAATTAAAAGTCAAGTCAGTGATAAGTATGATTCTTTATATTAAGATATTTGGAGGAAAAGGTAAAGTAGGTTTATTGAGTACATAAATGTAAACGAGAGCATTAAATATTACGTATAAGCTGTGTATAGCTTTGTTTTGTGTATTAATGATATTTTTATTTTGTTTCATACGTTTTTATGTGAGAAGTATTTATAGTAAAGATTAAAAGTGTGAATATTAGATATGCCTCGTGGGATTCTGTGTGTGACATCAAATATCGGCGCATTAGGAAGTTCGGTTTTTGAGTTCTGTGGGTCAACCACTGTGGTATTCAATATGATATATCAATTGTCTCCTTATTGTATGGTTTTTCAACGATTTGTTTAGAGTTTTAATGATTTTCTTATAGTTTGTAAGTAGTGAATGTAATTTATTCTATTATCGATTTAGATATTTTCTTTAAATATTTGTTTTTCTCCATAAATACTTTATTCGCTGACGATGTAATAATAGTTTAGTTATGACGAATGCATTAAAAAGCATCTGCATTGTTTGTTTGTACTGAATCATTCATTGAGTGGCTGCTGTTGTTGAAATAATTCCTAGTATGAAATATAAAATCTGAAACTCGTGTTTTCTTCTCAGTAGATCATGTGTTGGTGGTGATATTTGAATAAATGTTGTGATGTATAATCAATTCTAAAAGTCGTGTAATTGTGGGATTTTATATTCTCACCAGACGTCCATGGTTAAGCGAGTTTAATTTCCAGTCTGAATATGTGCTGAATCTCTAAAATGATTTGGGGGTAGTTTTATATAGTTTTATACATAAATTATTTTTATTTTTGTTGTTTTAGAAACCTTTGAGATAAAGATTCACAATAACTATCAATATGGAAATAACAGTCCGCAAAAGAGTGAATAAAAAATCGGGGATATTTGTGATGGAATTGGGTATTATTATTTAGTTCGGTTTTATTTTGATAATGTTCTGACTTCATGGAATATATAAGTTATGCGTTTTAAAAAGAGTCGTTGAAAACCATGCTTTGTTTTGAAACTTTCTGATAAAATATGGTTCGAGATTTTCACATATTTAAATGTTCTTGTAGGCAAAATTTCTTCTTGTATGAATTTCTACAAAAGTTTTCTCTTATTTTTTTGTTGTTGCTGTTTGATTTTGCTATGAAGAAAGTGCCTTTGTATAATGGTAGCTTCTGCTTCAAAGATCGGTTTTATTTCAGAAAAATGAAAATTATGGAAATAATTTTAAAACGTGATTGAAAATAAAAATTTAAACCAAAATTATTTATATAGTTATCAACATTTCCTCTTTACTGCAAGACTTTTTCAAGAGGACAATTTGAAAAAAATAAAATATATATATGGTATGTCTGGGAGAGATAGAGAAATGTGTCATTGCTCAGTCGCTAGCCGTTTGAGTGGTTATTAAACGAAGCAAACGCTGCCATAAAAACGGGCTTCATCATAAGCTGAAAGCTTAAAAATTGACAGATTTATAAGGAAATAATTATATCAATAGCTAAGTATAAAAGCCAAACAAATCTGCTATTAACCAAGTTGCGTGTCTTGTGTGATGGTGATAGATGCTCATATAACGATAAAATGTTTCATTTGAAAAAACGACACGAGAAAAAATGATTTCAAATTGAAGCAATTAAAATGCAGATGGGTCGAAAAGGTGAAGATAAAACAGAACGAAGAGAGAAAATAACATGGGATGGATAATCGTCAAAAAATTGCTTAAACTTGAAAATAATATGCATTTCATGAAACATGTGGCAGTATTTGTGACTACCAATTGGATGCGAGTTGAGTATCTTGGAACTAGAGAAAATTTACTGACAGGAAGACATAATTTTAAAGGATTTCATACACTTTATTCACCAGTTTGAAAGATAAGTGTGCTATACAGCATTATACGCATTGTATCCACTTTTTAATATCTTTATGGATATATGTGTAACACGAAAAGAGGTATTTCTGTAAATATTCCGGAGAAATAGGTTCTAATATAATAAAGCGCTTTGAGCCTCTGTTCTAATATAGAGACGTATATATGTCTAACATGAATCAACAACACCTTTTTTATGGGAAAGGATGACAAGAAAACTCCACAACGTTATCTCAGTAATGAAGAACTATGAGGCTTACACGCCATGCGCCGCATGGAATTTGATAGAACTGGCAACTCGTTGATAATAAAGAGGGGGAATGACCTAATCAGGATCCTTATCAGATACGAATCGATTGATCCTGGCGAGAATGGAACTAGAGATAATTGAGCGGATGTAGCTTTCGATATTATGCATCATCCTTGAGTAGATACCGATCGATTATTGTTTCTGGGTCAAGTAAACTACTTATATGGAGGAGATTACGTGCATAAATATTTGTATTAATAACCGGGGAAAATAAAAGTTAACAGACCCCTAATAGTGGGTTGCTAGGGGAGAGAGTTATTAACTCAAATAGAATATAGAAATATACAGCAAGAAATGAAATAGTGGAGCGACCTTATCAGACCGCGAGTACAAAAGCGAAGAGAATAGAAATATTGTAAGAGTAAACGACATTTTGCTACAACATGACGCTCAATGTTGGAGAGAAGAAAAGTGATATTACGCCAAAGAATGCATTTTTCGTATGAATGGGTGAACCTGACTGCAACTAAAATCACCAGAGAATCTGTTTTTGTTGCCGTAAAAGATTGGTGGAAGAAATTTTGAAGAGAAAAATGTTAGTTTCTGAAAAATCTATTAAGATAGGATTTCGTCGTAGTTAGAGATTAACGTATGCTAATTGGTTTCTTCCTACGTGCATTCAGAATTTTCAGTCCAGAATATCTGGACGAAAAATTTAAATACCTCACAACCACTTTAAAACCTCGCAATATCCCACATATTTCATATTAAATGCTAAGCGAAAAGCCACACTAATATTTTGCAGGCTAAATAAACAAAAATCATATACATCAGACATGTCTCTCATAAACAGACATCTTTTTTGCCTACACGCACCAATAATACAATAATTTGCAACCACTAAACAAACTAAGAATTCCAATGATACAAACCACATCACAAACTATAAAACAAATATTAAAAACAACAAAACAACTTCCAAAACAAAACAATTTCCAATTCAGGCATATGCATTGTTCTTTGCCAAAATTGCCAGTATAGATACGTTGTTGAAACCCAGCGTGAATAAGAAAAAGGCTCAAAAAACATAAAAGAGATATAAGAAATAGCAATTCTCTAAGTGCGCTATTCTCTCATTCATTGTAGAATTATCATACCTTTGACTTCAAACAAGTAGTTAAATTTATTTCAAATAAACCGCACCAGAGACGTTTTGAATCAGCAGTTATCGCAAATTCAAGCACAATTATATCACGTAAAGCTTTCTAGAATGTAGCGCTATTAATAAGTAATCTTTTATTAAAATAACATAATTTAATTGTAGACATAGGTTAACCCTCTCTCACCATAGAAACACCTCATATTATAATTAATACATATTATAATTAATACATATAATGATTAATACATCTCAATTAATAAATTACAGAACAAAACACTCTTATCTCAGTTACACACATTTATTTAAATTTTAACGGACATATTTTCCAGAAAAACTAACTCCGTCATAATTTTTTTAAATATATAAATGGCATGTGACGTTATAAAAAATCTCCCTTTCTTTAACAACGCAAGCTCCCCTCTCCTTTTATGATATTCCAACGACTTTTCTGTTTCTAAAATAGAACAGCGTCACAATTTTCACAAGAAAAATTTCAAATATTTGTACTGGTATTTGTTTTCTTAATGATATTTTTGTTTTCTTAATTTCATTCATACAGAGGAAATCTCGAAATAAAAACGAAACATTGATGAATACATAACGTGTTCTTTTTTTCTTTTTATTTCTATGTTTCGTCGGAATACTATTTCCATTATTCTCATCATATATATATATATATATATATATATATATATATATATATATAGGCTGCTAGGTGCGTGTGTGACACAATCGCTGGAAACAACCTTCTAAGCGCTAATGGCTTTATCTATGACTTCTCTCGAGGTAATGTTCAACAGTTGATATAAGCTAATCTGGATCTGTTCCGAACTCCTAACATGCGTTCAACTGTTTCAAAATTAAGACTGTTTGCAAATTGTGTTAACTGTCCTAAACTGTCGCAGAATTTACTGTCATTCATAAATCCCTCCGTAAACTAACTCTAAATATATCGACTTATATGTCAGATAGTTTGTCAGAGTTGCCTGCCACAGTTTGATTAAGGTTAGAATTTGGTTTTCAATGTGTTAAACGTAACAATCCACTAGCTGCATCTTAATGCTTCTGCTGGAAGTTAGAAAAAAAAGAGAATAAAAAAGTCTTGATCACCAATATTCTTCAAATAATACATAGAAATACACGCACTGCTTCATATGGTACAGTATAAGTGAAAAACTATGTTTATTATGAGATAGAAGAAAGTAATAAATACGTGCATACGCGTTTATATTGTCATAGCAATAAAAAGAAAATACTGAAAGAGAACAGAAAAAATCTTTAACAAGAATTATGGAAAATTACGAAATGTGATTTATCTTTTCTCGCAACGTTTTTACGTTGTCATCACCACAATTTCTGTGCATTATCTGAAGCGTATTGATTTACTTCAGTGTCGCACTTCAATTGATAGAAATATTCTTTCTTTCTTATTATTATTTACTTTTATGAAGCACACATGCAACACTTTGTGATCGATAATTCGATAACATAAACAATTTCTAATTGGATGAACACCGATTGTTCATCATAAGAAATATATGGTGAAAAATGATAAATATAAACAAAAAACGAAGAAAATAAAATACTATGAAAAAATAGCAATAGCTTATGAATGCTCTATCACGTGAATTTAGGGTTAATGTTTAAGTCAATTATCATTATTATTATTATTAGAACTGAATGTTCTCCGTTATTCACGTCGACCAATAATCTTCATCGATTTTCATCGGTCAATCCCGTGTATTTTTAATTGGTCATTATAAGTCACTGCTTTTCTTATTCCAATGGTTGGTTCCCAAAAGGGTATTTGATGTATGAGCTCTTTATTCTCATCCATCTGTGCTCAAATTCAATATGAATTGCATTATATTCAGTAGTCTTAAACTGTGGGCAATGACGCAAAACGAAAGATACGATAAAATACGATCCACAAAACACCGCGGGTTTGCAGATGTAGGTCGAACCATATTAACCTCGTTCTATATGGGGTCAGAGAGTATGCCATATAACTAGATTGTAATTTAAATCTGAAGCCAAACGAATCTAATTCTGTAAAAATCAAGTGGAGAAAAGCAATTTAACTATTTCTGCACATGAGTTCCTTTGCCTGCGACACAACCACCTTTATCTACACTTATATCAAGACTAGATGTCTGTTGCTACTTCCCGACATAAGATCAGAGGTCAGTTTAATGTAATCCGGGACTAATAATACAAATAATTATGAATTCACAAACGAAGATTTAGCAGTGATGTGAATAATAGACATTTCGATCAATAGAGATAAAGACAATTACACTGTCATAAATATTTGAGTAACTAGACTTGTCTGTTTCGCAGAAAACAGGATGAAATCAACAACGTTTGTATTGTACAATTTTATTTTGTGTTGAGTCATCATTTTTCTAGGCTTAAGCTTTGCGTTGAGACATATATATATGCCACTCTTTTATCACCCCCTTTTTTCTTTAGAAAGATTGAGTAAGGAAATAAATATATTATTGATAAAAAGCACAACTGAATAATTTATTGATAAATTTATAGGAGTGATCTGAAATGTCTCTTCTTTTAATTGACAGTGATGCTTGAAGAAAATATTAACCCTTACAAAAACATGATAAAATATTGATCCCTAAAAAGACTTAATAAAATATTAACACTTACCAAGACTTAAATCATAGGAGATTAGCATTAACTACGTAGTAGTATCGATTATTAAGTGTAGTTGTGATCTACTAGGTGCAACAAGTAGTAGGTGCAATTAGTATAACGTGTTCATTGATTGTATCTCATAGGAAACGTTTTAGTTGAATTTTAGTTTTTGCTTTGTTTCTCTCTGTTTCGTCGTATTTTTGTCAATCCTCGTCTCCATCACTTTTTAGAAAGATTGAGTAAGTGAGGAAATAAATATATTATTGATAAAAAGCACAATTGAATATTTAATGGACAAATTTATAGAAGTGATCGAAAATATCCCTTCTATATATTGACAGTGATTATAACATTTGTATAGAGTTTAAACATATAATACAAACTAGCCTTGCCTATCTAGTGTTGCCTGAGATGCAAAATTAATATGGCGTTTTACTTTTATTCGTTTGCACATTTTTCAAACTTATGCAATACAAAAATATTTTAGTTATAACAGAAAACATTATGTAAATATTTTTTTTTTTACAAAGGCATCACCACATTATCAAGGCCCAGAGGCCACTCAAGGATAAGGGTTAAAGAGTGTACAGTAGAAATTGGTCAATATAGTAATCATTAGTAATGAAAATTTGGTAAATTTAATAACTTATATGGAACGGCTCATCAAGAACTTATTTACTTTAGACTTGAACACAACCATAGTGTAGTCAGCTGGAAAGCAGGAAAACGGAAGACAATTCCACAGGCGTGCAGTTCTAAGAAAGAAGCTTTGTTCATGGAATCTACGTTTAGGTTTAGGCACAGATAAAGAGTGGGGGAAATTATTGATAGTGTTTACAGCTAGACGAGTGTTTCTTGTGAAAGTTTGGCGAGGGGGGACCATAGATTGAAGCTCAGTTGAACACTTTCCATGAAAATAACGATACATCAGAGACAAACTCGCAACATCTCTTCTGTGAGATAGAGGTTGCAAGGAGGAGAAAAGGACATCTCCTACGAGGCTACAAAGTCTATTTTGAACTCTATCAAGGCAGGACAAGTCCTTTCTAGCAGCTCCTGCCTAGATGTGGCAACAGTATTCCATCCTTGGACGTACCTGGCTCTTATATAGGTAGAGAATAGCATCAGCAGTGAGATATCTACTGGATCGATAGAAAGATCCCACCATTTTTCCAGCGGCCTTGGCAACAGATTTGATATACGTGTTCCATTTAAGATCAGGAGTAATGGTCAAGCCCAGAAGCTTGTCAAAACTTGAGGCCTCCTGAAGACGAGAGCCATTCATTTCAATTGATGACAAATGTGAATTAGAAAGTTGATGATGTAAAGAGAGAAGCTTGGTTTTAGATGCATTAAAAGTAACCAGACACTCCTTTCCCCATTGTACTACGTGCTCAAGATCAGAGGAGAGAGAATTGGAGAGAACTTGCTCGTTTACTGTCTTAGATGTGGTACCATAAATGGTAGTGTCGTCAGCATAAATGTCTACAAATGATGTAAGGATATGATTTGGAAGATCATTAATGTAGATCAGGAAAAGAGTTGGGCCCAGGATGGATCCCTGAGGGACACCGGCATTAATACTGTGAGCTTCTGATTTTTGCCCCTCAACTACTACTCTTATGAACCTATCAGAAAGAAATGATTTAATAATTGAGAAGACTTTTCCAGCTATACCATAGCTAGCGATCTTATGAAGTAAACCTTTATGCCATACCCTATCAAAGGCCTTAGATATGTCAAGAGCAATTGCCCTAGAAAGATTGCCACCGTCGAGAGATTTGCTAATCCTATGCGATAAACTGTAAGGACATCTGCTGTAGATCTAGCAGAACGGAAACCATATTGAGTGTCACTAAGAAGGTTATTTTTGTTGAGATGTTTGATTACTTCTGTATTTAACACAGATTCTAGCAACTTACTCATGACGCACAGGAGACTTATTGGCCTGTACTGAGAGGGGGATGAGCGATCACCTGAATTCTTAAATACAGGGCATACTGATGAGATTTTCCAGGGAGATGGGAAACTATTCTCCTTAAGACAACGTTTAAACAGTTTTGTAAGTATAGGCGCTAATTCAGGTTGAAGTTTTTTGAGTACTATAATTGGAATACCATCAGGGCCAGTTGCTTTACTCGAATCAAGGTTTTTGATTAGCTTGGCAACATCACGTACAGATATACGTATATCACATAGCGTGTTTTCTGATACAGGAGGAAATATTGGGGGTTGGCGGTCTTGGTCGCAAAGGGTAGAATTAGCTGCAAAGTTCTTGACAAAGAGTTTGGCTTTGTCTGATGCTGACGAGATTACCTCAGGTCCATTGATAATAGTTGGGATGGAGCACACGCTTCTGTTCAGGATTCTGTTTGCTATTTGCCAAAACTGGTGGGAACCAAGCCGCTGCTCAGCTACTTTGGACTTAACAGATTGAGCATACAACACTCTTGCGTTCCTTATTACTTTCTTACAAATATTAAAAATAATTTTGTATTCCTTAATATGCTTCGTTTCTAACGTGAAATATTTCACCAATAACTGTATTTTTTATCATTGATACAGAGTGTGACAAACACGAGAATATTCGACATTAACCTGTCGTTATACAAGGAGCCAGTATGTAATGAATTTTGGGAGATTCGTTTCATACCACGTGAATTGCGTACATTTTGACTTGATGCTTTCTTGAATTTGGTGCTTCTACACCTGCGCCGTGCTTAAAAGAAGTTGGTATTGACGCAACTATGTCGGGATATTAGTTAAGTGCTCGATTATGTCGACAACTCCAAAGCAAAAGAAAGTAAGATTAATAAAAAAAAAATATTTTACACATTTTAATGGTTAAAGAAAAGTTGACGAAATCGACTAATGCTGACTGGTTTGATGAATTTGCTTTGTTTATTTTCTTTTAGAGAAAGTAGTATAAAAGTTATGCCTAATCTTTTGGATTTTTATCGTGATTCATCTTCAATCCAACCTTTCTTTCAGTCTAATAATTTGATTCTGGCTAATTTTGCGAGTGTTCGTTGTTTTATAGAAGAACTTTAATTGAGATGAGTTTTGATTCGGGAAAGAATAACAATTCGTATTTTCTGCTTTCTTATCCCTATCTGTGTTTCTGCTATTATATAAAAATCACTGTGTGTGAGAGAGTTCCTTTCTCATAGGTTCAGAAATCTATCTATTGCAAATTTCTATCTTTTGAAAATTTTACACAAATGTAATTTATTGTAATTTATATGTCTGGCAATGTCCAGGGGATCAGCGTACTCTTTAATATATCTAGGTACACGTTGGTGCTGACTTTCAAGCCGACTTCGAAGATATCAGATAGCATGATGTGGTCATCACTTGAAACCACACCAAAGACCAGCACCGTGTAAAGAAACTTTGTTGAGCTGTGATGTAAAGCGTTTACCCGTCAGCATTGCTATTTTGGGGGTGCTGTCAATAATCTTATTGTCATTACTTGGATCAGAAGAGAGCATGAGTTGTAAAGCGGCACATCTCCGCTCTCGTTCCTTGAACATTGTGTCATTTTTAGATATGATATAAGGTTCCTATCGCTCTTAGGTGTACACAACTCACCAACTAGTAGATGGTTTGCAACAACAAAAAAAGGAAACCGGGTTTCATCAAACAGAAATGGAATCATGTCGGCTTTTTCTAGGTCGACAATTGTATCGTTCCATCCTGTAAAAAAAAGGTGTTTTTACTCAATCCCAAAATTAACGCATATGATTAAATTATAAAGACGGATTTTTAGGAAAACACACATTAATTCAGCATTATTGTAATGATAGATATATAATTCATGGTCAACGTCGTATAAATCTGCTAGTAAAATGTAACTATAATATCAATAAGTACACTCCTGAAATTACTGTATGAATTTTTTCTAAACAGAGCATTAATCGACATTATGAGTAGCTAACCGAGAGTTGAGACGGTCGTCTAGCTCGCCATGTTGCGTGAAGAGGGAGTCGGTCATCTTAAGGGAATACGAACGAAATATGTGGAGGCATGTGATGAAGATGAGAAGCTGAAAGGGACAGATCCTCTTAAGCAAAAAGTATATAAAGCGATTAACATAACAATCATAACATTGTGTTTACGTGTATACCGAGATTTTTTAAAAGTTTGAGAGTATTTAATGGATACGCAGATAAGAGATGCTGGTAGTATGAGTAAAATATCAATTTGCATTTGATATTTTTACGTCATATCTTGTCCAATCAGAAAATATCAAAAAGCTGAAAGTGCGAACCGTGGAAGTCCAAAGTGAATGGAATGATGAAAGAACAAATGAAATGTAACGATAACAATGATAAATTATATTTCTAATGTAAAGTACAGGAAAAGAGTAAATAAAATAACCAGAAGAGAAATTGTTAGATCGTTTTATGCTACATTAAGACAAGGAGAAAATGCATCTGTGTAAAAAAACAATAGATGCAATAGATGAGGAGTATCGATAAGGTGGGTCAAGTACCAATCTTGTTAAAATTTCTGAATGTTATAGTTTCTAGATTAGAGGCGACCATAGTAAAACAAATATTTTCATCTCAGTATGCCCTAAGAGAACGAAAAATAAATTCCTGTATCTCCTTTCGCCAGGTGCGTATTTTCGTCTATGTTTTCGACGGCTATGCAGCGAATTTGAGGCATTTTTGGAACAGACTCAACACTGGCTTATTGTATGATGTGCTAAATCTTTTGAAACATCGAAAATACGAAATAATAAATAGGATTTGGCATCACCATTCAACATGGATTCTTGAGAGGTTGTTTTTTTTTATCTAACGAATATAAATATATAATCCAAATGAATATTTTAGAAATTATGTCATAGCTGTCAAGTTTATTAAACTTTACCTTTCCCTTGCTCGGTAGTTTAAAACGGGTTTATCTTTGCTAAATGCACGAATATGACAGACTTGTTGCTACGTAGTTAACATCCTAAGCATAATTGTTACACGGTAATTCTAAATTTAAGTAATATTACTTTCTATCGTCGATAGATTAATCAATTTTAAATTATTATTTTTATAAATTGTAGTAGTAGTAATATTCTTCATTTTTACTTATCCTAGCGACACTCCTTATCGATTAGATTCATGGTTATTAAGTTTGACTTCACTAAAAATACTTTCTAGAGCTTAGAACTTTCTGAAATGTATATCACCAGTTTCTTTTTGCACATATGTCTTACTTCTTCTTCTTCTTCTTCTTCTTCTTCTTCTTCTTCTTCTTAACTCTCTCTCCTTATCATTGTTTATTTCTCTTTTTCTCCACCCGGGTGTCTATCACATCCGTTCTCTCAACATTTCACGCTCTTCCTCTCACACAAGAACTCATCCATACATTAACTCACTAATTCATTCTCATTCTCTTACACGCTCTCCTGCTATATTAAATATTCACTCAATCATTGATTCACTTATAATTTCCATTGTCGTCATTTTCATGTCAACTCTCGCAGAGACTCGCTCAATCACACATTCCTATTCTCGTACACCTAATTGCTCCTTCTCTGTCTTTCCTTCCCTTTCTCCCCTCTCTCTCTCTCTCTCTCTCTCTCTCTCTCTCACTCACTGTTTTACCCATTCACATATCTGAACTCTTTCTTACTCTCATGCACTCACTCAACATGTCTTCCATTTTCCTCATCTGATCCCATCGAGCCGACCTCGCAATAAATGTGTACATAACTCTTTAAGCGTAACTGTATCACATGAGATTGATCATCTCTGTCCCTGTCAGCAATCGCCATGGCGACAGCCACTGCTGTTGAATCTGGATGACGCCAACGAATGCCTGGGCGAGTCAGACGGCTTGGAGAGTGTAAAATAGATGGAAATATGATGAATATCCAAGTGGTTCTGATCTAGGTGAAAAAACAATGAGGATGTACGAAAGTATTTGACAGATTGTCATTAACAAACAAAATTACAAGTGACCCAGACCATAAAATTAGCTTGAATCGACGTAGATATCTTGGATTTTACAGGTATTTCAACGTAATATATACATCAGACAATCTAGTTCAAATCTGTAAATCTGGTAAATGATTGGATTATTCTACCGTTCAAAGAAAGTACCAAACATCTGACGCAGTCCTTTATCTACATAAAAACCATAACGATTCAGATTTCAATATTTCATCAGACGTGTTTTGCTAAGATACTCCAATAGTATCTCACGATATTATCAGATTCTGCTGATGCGACACGGTTAATACGTGCTGAAATAGTATTATTTACTTTTACAGCTTATCAATATAAATAACTAGCTCTATGCATACAATGTTGCCAAGATGCAATGAAATCGCAAGAGTTTTGCAATTTATTCTTTGTTTGCAGTTTAAAACTTATGTAAAAAACGGAAAAAAAAACATAGTTGCACGGTATGTAACTTCTATTGCTCTCTTAAATTTTAATTATGAGTTATTCTAGTTACATTAATACTTAGAAAGGAAGAAACTGTGGGAGAATGATGTATCATGTGATCTTTTCAAACATCGAAATGTCAGTCTATTTCTTTTCTCTGGAAAATCTGACAACATATTTCAACAGTGGATATTCTCGTGTATCATCTTTTCCGAGTACATTCTTCTTGCAAATCTTAACCGTATGTGATAAGCATAATGGATATCATTGCAGGATACTAAATCTTAATTGTTGTTTTGTTTGACGGCATGTCAACCAGTCTGGGTCCATTTCATGTTGAAATAGTGCTCCATTTGTTTTGTATGCGTATATTCTGTGAACAAATCCTTCTGTAAACAGTAGCTTGCATTAAACACATGGATGAGAACACGACAGACGCTAACAGTCTGGATCAGAACGAATTTAATAGTAGTGGTAACTAATGTGATTCTACACTCACTCAAACTCTAAAATCCGGACATCGTTGAATCTAAATTTATTTTATACCGAAGGATGTGTGATAGAAAGCCTGAGTCTTTGATATGGTTGAAAAATAGAGTACAGATTAAAAAAAACAGAGTACAATAGAATACAGATTTTAAAAAACAACAACAATATAATGAGATAATCACGAACCGTGTCGAATAACTCGATGGTTGTTTAACACTGTGTCACTGACAGATACTACCACTACGGTTATGTGTGAAACTACAAGAAATGGCTACTAAGACGTAACTTCACACTGCGTACACCATTCGACATTGGGAGTTCAACATCAAATAAAATGCAGGTAATAATTAGTGTCTGCGTGTTTGTATTAAATAAATTTCGAACAGTTGATATGCTATAAAATATATTTAAAAAAGCGAAAATAAAAACTGTCAACGTTATCGTCATTCGTTTAATGCAAACTACTAATTACAGGACTTGTTTACAGAATATACGCATACAAAACAAATGGATCAACAAGCCAATAATATGTACTATTATTTGTATTAGAACTAACTTTTAATTTATAAAGGTAAACTATGTTTCAGTTAAAGACAACTGACTCCTTGATATGGTTGCAGCTGAAAAACTGAAAGTTTAAATATACTCTGCTTCTCGAGTTGATATGGTCGTCAAACATTGTCGATTTATTTTTGGTTTTAAAATTGTTATTGTTTGGTTTTATTCGATTTATTTTTGGTTTTAAAATTGTTATTGTTTGGTTTTATTTGATTTATTTTTGGTTTTAAAATTGTTATTGTTTGGTTTTATTTGATTTATTTTTGGTTTTAAAATTGTTATTGGTTTTAAAATCGTTATTGTTTGGTTTTATTTGATTTATTTTTGGTTTAAAAATTGTTATTGTTGGGTTTTATTTGATTTATTTTTGGTTTTAAAATTGTTATTGTTTGGTTTTATTTCATTTATTTTTGGTTTTAAAATTGTTATTGTTTGGTTTTATTTGATTTATTTTTGGTTTTAAAATTGTTATTGGTTTTAAAATTGTTATTGTTTGGTTTTATTTGATTTATTTTTGGTTTTAAAATTGTTATTGTTTGGTTTTATTGGATTTATTTTTGGTTTTAAAATTGTTATTGGTTTTAAAATTGTTATTGTTTGGTTTTATTTGATTTATTTTTGGTTTTAAAATTGTTATTGGTTTTAAAATTGTTATTGTTTGGTTTTATTTGATTTATTTTTGGTTTTAAAATTGTTATTGTTGGGTTTTATTTGATTTATTTTTGGTTTTAAAATTGTTATTGTTTGGTTTTATTTGATTTATTTTTGGTTTTAAAATTGTTATTGTTTGGTTTTATTTGATTTATTTTTGGTTTTAAAATTGTTATTGGTTTTAAAATTGTTATTGTTTGGTTTTATTTGATTTATTTTTGGTTTTAAAATTGTTATTGTTTGGTTTTATTTGATTTATTTTTGGTTTTAAAATTGTTATTGGTTTTAAAATTGTTATTGTTTGGTTTTATTTGATTTATTTTTGGTTTTAAAATTGTTATTGTTTGGTTTTATTTGATTTATTTTTGGTTTTACAATTGTTATTGTTTGGTTTTATTTGATTTATTTTTGGTTTTAAAATTGTTATTGTTTTTAAAATTGTTATTGTTTGGTTTTATTTGATTTATTTTTGGTTTAAAAATTGTTATTGTTTGGTTTTATTTGATTTATTTTTGGTTTTAAAATTGTTATTGTTTGGTTTTATTTGATTTATTTTTGGTTTTAAAATTGTTATTGTTTGGTTTTATTTGATTTATTTTTGGTTTTAAATTGTTATGGGTTTTAAAATTGTTATTGTTTGGTTTTATTTGATTTATTTTTGGTTTTAAAATTGTTATTGTTTGGTTTTATTTGATTTATTTTTGGTTTTAAAATTGTTATTGGTTTTAAATTGTTATTGTTTGGTTTTATTTGATTTATTTTTGGTTTTAAAATTGTTATTGTTTGGTTTTATTTGATTTATTTTTGGTTTTAAAATTGTTATTGTTTGGTTTTATTTTATTTATTTTTGGTTTTAAAATTGTTATTGTTTGGTTTTATTTGATTTATTTTTGGTTTTAAAATTGTTATTGTTTGGTTTTATTTGATTTATTTTTGGTTTTACAATTGTTATTGGTTTTAAAATTGTTATTGTTTGGTTTTATTTGTTATTTTTGGTTTTAAAATTGTTATTGTTTGGTTTTATTTGATTTATTTTTGGTTTTAAAATTGTTATTGTTTGGTTTTATTTGATTTATTTTTGGTTTTTAAATTGTTATTGTTTGGTTTTTGATTATTTTGATTTTAAAGTAAATTGTTATTGTTTGGTTTTATTTGATTTATTTTTGGTTTTAAAATTGTTATTGTTTGGTTTATTTGATTTATTTTTGGTTTAAATTGTTATTGTTTTAAAATTGTTATTGTTTGGGTTTTATTTGATTTATTTTTTGTTTTAAAATTGTTATTGTTTGGTTTTATTTGATTTATTTTTGGTTTTAAAATTGTTATTGTTTGGTTTTATTTGATTATTTTTGGTTTTAAAATTGTTATTGTTTGGTTGTTTCTTTTTTTGGTTTATTTGATTTATTTTTGGTTTTAAAATTGTTATTGTTTGGTTTTATTTGATTTATTTTGGTTTTAAATTGTTATTGTTTGGTTTTATTGATTTATTTGTTTGTTATGTTTGGTTATTTATTTTTTTGTTTTAAAATTGTTATTGTTTGGTTTTATTTGATTTATTTTTGGTTTAAAATTGTTATTGTTTGGTTTTATTTTATTTATTTTTGGTTTTAAAATTGTTATTGTTTGGTTTTATTTGATTTATTTTTGGTTTTAAAATTGTTATTGGTTTTAAAATTGTTATTGTTTCGTTTTATTTGATTTATTTTTGGTTTTAAAATTGTTATTGTTTGGTGTTATTTGATTTATTTTTGGTTTAAAATTGTTATTGGTTTTAAAATTGTTATTGTTTGGTTTTATTTGATTTATGTTTGGTTTTAAAATTGTTATTGTTTGGTTTTATTTGATTTATTTTGGGTTTAAAATTTGTTATTGTTTGGTTTTATTCGATTTAGTTTTGGTTTAAAAATTGTTATTGTTTGGTTTTATTTGATTTATTTTTGATTTTAAAATTGTTATTATTTGGTTGTATTTGATTTATTTTTGGGGGTAAAATTGTTATTGGTTTAAAATTGTTATTGTTTGGTTTTATATGATTTATTTTTGGTTTTAAAATTGTAATTGTTTGGTTTTATTTGATTTATTTTTGGTTTTAAATTGTTATTGTTTGGTTTTATTTGATTTATTTTTGGTTTTAAAATTGTAATAGTTTGGTTTTATTTGATTTATGTTTGGTTTTAAAATTGTTATTGTTTGGTTTTATTTGATTTATTTTTGGTTTTAAAATTGTAATTGTTTGGTTTTATTCGATTTATTTTTGGTTTTAAAATTGTTATTGTTTGGTTTTATTTGATTTATTTTTGGTTTTAAAATTGTAATAGTTTGGTTTTATTTGATTTATGTTTGGTTTTAAAATTGTTATTGTTTGGTTTTATTTGATTTATTTTTGGTTTTAAAATTGTTATTGGTTTTAAAATTGTTATTGGTTTTAAAATGTTAGTTTTAAAATTGTTATTGTTTGGTTTTATTGATTTATTTTTGGTTTTAAAATTGTTATTGGTTTTTAAAAATTGTTATTGGTTTTAAAATTGTTATTGTTTGGTTTTATTTGATTTATTTTTGGTTTTAAAATTGTTATGTTTTAAAATTGTTATTGTTTGTTTATTTGATTTATTTTTGGTTTTAAAATTTATGGGTTTTAAAATTGTTATTGGTTTTTAAATTGTTTTGGGTTTTAAAATTGTTATGTGGTTTTAAAATTGTTTTTGGTTTTAAAAATTGTTATTGTTTAGTTTTATTTGATTTATTTTTGGTTTAAAAATTGTTATTGTTTGGTTTTATTTGATTTATTTTTGGTTTTAAAAATTGTTATTGGTTTTAAAATTGTTTATTGGTTTTAAAATTGTTATTGTTTGGTTTTATTTGATTTATTTTTGGTTTTAAAATTGTTATTGGTTTTAAAATTGTTATTGTTTGGTTTTATTTGATTTATTTTTGGTTTTAAAATTGTTATTGGTTTTAAAATTGTTATTGGTTTTTAAAATTGTTATTGTTTGGTTTTATTTGATTTATTTTTGGTTTTAAAATTGTTATTGTTTGGTTTTATTTGATTTATTTTTGGTTTTAAAATTGTTATTGTTTGGTTTTATTTGATTTATTTTTGGTTTTAAAATTGTTATTGGTTTTTAAAATTGTTATTGGTTTTAAAATTGTTATTGTTTGGTTTTATTTGATTTATTTTTGGTTTTAAAATTGTTATTGGTTTGAAAATTGTTATTGGTTTTAAAATTGTTATGGTTTGGTTTTACTTGATTTATTTTTGGTTTTAAAATTGTTATTGTTTGGTTTTATTTGATTTATTTTTGGTTTTAAAATTGTTAGAGTTTGGTTTTATTTGATTTATTTTTGGTTTTAAAATTGTTATTGTTTGGTTTTATTTGATTTATTTTTGGTTTTAAAATTGTTATTGTTTGGTTTTATTTGATTTATTTTTGGTTTTAAAATTGTTATTGTTTGGTTTTATTTGATTTATTTTTGGTTTTAAAATTGTTATTGTTTGGTTTTATTTGATTTATTTTTGGTTTTAAAATTGTTATTGTTTGGTTTTATTGGATTTATTTTTGGTTTTAAAATTGTTATTGCTTGGTTTTATTTGATTTATTTTTGGTTTTAAAATTGTTATTGTTTGGTTTTATTTGATTTATTTTTGGTTTTAAAATTGTTATTGTTTGGTTTTATTTGATTTATTTTTGGTTTTAAAATTGTTATTGTTTGGTTTTATTGGATTTATTTTTGGTTTTAAAATTGTTATTGTTTGGTTTTATTTGATTTATTTTTGGTTTTAAAATTGTTATTGTTTGGTTTTATTTGATTTATTTTTGGTTTAAAAATTGTTATTGTTTGGTTTTATTTGATTTATTTTTGGTTTTAAAATTGTTATTGTTTGGTTTTATTTGATTTATTTTTGGTTTTAAAATTGTTATTGTTTGGTTTTATTTGATTTATTTTTGGTTTTAAAATTGTTATTGTTTGGTTTTATTTGATTTATTTTTGGTTTTAAAATTGTTATTGTTTGGTTTTATTTGATTTATTTTTGGTTTTAAAATTGTTATTGTTTGGTTTTATTTGATTTATTTTTGATTTTAAAATTGTTATTATTTGGTTGTATTTGATTTATTTTTGGGGGTAAAATTGTTATTGGTTTTAAAATTGTTATTGTTTGGTTTTATTTGATTTATTTTTGGTTTTAAAATTGTTATTGTTTGGTTTTATTTGATTTATTTTTGGTTTTAAAATTGTTATTGGTTTTAAAATTGTTATTGTTTGGTTTTATTTGATTTATTTTTAGTTTTAAAATTGTTATTGTTTGGTTTTATTTGATTTATTTTTGGTTTTAAAATTGTTATTGTTTGGTTTTATTTGATTTATTTTTGGTTTTAAAATTGTTATTGTTTGGTTTTATTTGATTTTTTTTTGGTTTAAAAATTGTTATTGTTTGGTTTTATTTCATTTATTTTTGGTTTTAAAATTGTTATTGTTTGGTTTTATTTGATTTATTTTTGGTTTTAAAATTGTTATTGTTTGGTTTTATTTAATTTATTTTTGGTTTTAAAATTGTTATTGTTTGGTTTTATATGATTTATTTTTGGTTTTAAAATTGTTATTGGTTTTAAAATTGTTATTGTTTGGTTTTATTTGATTTATTTTTGGTTTTAAAATTGTTATTGTTTGGTGTTATTTGATTTATTTTTGGTTTTAAAATTGTTATTGGTTTTAAAATTGTTATTGTTTGGTTTTATTTGATTTATGTTTGGTTTTAAAATTGTTATTGTTTGGTTTTATTTGATTTATTTTTGGGTTTAAAATTGTTATTGTTTGGTTTTATTCGATTTAGTTTTGGTTTTAAAATTGTTATTGTTTGGTTTTATTTGATTTATTTTTGATTTTAAAATTGTTATTATTTTGTTGTATTTGATTTATTTTTGGGGTAAAAATTGTTATTGGTTTTAAAATTGTTATTGTTTGGTTTTATTTGATTTATTTTTGGTTTTAAAATTGTTATTGTTTGATTTTATTTGATTTATTTTTGGTTTTAAAATTGTAATTGTTTGGTTTTATTCGATTTATTTTTGGTTTTAAAATTGTTATTGTTTGGTTTTATTTGATTTATTTTTGGTTTTAAAATTGTTATTGTTTGGTTTTATTTGATTTATTTTTGGTTTTAAAATTGTTATTGTTTGGTTTTATTTGATTTATTTTTGGTTTTAAAATTGTTATTGGTTTTAAAATTGTTATTGGTTTTAAAATTGTTATTGGTTTTAAAATTGTTATTGTTTGGTTTTATTTGATTTATTTTTGGTTTTAAAATTGTTATTGGTTTTAAAATTGTTATTGGTTGTAAAATTGTTATTGTTTGGTTTTATTTGATTTATTTTTGGTTTTAAAATTGTTATTGGTTTTAAAATTGTTATTGGTTTTAAAATTGTTATTGTTTGGTTTTATTTGATTTATTTTTGGTTTTAAAATTGTTATTGTTTGGTTTTATTTGATTTATTTTTGGTTTTAAAATTGTTATTGTTTGGTTTTATTTGATTTATTTTTGGTTTTAAAATTGTTATTGGTTTGAAAATTGTTATTGGTTTTAAAATTGTTATTGTTTGGTTTTATTTGATTTATTTTTGGTTTTAAAATTGTTATTGGTTTGAAAATTGTTATTGGTTTTAAAATTGTTATGGTTTGGTTTTATTTGATTTATTTTTGGTTTTAAAATTGTTATTGTTTGGTTTTATTTGATTTATTTTTGGTTTTAAAATTGTTAGAGTTTGGTTTTATTTGATTTATTTTTGGTTTTAAAATTGTTATTGTTTGGTTTTATTTGATTTATTTTTGGTTTTAAAATTGTTATTGTTTGGTTTTATTTGATTTATTTTTGGTTTTAAATTTGTTATTGTTTGGTTTTATTTGATTTATTTTTGGTTTTAAAATTGTTATTGTTTGGTTTTATTTGATTTATTTTTGGTTTTAAAATTGTTATTGTTTGGTTTTATTTGATTTATTTTTGGTTTTAAAATTGTTATTGCTTGGTTTTATTTGATTTATTTTTGGTTTTAAAATTGTTATTGTTTGGTTTTATTTGATTTATTTTTGGTTTTAAAATTGTTATTGTTTGGTTTTATTTGATTTATTTTTGGTTTTAAAATTGTTATTGTTTGGTTTTATTTGATTTATTTTTGGTTTTAAAATTGTTATTGTTTGGTTTTATTTGATTTATTTTTGGTTTTAAAATTGTTATTGTTTGGTTTTATTTGATTTATTTTTGGTTTTAAAATTGTTATTGTTTGGTTTTATTTGATTTATTTTTGGTTTTTAAATTGTTATTGTTTGGTTTTATTTGATTTATTTTTTGTTTTAAAATTGTTTTTGTTTGGTTTTATTTGATTTATTTTTGGTTTTAAAATTGTTATTGTTTGGTTTTATTTGATTTATTTTTGGTTTTAAAATTGTTATTGTTTGGTTTTACTTGATTTATTTTTGGTTTTAAAATTGTTATTGTTTGGTTTTATTTGATTTATTTTTGGTTTTAAAATTGTTATTGTTTGGTTTTATTGGATTTATTTTTGGTTTTAAAATTGTTATTGTTTGGTTTTATTTGATTTATTTTTGGTTTTAAAATTGTTATTGTTTGGTTTTATTTGATTTAGTTTTGGTTTTAAAATTGTTATTGTTTGTTTTTTTTTTATTTATTTTTGGTTTAAAAATTGTTATTGTTTGGTTTTATTTGATTTATTTTTGGTTTTAAAATTGTTATTGTTTGGTTTTATTCGAT
Organism: Euprymna scolopes; assembly: GCF_053919585.1. NCBI lineage: Eukaryota > Metazoa > Mollusca > Cephalopoda > Sepiida > Sepiolidae > Euprymna > Euprymna scolopes. The sequence continues at coordinate 88,612,984 of NC_136511.1, read as the reverse complement.
TTATTTTTGGTTTTAAAATTGTTATTGTTTGGTTTTATTTGATTTATTTTTGGTTTAAAAATTGTTATTGTTTGGTTTTATTTGATTTATTTTTGGTTTTAAAATTGTTATTGTTTGGTTTTATTTGATTTATTTTTGGTTTTAAAATTGTTATTGTTTGGTTTTATTTGATTTATTTTTGGTTTTAAAATTGTTATTCTTTGGTTTTATTCGATTTATTTTTGATTTTAAAATTGTAATTGTTTGGTTTTATTTGATTTATTTTTGGTTTAAAAATTGTTATTGTTTGGTTTTATTTGATTTATTTTTGGTTTTAAAATTGTTATTGTTTGGTTTTATTCGATTTATTTTTGGTTTTAAAATTGTTATTGTTTGGTTTTATTTGATTTATTTTTGGTTTTAAAATTGTTATTGTTTGGTTTTATTTGATTTATTTTTGGTTTTAAAATTGTTATTGTTTGGTTTTATTTGATTTATTTTTGGTTTTAAAATTGTTATTGTTTGGTTTTATTTGATTTATTTTTGGTTTTAAAATTGTTATTCTTTGGTTTTATTCGATTTATTTTTGATTTTAAAATTGTAATTGTTTGGTTTTATTTGATTTATTTTTGGTTTTAAAATTGTAATTGTTTGGTTTTATTTGATTTATTTTTGGTTTTAAAATTGTTATTGTTTTTAAAATTGTTTTAAAATTGCAATTTGTTTAAACGAAAATTCATATTTTCGTTTCAAAACATTTATAATTTAAGTTTTGAATTTGTGAGACGAGGACTGATTTTTCCCAAACATTTTTCACAGTGAATAGAGTAAAACATTCAGTTGTAAAAGTTACATTCCTGAATCATAAAGGTTTGATATTTAGTGCGGGCTACCAAAAACTATAATTGGCTACCGGAATTAATATAATAAAGTGTTCAACTCAAAATTCCGTGCAGATTGAAAGTTCAACAAGATATACTTGAATACGTCGGAGGTTGAAACAACTGAAACTTTGTTCAAATATCACGGAAGATAAGAACAGTTGATCGAAGAATTCTAATAATATGTTTCTATTTTTTTACATCAAACGTTATGTACCAGATGCCTTACATATATTCGGAATACTATTTCTATTATTCGTATCATATTTATACATAAATATACATATAAATGTATACTATACTAGTATATACATATTTATATATAAAATATATATAATATATATGGGAATATATATAAATAGATATAAACGTAAATATATGTACAATATCTATATGTAATTCAATACATATAATTATATATAAGAATATATATTAAGTAATAGATATATGCATATATATATATCTACAAACGATTAATTAAGATAAGTATGTATGAGCACCATTGTAAGGAAAAGACGAAAAACAGGCAGAATTTGCATCTATTGAGGATCATACAAATATTACAGGCGCAACAGCTGCTACACGTTATGTCAAGCCTGGCAAAAATTGTAATTCTGGATGATGGCTGCAAAGCATTGAACATATTGAAAGAGCATTATTTATCGAGAAGAAAACTCAAAATTATTTCTTTATATACTGAACTGACCTCTCTAAAACGAATGGAAGCCGACACCATTACAGATTATATTATAAAAGCCGAAACTACTGCAAATTCTTTAAAAATGTCTGGTGAATTATTAGCGACAGTCTGTTAAGTTCCCTTGTCCTGAAGGGATAACGGAGTGATTTAAAGCCATTTACCACCGTGATAACCCAGAAAGACAAACTCATGACTTTTAATCAATTCAAGCTAGCACTCAGAAGTTATGAGGAAACCGAAAAAATTATCACAGAAAAAAACGAATCTACAAATATCATGAAATTTAAAAATACACACATAAAAACAAAAATTAAATTATACCCATGCCAGGAATAAAAACCGCAACTTTGCCAAAAACAATTTTTCTCCCAAGAAAAGTACAAAAATTATTTGCTATAATTGTGGACGACCTAATCACAAGGGTTTCCAATGTAGATACAGGACTTTAAAGGGCGACTCCATTAAAAATGTGGAGAGCTCAGTTAGCGAACATACAGTCTTATTTTCATGTACGTGTAACGCTTCAACAAACAATAACAATTTCCTTGTCGATTGTGGTGCAACGGCACATGTGATTAAAAAGGAATCTGATTTTATCAATTTTGATCCCAATTTTAAGCCTCAAAATCATTTTGTAGAAATATCTGACGGCAGTCGAGTAAATGATATAGTTTTGAAAAGAGGTGATGCTAAAATCTCGCTAAGGAACAATAAAGGTGAACTATGTTTCTGTTATCTAGAAATCGCTTTTCTAATCCCGAAATGTCTACAAAATATATTTTCTGTATAAGCTGCCATTAAACAAGGTGCAAATATAAACTTTTGCTCCAATAAATTAAAACTGGTGTTCCCGAATGGAATTGTATTCGACATTAAAGAAAATGGAAGAATATATTATTTAGCGTAGTCCCATCGAAAACAGCCTGCTATGATTTACAGACATGGCATAACATTCTTGGACACTGCACTATTTCTGATATCAAAATGTTGCCGACTGTAGTTGATGGAATGAAAATAAAAACATCAAAAAACTTTAACTGCGACGTTTTTACGCAGGGAAAAATGACAAACTATCAAAACAACATACCAGACAAGAAGGCCAAGAAAATCCTATCACTGGTGCATTGTAATTTGCACGGTCCTGTGGAACCGATGGCAAGAGAACATTATAGATATGTGTTGAATTTCGTTGATGACCATTCAGGTTTAATGATGGTTTACTTTTTAAAGAACAAATACAAGTGTATTCACTCTGACAACGGTACGGAATTCACTAATAAAGACTTTGAACTTTTACTAATTAACCATCATATCAAGCATAAAAATCGGCCCCTAGATCGCCACACCAAAACGGGACTGCGGAAAGAGCATCGCGGACACTTTCTGAAATAGCAAGATGTCTACTCATTGAATCAAAACTCCCCTAGGGTGTCTGGACGTACGCACTTATGGCGGCTGTCTACATACAAACAGGTGCTTTAACAAAACACTATCTAAAACCCCATATGAAGCGTTCTGCGGTAGAAAAACAAATTTAAGCCGAATGAATATATTTGGTTCAACTTGTTTCGCATATATAGATAAAAGGAGTAAATTAAATATTAAAACCGACAGAGGTATATTTGTTGAATACGATAAAAACAGTCCAGCCAATTTAGTATTTTTTCCAGAGAAAAAGAATATTTTAAAAATCCGATGTGTAAAATTCACTTACGTTTAATTTTAAAGACGAAACCCCGTCACATGAAGAGGATGAAATTATATTTCCTCAAATTATTAAAACAAATGAAGACAATGAAGACGACGGGGACAAAAGGATCCATGTTGTAAACCGAACTAAAATAGCTTTCTTCTAACGACAGTAGCGCCTGACCACAAATCAAGAAACCAAAATCAGGCTATCGCTAGTCCTAAACTCATGACACCCTCGCCAACAGATCCAGTCGTAAATATCTCTGCGACTCCAGGCGATTTTTAACCGGAGACGAAAATTTCAGCTACACTGCAACAGGTACAGGCACCAACTCTATTGTTAGCAGTATTGGAACATTTTTACCGAGAGTCGACGTCACTTAAAAATATTACGTGCAGCAAAATAATAGCACTCAAATTGTTTTTCCACAAGAGGGAAGAACTGCGTGGCTGTTTTACCCGGCGTCTTTTAAAAATAGATAGTTCAAAAAGTTAACAACACTAGTGGAAACGCCCGGGACAATATTTTCCCATGTCTTTTGGGTTATTACAAGCAGGATTCTATGTGAATTTTATTGACTCTTAATTACTTGTGGCGGAGTCTATTAACACAAGTAATGAATTGTTTTATCAAATTCTCGTGATTAATACATGAGAAAATGACAATAAAACGTTTATCTTGAAGGCCAAAAGAACAAAATTCGCATTGAACAATGAATCCCCCAAGAAGTAAACGCTATTGAAAACGTTTACGACACATTTGACATCGAGCAACCTCAAATACGAGGGGCGTGCAATAAGTAATGCTACTGACCCAATTCCAATTGTCTGATCTAGCTGAAATTTTGCATGTGCAATGAGTTATATCTCTACGGGTTATGTAGCAAATTACAGCTCTGACCTAATTGTGGTTTCTGTTTTACAGGTTTTGAACTGAGTCAGGTGTGAAATGGAGCCTATTGAATGTCGAGCAGTGATCCGGTTTTTGTATTTGAAAGGACGCACACCACAAGAGACTTTTGATGAAATGAAAGAAACTTATGGTGATAATGCCCCATCATATGACCTTGTAAAACGCTGGCATCGTGAATTCATACATGGCCGGAAGTCTGTGGAAACAGCTCCCGGACCTGGTCGCCCTCCTTCTGCCATTAATGGGGCATCTGTCCATCAAGTTGAGGCTGCCATTTTGGAAGATCGGCCCATTACTATTCGCCAAATAGCCAAAGATGTCAAGATTAGTACAGGGTCTGTAGAAACTATCATTCATGACCATTTGCATATACATAAGGTGTCTGCCAGATGGATTAACAGGTTGCTCACACCATTCCAGAAGAGAGAACGCGTCGAGTGCTCGAGGATGAATTTGGAAATGTGCCAAGATGAGACAAAGTTTTTCAAAAGACTGATTATACAAGATGAAACCTGGGTCCATCAATATGATCCAGAGACCAAAGCCCAGCCAATGCAGTGGAAGCACTTGGACTTACCACCTCCAAAGAAGGCAAGAGTGCAGCCCTCCGCTGGCAAGGTCATGCTCACAATCTTCTGGGACCAGGACGGAGTAGTGATGACAGATTTCCTGACAAAGGGTACCATAATTACAGGAGCCTATTATGCTTCACTTCTGCGGAAATTAAGGGAAACTATCAAAATCAAAAGGCAGGGTAAGATCAGCACAGGTACCCTCCTCCTGCAGGACAAGGCTCCGGTCCACAACTCGCATGTCGCCAGATCAGAAGCATGAGCGTGCGATTTTGAAATCCTCCCCATCCTCCCTACTCTCCTGACCTTACTCCCTCTGACTTTCACCTCTTCCTAGCCATGAAGTTGTTTTCCGGATGATGCAGCCTTGATTTCTGAAGTCACATGGTGGTTGGAGGACCAACCTGGGGTATTCTACAAAAATGGTCTCCAGAGCTGCATCAAACGATGGGAGAAATGCATAACTTTGCGTATTCCTATCTAGAGAAAGACTAATAACTGTGCCAAGTTTCGTTGCTCTACTGCTATGGAAAGTGGGTCAGGGACATTACTTATTGCATGCCCCTCGTAACACCAGAATCATGACGTTCAGAGAACCACCGAGCCGTTCATGACTCTCCCTTGAGAGAAAAAAAATACTGATACACCGTCTGGAGTTATCATCTTGGGAGTGGGGGTATTGTGGTGGAACTAACATATGTTACCTACTAATAGACTATTTCAATCTTAATAAATACCGGAAAACTAAGCCGTAAGGTGTCAGTTGATATTCGGTGGACCAACCTAGGTCGTTCGTCGGCTACGACGAACAACGCACCTATTGTATGCTTTTCCGTACATGGTGTTACTTTATTTTGGCGTTCTCTTTTTGTTTGTAACCCTTTAACAAGGCTATAACAACATTTTAATAAGTATTTCGTGTAATTAAAGTTCGGGTATATATTGGGAAACATGATCAAATCATTTTGCTATTATAATACAACATAGAAAACAGTACTTTGATGATTTCAGTTAAAACTAATTTTAATTTGATTTTTTTCTCATTATTTTTATATTTTTTCTTTTTCTTATTGATTCGTTTTATCTTACTGATTGCAAGTAGGAAATATAGGTAAAATTGCAAAGCGATAACGAGCAGAGGAAGCTAGTATGAAGATAACTACTTTACAAAATGAGATAGATATTTTTAAGAAATGTTTATTTCATTTCTAATTGTTTGTTAGCATAGAATATTCGTAGGTATTGGTACGCATACTCAAGAGGGAATCCGTTTGTCCAGCAACTTTGCAATTGCCAAAAAGTGACGTTTTATTACTGTCGTTTGTTTTTAAGGCGTGGTGGTTGGGGGGAGTCATCCGCATGAGCGATCGTACATATTTTAGCGTTTGTTTTCTTTAAACTAGGAATATTGCATTTCAATTTCATGGAACGTATCTCATTTCCACGGCACGTAACCGCCAGTTATTTTCCGGTGTCAGATTAAGCAAGATAATGTTTGGAAAGAAAAAAAATCTTCCCATAACATTTATTGCTACTATTCAATTCCCTGCAGAGAATAAAATTCGCACCAAATCCCATGCAATATATTCCATAAGAGGTTCTATTTCGATAAGGCATCTTATTCGATGTAAAAGCAACATTTAAAAACTAGAATATGTTGTAAGTTGATCTTATAAACCAAATTATCGACTTCGCGCGTCGCTTTTTACAGATATTATTTCCTCTTGATTCTTTATGGAACAGTGTGGTTTTACATTTTATTTACCATATCTATTATTCTACTAAGTGTGAGTTTCTCAACGTTTATTTCTTATATACGAGGGGTATGCTAAAAGTAATGCCTCCAATTTTTCCCCCTCCGAATGGATGGGGTATTGTAAATTACATTGTTACGATTACTGAACTTATGCATGAACTGAAAGTTTCACCTTTCTTTTGAAGATATTGACGGAGTTAAATTCTAAGAAAGCAACCCTTGTCATGGACGTTCGTTAGAATCAGAAATGCATTGCTGAATTCCTGGCAAACGTGCATTGCGAATGGTAATGATTATGTAGAAAAATAAATTCTGCGAGAAAAAGATCGCTCGTGTAAATGTTATCACTTTTATCTCCGTATCTCTTCAACTTTTTCAGTTAAACAAATATGGGGCTTTACTTTTGGAACTACCCTTGTACTTCATTAACATAAAAAACATGTTTCTGGGATTTAGTTAGATATTAAATGTTTAAATGTTATAATCCGCCGTCATTTTGAACTAACTGCACATGTGACGCATATTTTAACGGTGTATTTGTTTCGCCAACTATTTTTTTGTGTTTGTGTGCATTTAGAGAAAGAATGATTACTTTTTTGTTAATTCAAATATGTATCCGTGACGTGTTTTTACGTATGACTAACGCGTGTTTAAATTAGATTATAAAATAAAAGTAATTGTAATTGCATAATAATAATAATATATGTTATATATAGAAAAAAGATCCTAAAGGAGATAAATAGGAGAAAGTATCCCCCCATGGCATGGATCGATTACAAAAAAGCATACGACAGGATCCCCCAAACATGGTTGATAGAATGCTTAAAAATGTATAAAATACCAAGCAGGATCATCAACGTGATAGAAAATGCAATGAGAACTTGGAGATTGGAATTGACAGTTGATGGACAACACATAACAGAAATTAACATACAAAGAGACATCTTTCAAAGAAATTCGTTATCATCATTACTGTTCATCATAGACACGATGCCCTTATTGTCCAACATAGGGTATTATGTAAAAATAATTTATATAGGCATAGTACTTGAGCATCATAAGTTCAGAAATTATGAGATACTATTCAAATTAGATCGTAAACAAAAAAAATGTATGAGAACAATTAAAATACGTTATGATCCTTGTATTTTACTACTCTTACAGAAAAGGAGAGAAGGATAAGTTTACCTGATGTATTCTTAAATGAAATAACATTTTAAACCCCGAAACCAAGTTTAATGTCCTTTGTCTCACAGGGGATTAATTTGCAAGAAATTTAAAAAGTAAATCTATAACCCAATTTTAAGTAAAATTTTAACTAATCTATTAATTATACTAAAATAACCGCAGCATAAAGCATGTTCATAATAAACTTAAATAAAAATGAATTTAAATGGAGATTGTGTAGTATTTCTACATGTCTATTTTATAATGAAGGGCAAATAAATATATATATATATATATATATATATATATATATATATATATATATACTTCATTTACTCATTTACTATATATATATATGTATGTATATAATTCATCCTCGAGCACTCAACGCGTTCTCGCTTCTGAAATGGTGTGAGCAACCTGTGAATCCATCACACAGACACCTTATGCATATGAAAATGGTCATGAATGATAGTTTCCACAGACCCTGTACTAATCTTGACATCATTAGCTATTTGGCGAATAGTAATGTACCGATCTTCCAAAATGGCAGCCTCAACTTGACGGACAGATGCCTCATCAATGGCAGAAGGGGGCGACCAGGTCCGGGAGCTGTTTCCACAGACTTCCGGCCATGTATGAATTCACGATGCCAGCGTTTTACAAGGTCATATGATGGGGCATTATCACCATAAGTTTCTTTCATTTCATCAAAAGTCTCTTGTGGTGTGCGTCCTTTCAAATACAAAAACCGGATCACTGCTCGACATTCAAGAGGCTCCATTTCACACCTGACTCAGTTCAAACACCTGTAATACAGAAACCACAATTAGTTCAGAGCTGTAATTTGCCACATAAACCGTAAAGATATAACTCATTGCACATGCAAAATTTCAGCTAGATCAGACAACTGAGAATTGGGTCAGGGGCATTACTTATTGCACGCCCCTCGTATGCATTACAAAACCGTAGTGTGTTATGTAAACAATGTAAGGTAAATCTCCGACGGAATTCTAAGACAGGTCTGCCTACAACGAACGTAATCAGATTCTGAAACTTTGAATTCAATGATAATGAGTGAAGAATGTTGAGTCAATGCTGAAATGTATTGCAATCTGTATTTGTTTTTAGAACAACCGTTTGTTTAGTTTATTTTAGGTACGTGTTGCTGAAAGTCCTCACTCACTTGATGAATGATTTTCCTATGTTGTTAGCGATGAAACAACATTTGGAATGATAAATAAGTGTATTATTGCTGCTGAAAAGATAGAATGTTTTTGGGAGGACACTAACAAAAATTTGTAGAAAACGCGTATTAAAGACTGAATAAAAAATTTCTACAATAAGTTGTTCTTATTTTTCATCCATGTTGATTTTGACTAAATTATGAAGGTTTTATATCTTAAGGTCATATTAAATTTATCTTTCGTTTGCAAGAGCAAAATGAACCCCAACGATTGTATATCTCATAAACGTCGGTGTATTTTATTACGGATACATTTTGTTTACTCCATCTACATAAGAAAAAATTATTCCTAAAAAAATGGAGTTTAAAATATTGGAAACATCAAACATTAGGGTACATTATTTTTAATCGAATGTAATTGTTGGCTTAGAATATGTGTGGATGTTTCTTTGTTAAATGATTAAGAATTTGTTTCTATGGCATTAAATATAGACTGAACAATGAAGAATTGTTTATGAGAGATATCTACATGACTTACTATTTCAGCCGTGGCTGTGGGATAGGGACATGTCCCCATTTATTTAATTGCATTATCACTTTTAATGTAATATAAGTGTTTTATTACCTTTAGTATACTACCCCAAGTATATAATTATATAAATAATATAATTATAAATACTAATGTATTTTCACTCTTAATATATTATAACAGTAATGTTATTACTTTCAAGCGAATTAGCATCTAAATTTAGTAGGCTAAGTGTATTGCCATTTTTAGTGGTACAGATCAAGTGTATTAGAGAATTATGAAAAGTGTAGTAGCTCAAGCGTATTAACACATTAAGTATAAGTGAAAGGTGTATTGTAGACTTACCTTAGTATAACAAGAACGTTATAACCATATATGTTTATTCATAAATGTACCACTCGTTCAGCATGTTATAATATTTCTATTATCAAGCTTAGTATATTATGAGAAGAGTATTATCACCCTTATCGTACTTTATAGCATCAGATTTATAATATTATTACACTTTATTATATTATACCATGTGCATTATTATATTTCAGGTATTATGACATTTATCGCATTTACTGTAATAACGCGAGTATAAACTTACTTTTAGAGTATCTATGACTAGTGTACTATCACAGAGAGTATATCATATTTTGTATGTAATTATATTATCACGCTTAGTATAATATTAAAACTGTATTATTTCATTTACTCTGCTATAACAAATGTATTATTATTTACATATCACTTTCAATGCACTATCAACTTTAGTGTATTTTCCTAGGTTATTTTTCACAATAAATAGATAATCATTAGTATATTATAAGTTTTAGTACATTCTTAAGTGTTTTACCCCTTTTGTGTAATCGAACAAGTGCATTATTACTACTAGTATAATTATTAATACTAGTAGTATTAATACATTATTAATACTAGTATAGTATAAACTAGCAGAATATATTATCAGACGGTTTCTTGCATCCAGTGCAATATTACAAACGTTTTATTGCCTTTAGTGTGTTACCTATAATGTATTATGATATTTAGCGTGTTATTACAAATGTGTTATTACATTTAGTATATATCAACCGGACACGAATGAACGTGCCAACGTGAAATTTCAAATAGTTTTCTTATAACCATCTTAATGCCAATTTAATCTTGTTGGTTCCATGTGTGATTTGATAGGATAAAATTTCCAACATTTTCACCATTAAACTTTTAATATCATTCAGTTGTTTTTAGAGTTTAGCTCCATTTTTAAACTTAATGGCATACTGTAGCAATTGTATTTTGCTATTCCTTTTGTGTTATATATACGCCGTTCATGTTGTTATATTTATGGCGGAAAGTCACGCGTATCTGTAAACATAATTATCGTAAATATTACAATTATTCATTTAATAGGTGACATTGATTGGAAAATCGATATCACCGATTACTTTTATTATTAGAATATTGATTATAGAAATTATTAACGTGAACCTAAGACGGCTTTGATGAAGACATCCGTTTTGGGGATAATTTGGAGGATTAAATGTCTACATTTTAGTGTCATCTAAGTGATATCATCTGCGAGAAATATTGGTCAGTTTTGTAATTCATTCTGTTTTTTATGTAGTCTGTTATTTATTGCAAAGGCAGACGACATTTTGTTATATTCAGGACGTGTCAAATTCGATGACTTGATTGCTAGTTGAATGGTGAATAATATTGCGAAAGAATTAAAAATTAATAAAAACTGAGCATTTGACTTATGAGGACAGTTTATTGGAAGTATCTTCTGACATTAGATTCAAAGATTTCATGCTGTAGTCAGTATAGAAGCAGTTCTATGTTAATGTGTTCCACAGTTCTTTGAAAGCATTACGTCAGGGGGGATCACAAGGATTATGAGTTCACCAGAGCACATCCCATTAAACACTTGTAAAAAGGTGAAAAAGATGCACATTGCCGCGATGGAGCAAAAGTGCGGGATATATTACACATGTATATGAAACGCAATGTGTGATAGAAATATTTTCGTATATGGTCCATTGCTATGAAGTCTAAGGACCAAGAGGTATATGCGTACATAGATACATTCAACCTGTCACTTAAATAGCAAGTTTCGAGGACATGAGCATAGGACATGACATCTGGTTGAATGTTTAAAATATCGTGCAGATATGTGTTTGCTTCCAATATTCATGAATAAAAGAGGAAAAGATGGCACATCATTAAGAGCTGAACGCAGGATATAAAAACTTATATTACACATTTTCGTATTATTCGCCACAAAATTTATGGTCAAAAAAGCGTTCATAAAAACGTTCTGGAATGAGGAAAAAAGAAAGAAAAATCAAAACTTATCTTAAAAACAGAATAACAAATGTGTAATTGATTTGAAGTCAGTTAAATCGACTAATCATAATACAAACGAATAAATCTTAAGATAATGCAATGCACTCATTTCTTGGTTACGAGCGAAATAGAAAAAGTATGGCAGATTAATCATTTATAAGAGAAATTTAATATCATTTTGCATCAATAAACATGCATAAGCTATTTCTCAATTGAGATACCAATAAATCGTGCTGAGATGTAGATTTAATGTTTTACGGTATTTTCAGCCTCTCGGGTGTTTTATGACGGCATGCTTATTGCAAAGTATTCATTTCGTTGATAGTAGGAGAAAAATCTATCTTTCTATTTAGCTACCACATACTAAGTAAAACATACATTTGTCTCGACCAGATACAGAATGAAAAAGAGAAAGTAAAATTTAATTTTAAATCCTCACATACATAAATATAATATACTCATACATACATACATATACATACATAAATACAAACCGATATCCGCATACACACATTTACACACACATCCGTACACACACATATGTATATATAATTATATGTCCATACATATACACAGACACATACCCATATATACGCATGTATATATACATATTGTATAACATGTATCCACTCAGGCGTATAACTATACGAATTCACATACACGTATAATATTAACAACATATGAATATATACACATGCATAATCATACATATGTATCAAAATACGTTTAGATATAAAAATGTTTTAATGTTTATTCAGGTAACGATCTATATCATAACCCATAGGTCTAAATATTAGTTTATTAGTAGTGCAATTATTTATTAAGTAACCAAAAAATATAAAATCTTCCGAACTTTATCTTATAAATGATTGAAAACAATATGAACAAATTTGGAACCAAATTTAATTAAAACGCATACACATATATTTACTTCAAACGCATACATATATTTACTTCAAAAGCATACATATATACACACATACAGAGGCGCCAAAACGTAAATCCTCGCGTCGTTTTTGTTTATAAAACTTAAATTTAAGCTAAATTGAATGCAACTGTTTAAACAACCTCTACATCATTTGATTCGCCTTTTATTCCTTTATAATTTTACGTGCCCATAATTAATTTTTTATTGAAGTATCCTAGTGTTCACGCCATTTTAGAAAATTAACTTCAAATCGAAAAAGCAAAAAGAAACTCCGCAGAAGCAAATCAGCTTAAAACCAGCTTAAAATATCCACCTGTTAAGGAGCATCTCTAATCGTAATTTTTGTTGTTTCAGATTATACAACTTAACATTTAGTCCATATGCTTCGACTTTCTGTTAGTGATCGTCAGGAGTTCAGTTAACTTCACCTTTCTGGTTTATCCAATCGAAATGTGATGAGAAAACGATACGAATGACTATAAAAAAAGCATCAAAACACCGGCACTGTTCGTGATGCACCTATATTTGATCGTCCTAGTGTTACTTTTTACAAGGACAACAGTACTATTTATATCCGTAGCCTCAGAAACAGATTTGAAACGGCTCCCCGAATCCTACAACAGTGCAGTCTTGTTAAAAAGTGCTCTCTTTCTACAGTTAAGAACAGATTGAAGGAATTTAATTTGCGAGGCTGTGTTGCAAGACGCAAACCAATAATTTCTGTAAAGAACAGAAAGCGCCGTCTGGACTTCATCAAATTCAATGAAGATTATGACTCTTCATATTGGTCGAAAGTGAGTTTTAGCGACGAAAGCAAGTTTAACAGGCTATGCAATGATGGACTGTCGAAGGAAGGGCGGTGAATCTAATTCTAGGTGCACAATATCAACGCAGCAAGGTGGTGAAAGTTCAGTTTGGGTGTGGGGAGTTATTAGTACCAATAGTCCAGGTTCGCTTTCAATGGTCGAATTAATATAGTGACGGCATTTTCTATTCTAATTTAGCCGACATTTGGATGATAATCCCATTTTCATGCAGAATAATCTCCCAATTCACACAGCTAGTAATATCAAGAGGTTCCTTAAAGAGCATGAGATTCCGTGTTTGAATAGGCTGGTACAATCTCTAAACCTCAACCCTACTGAAAACGTTTGGCATTACATCAAGCAACAGCAAAGCAATGATAAAATTTCAAATCTGGAAGAACTTTGGACAAAGATTAAAGAGAAGTGGGATGCTGTTTTACCGGAGTATTGCCACAGACTAATTCAAAGAATTCCCTAAAAATTACAGGCTGTCAAATTTAAGAAGTGCTATGCTACTAAATATTTACTAGTTCATTGTGTTCCTGTTGTATTTATGTTACATTAATGTTCTAAAGTTACATTTAAATAACAATTTTCCATTGTGCGGAGTTTCTTTTTGCCTTCTCGAATTGGAGTTTTTTTTTTTAATTGACATGAACATTAGAGTATTTCAATTAAAAATCAAATATGAACAGGTAAAATTATAGTGGAATAAAAGGCCAATCAAATGAGGTATAGGTTGTCGAAGCAGTTATATTCAATTTAGCTTAAATTTGCGTTTTTTTTTAATAACAAGTGCGGATATTTTTTTTTTTTTTGGCGTCACTGTACATATTCAATTATCTATTTATATATGCACATAGCTACATGAATGTACACATATATATGCATAAACATACATACACACACGTGTGTGTATATACATCTATAACATCATTATTTGTCTCATAGCCTATTTTTAAGTATGTACCGGGTTATATATGAATCTTACACACATGCGTAGAACTTATATTTCTTATATCTGGTAACAATTTATCTAACAACAGCTCTATATTGCACTATATATAACAGGGCATGGGTATCTAACTTTAAACTACCCTCCTACAATTTAGATAAAATAAGTAGGGCAATGTCTCTCGAGCTCACACCAAGAAAATATATTACAATTAAGTAAAATACCGAGTTTAATCGAAGGAATAGATTTTGACTTTACGTCCTTCCGATTCAAAATCCATACTTTAACCTGTATATGTATTCATTTTTTTAGTAAATAGGTTTGTATGTTCATACAAATCTTGTATTGTAATCTTTAATCCCAGGCAAAAATTGCGTCTATGCGTAAACCGTCTAGAAGGACTAGATTTACAGAAAATGGACGTGCTGACAACCAGCGTAAGTCGTTCGTCTTTAAAGATTGACCACTGATTATCCAATTAAGCTTTCTTCGTTAAATGATTTAGAAAACAATTTCTGTGAATACAGAATCCTTGTTTCAATTTACCTGCAGATCATCATTGACTTTCTTATTATGAGAGTTCTCTTCCACATGAATAGCCGTCTTATAAACAACGCACTCAACTTTGTAATTATCATTCAGTAGACAATTACATCTCTTATTATAAGCGTTTGTATTATTTGTTGATGTGTCTAATATTTTCTGGTTTTGAGAATTTAATATACTGTCCATGTTATTTTTAACTAAAGTGAGGTAGAACAATCCTACCATTTTTTCTAGTGGTTTTGGCAAGGGATTTGATGTAGGTCTACCTTTTCATGTCAAGGTAAAAGATCAGTCTCAGAAGTTTATCGATGCCGTGTGCTTCATCAAAGTGAGAATAATTAATTTCAACTGGTACAAAGTAGGCATGTGAACGATGGTAGTGAAAAGATAGAAATTTGGTTTGGGATGCATCAGCCATTTTTACCACATTGTACCACACGCTCCCGATCTTAGGAGAGAGAATCAGAAAAAATTCTGCTCTTTGTCAGCCTCTGAAATGATAGCATAGATGCTATTATCGTTTGCATATATGTTGACGAATGAACGTACAATGTGATTTTGGAGGTCGTTAGTAAAGATCAGAAAGAAAGTTCGACCCAAAAGGGATGAGATACGCCAGCATTAGTACTATTCGCTTCAGATTTCTGCCCATCAACAACTACTTAGATAGACCTATCAAATAGAAAAAAAATTATAGTTGAGAGGGCATTTCCAGCTAGTTTTTAGCGGGAAATCTTATGAAGTAAATATTAGTGACAGCCTCTATCAAATGTCTTAAATATGTCAATAGCTATTGCTCTTAAAACGAAGTAATCGTCAGTAGATTCACTAATCTTGTGGGATATTATCGCCAGCACATCGACAATTGATCTCTCAGAACGAGAACTATATTTCATGTCGGTGATAAATTTGTTTTTGCTGAGGTGGTTGATAACTTCTAAATTTATCACGGACTCACAATTTATTCATGACGGAGAGAAAGCTGTTTGGTCTGTACCGAGATGCAAAAAACTGATCCATATATTTTTAAATACTATGCAAACTTTCGAGATTTTTCAAAGTGTTAAAAAGCATTAAACATTAAAGTAGCGTTTGGATAACTTTGTTAGTATTCAAGCTAGTTCTGGTTGCAGTTTTTTATTACAATGATTGAGATGTTATCACAACCGATTCTTTTGCTGGAATTAAGGTACTTGATGAGTTTGGCGACAACTTTGGCAGATATATGGATGTCACCGAAAGAATTGGCAGCCCTGGGAGTATATTCAGGGGGTAGTCGATCATTATCACACAAGGTAGAGTTTAATGCAAAGTTCTTAGCGAAGAGTTTGGCTTTCTCGGATGTTGATAGTTATTGAGATAGAAATTACGCATCTGTTCAGAACCCTTTTAGTTATGTGCCAAAACTCGTGGAAACAAGCTCTGATCAGCTACTTCACACTTAACTTCTTTGTATTATCATATAATAACATTAACTTTCATTACCCAAGTGCATAATTAAATACTACAATAACTCTCGGCTAACAAAGAAATATGACAATAGCAAAGATATATATGAAAGAGCGTTAGTTAATAATGGATGCTTAAAAAACTGACGATGAAAATAAGACTAACAAAAAGTTCAAAAATAGAGGAAGGTGCGTAGAAGTGAAATAAATTTATGCTTTGATTGCACTAAGTGTTGTGTTTATTCTTTTAACTCCCACACTTTATATTTCTTACGGAAATTGCTTTATCCTTTTCAGATTAATACTCTCTCTTTCTCCCTTTCTTTCTCTCTCTCTCTCTCTCTCTCTCTATATATATATATATATATATATATATATATATATATACGTTCACAAATGTGAGGTGGTTGTTTACATCTAAGGGAGAAACCTTAATACCTCCTAGAGTGATATAAATCATACCGAGTTTAATTATAGTTAACATTAAAAGTAATATTGGACACACCCACACACATGTATATATATATATATATATACACAGATAGATAGATAGATAGATAGATAGATAGATAGATAGATAGATAGATGGATTGACAGACAGACAGATTGATAGATAAATTGATAGATAAATAGATAGGGCGATAAGTAAAAATAACTTAGTATGATCATTACACATTTAAAAATACGTGATTCTTTGGCTTTATGCTTACAGCTTTTTTCCCTATTAATTCGAGCCATTTCGGAGACTAATCCCTGAAACGCGTGTTCGCTCATAAAAAAAAAGCGCTTTGTTATTTTTCCATTCCATATTGTTTTCTCTCACTTTTCAATTCCTCCACGAGCTACTTACGACTGGCTAGCAAACATGGCCGAAACGCATACGTTGTTCTCAGACATTAACCTAGCTAACTTTTCCCGGATTCTCGCTACCATGGGAACGAAAAATAAAGTTCAGACCATTTAACAAGTCAAAACGATGAGAGTTATGTCACTCGGATGGGGCTTTCCGCAAAAGATTTATTGTGGCATCAATCGTTTTATCATTTTGGTTTTCTGTTTCTCGATTTTAATCCCTCTCTATCCTTTAGACATTCAAGTCTCTTCTGGCCAATTCGTTTCATTCTTTTCACTGATAAAGCCAATCTGTGGTAACTGAGAACGCATAACACTTAACGATCAGTAGTTCACTTTAAAAATAAACCACTTAGTATTATTGCGATAGTTAGCATTAAAATTCTCATCTTAGCTTTTATTTTCACAACGTTATGATCGATGTAATGTATGACGGTTTTCGAATGCATTTTTGAACTAGGGGATCTTTATATCGAACTCGAGAACCTATAACGGTTTTCTAATCATATATTTGATTAGCAGTGCTATATTATAGCTATACGATTCTCATCTTTCAGTCATAACCAGGTAAACGTGTGAAGTAATTTTTAATTTTATTTTAAATTCTGTGAAGAAGACTGTCACTTAGACCTATTCGCTTAATGCTTCCTATCTTCAAAACTAGTTATCTTGATGATCCTCACAAAATAAAACATATCACTACAAAACTATATAAATATGGAGACATTTCGAAAACGGCGACATACGTGTTGGCCAGGAACGGTCTAATATGATATCCAGAATAATAACAGCAGGTCAATTGTCTTGACAACGAAAAGCATGTGAAACAAATGTAATGTTAGCGAAAAGTTAACATTACGTTTACATACTCAATAGCCTGGCGCTGCTTTTCACACTTATGACACTAAATTCATTTTAAGTATGGTTAGTGATTGCTATATATTTCATGACGTGTGCGCACTTTCAGTGGTTGCTCGCTGTGACTAGTGATACATAATGGAAACAAATGACTCTTCTATGCTTAGTTTATGCAGATACATTGAATCGAATATTTAGCGATTTTTTATATTTCCTTCTAAAAATATAAAAGAATGGGGGGGGTTCTGCTTGCATTACGAATTTTTAGGTTATTTTAAGTTACAGCAGATTATATATTTTAAACGATTCTTTCTTTAAGCTTAATTCATAAACTTGCATCTCTTTGCATTCATTGCCCGTCTGAATTTTATGCTTTATTTCAACATTGGTTTTAATTTACATCGTGTGGTGACTGTAAGTAAAGGATTTCCCTTCCAAACAAAATTACTAATTACAATTTAAACCAAGTGAAATTTTTTTTCTAAAGTTACAATAATGCTTGCGAACGACTGATGAATGTCATTTACAGTGAAACACAAACCAACAGATCGGTCCGCATACATTTTTGCCTGCACACTGAAGCAAGCCAAAGCGATCCCATTTCAACATTATCGACTGTTTTTGTAAGATTCTCTAAGTCGACACTGTTTAGTAATATAGTACAGCCATCAATATATGTTAGATACGTCGCTAATATTTTGCAGCCTTTGCTTCAGAGATTGAAGCAAAAATCTTCTTTGATAATCTCAATTCTCTCTATACTGTATTATCATTTACTATGGAGAAAGAAAATGAAAGTTGCCTACCTTTCCTAGATGTCTTGATTGAACGTAGTAAGAATTAATTTCGTACTGCAGTTTATCGCAAAGTTCCTATCTTTACATCATCAACGCTCTGATTCCCATCTAGCATCAATTAAAATGGATGGCTCTCGTCTTGGGGAGGCTCAATGTTTTGACAAGCTTCTGGGTTTGACCTTTATTCATGATATGAAATGGAACACGTACATAAAGTCTGTTGCCAAGATCGCTGGGAAGATAGTTGGATCCTTCTACCGCTCCAGAAGATATATCACTACTGATGCAATTCTCTATCTCTATAAAAGCCAAGTACGTCCAAGGATGGAGTACTGCTCCCACATCTGGGAAGGAGCTGCTAAAAACAGCCTATCCTGCCTTGACATAGTACAAAATAGATTTCGTGTCTCAGTGGGGGATTCCTTTTTCTCTTCCCTGCAACCTCTCTCCTATAGAAGAAACGTTGCGAGACTGTTTTTTATTTATCGTTATTTCCGTGGCAAGTGCTCGTTTGAATTCCAATATATGGTCCCTCTTCGCCAATCTTTCACGATAAACACCCGTCTAGCTGAAACCACTGTCATTAACTTTCCCCACTCTTTATCTGTGCCTAAAGCGTAGATTCCATGAGCAAAGCTTCTTCCTTAGAAGTGCACGACTGTTGAACTCTGTTCCGTTTGCCTGTTTCCCACCTGACTACAACTTGGATGTCTTCAAGTCCAACAAAAACAAATTCCTGATAAACCGCCCCCTAAAGTCAGACACTTTATCAAATCTCAAATACTAACGATTACTACGATACTATCCCATTGATTACTGTACATACAATAACCCTTATTACCGAGTTGCTTCTGGGCCTTGATAAGTGGTGACCTCCATGTAAAAAAAAAATTTCACCGGTTTTTATATGGATTGACGCCCTTAGAACAAACTCGAATACGAATTGAATACTGTCAAAGACATGTTCATTCGTAATGATTATCTGGAGCATTTGATTAATTATAATATTAATAATGAAGTAGAAAATACAATTTTCCTATACCCATGGATCCGTCCAAATGTTCTGTTTATTTAAAACTGCTTTGGATTTGAGTTGCTGGGCAGACGGATTATTAAGTCTGTAACAATTTTTTCCCATCTGTTTCGTTGCGGTTGATTTTGGATGTAAAATATGCATTTCCCTTTAGTCACGAAGGACAGTTTGCCCCACATTATATAAAGCAACGTTTTTATGAATTTAATTGTCCGTGTGCTGCTAGCTATGTGGTTCAAATCTTCTTGAATTTGCAAATACGTATGAACCAACATATACTAGCGGAAATTAAACGTCGTTTTCACTCTTCTGCTTTGGAATCTGCAATTGCCAAATATCTAATTGAAAATTCAGCTTGTTCGAATGCCTATAAAATTGACTGCATCGGGCTAACTTAAGATTTATTAAAGGTTTTGGGAGTCAGTTTCACTTTTTTAACGCACGCCTTCTCTTTGTCGACTGAAAGAAATGTGTTAAATCATTAGATTTTCTCCAATATATATTTTAATCATTTCCATACCCCCCTATCTCGATTATACATATGTTACTGCATATATATTTTACGCGAATTTCCATGCGCCTTTTTTATCGTATATCTTCGAGTATTTGCTCTTGTGTGACGATTTAATTATTTTTTTGCATCTTTTGATATACCAACGATTAACTCCTGGTGAGTTTGTTGGTGAAAGGGGCCCCGAGGTTTTTTCCTATATTATTTTCAAAGTATCATTTTTTACCGTTAAAAAAGTATTCTCTTTTCGTATCTTTCTCACATTAAAAACAACAAATAAATGAGTAAATAATCCAAATTGACCAATATTCAGTATTAACATATGTAAATCTTTAAACAAACCTAATGTTGATTGATACATTTTCTCTTTTAAAGACCTAAAACGCAATGACCTCTTCAACCCCTTTCATTTTTATATTTTATATCTTTATATGGTGGTTGGGTTGCTGGATTGCGTATTTATGTGGCGCTAGGTGCAAAAACAACTAATGTATCCCCCTCTTTCGATTTTATCCGTACATGCTGTAATATATGCTTGCTCATAGTACGTCATCAATTCTCGAACTAGCTTGGTTGAGGTTTGTATATATAAAATATGAATAATAAATACCAGGATATCCGCCAAATGTTCCTCATGATTCTAAAGGAGTAAAGGGAAAAGATTTGAATAATTATAAATTGTTTCATCGCAAACACAAGCTGACCATATGACAGACAAAATAAAGATTGACGATGCGATTCTGTTTTTCTGTTCTTTTTACATTTTCGTTTTTCTCTTTTTTATTGCAGATGTTTGGTCAATCAAATCTGAAAAAAATAAGCTCACCATTCTCAGCGCATAAAGATTTCGCCCAACATACCCAAATATACCCGTCTGATGAATCTTAAATAATGGGTTCATTGCTCCGCTACCATTCATTGTTTCTTCTTCAGTTCCCCTGAACTACTCTACATTGTATTTTTCTATTATTACTATTAGGATTTTATCTAGATATTCATGAGTTTTGTTTTTCCGAAATAATAAGTATAAAATATTTTTTAAATTACACATAAATAATGTTTTAAAAGATATGTCATAGTTCATGCATTTCCGAATGCAATGAGAGTAGAAAAATGGCTCTTGTGATGAGTCAGGAGTAAATCTATATTTGTTTTTTTTTCTTTAAACGTAATCGATTTTAGCGATTTGTTTTTAAAACCATAAACGACATTTTTCTTGACTTTTCAATTGCTTCATGGAATTATTGTTCTACCTAGCATAGTTGAACACTAAGTTCGTAATTCGATGACGTAAAATTGTTTCATGCTTGTTGTTAAGCACAGAGATTATTTATTACCTTATAATTATTTAAGACACAGAAAGAATAACGTATCTTACAGTATCTACAATTTTTTTCAGAAAAGCGTGTATTTTTATTTTATTTTGGTTTTACCAGAAAGTGTAGGTAAGTTTGTTTTCAAAAGGTTTCAAAAGTTCTAATAGAATATTTTGTATTTCATTTTTTTTATTGAATTTTATATTTGACTTTTATGTACCGAATTTTATGCATTAAATTTTATGTACTGAATTTTATGTACAGAATTTTATATATTGAATTTTATATATTAAATGTTATGTTGTTAAATGTTATGTATTAAATGTTATGTATTAGATTTTATATATCAGATTTTATGTATTAAATTTTATGTATTGAATTTTATGTATTGAATTTTATGTATTGAATGTCATGTATTGAATGTTATGCATTGAATGTTATGTATTGAATGTTATGTATTGAATTTTATGTATTGAATTTTATGTATTGAATTTTATGTATTGAATTTTATGTATTGAATTTTATGTATTGAATTTTTTGTATTGAATTTTTTGTATTGAATTTTTTATATTAAATTTTATGTATTAAATTTTATGTATTGAATTTTATGTATTGAATCTTATGTATTCAGTTTTATGTATTCAGTTTTATGTATTGAATTTTATGTATTGAATTTTATGCATTGAATTTTATGTATTCAATTTTATGTATTCAATTTTATGTATTCAATTTTATGTATTGAATTTTATGTATTGAATATTATGTATTCAATTTTATGTATTCAATTTTATGTATTCAATTTTATGTATTCAATTTTATGTATTAAATTTTATGTATTAAATTTTATGTATTAAATTTTATGTATTCAATTTTATGTATTTAATTTTATTTATTCAATTTTATGTATTCAATTTTATGTATTCAGTTTTATGTATTCAGTTTCATGTATTCAGTTTCATGTATTAATTTTAGGCATTGAATTTTATGTATTGAATTTTATGTATTGAATTTTATGTATTGAATTTTATGTATTGAATTTTATGTATTCAATTTTATGTATTCAATTTTATGTATTCAAATTTATGTATTCAATTTTATGTATTCAATTTTATGTATTCAATTTTATGTATTCAATTTTATGTATTGAATTTTATGTATTGAATTTTATGTATTGAATTTTATGTATTCAATTTTATGTATTCAATTTTATGTATTCAATTTTATGTATTCAATTTTATGTATTCAATTTTATGTATTCAATTTTATGTATTGAATTTTATGTATTGAATTTTATGTATTCAGTTTTATGTATTCAGTTTTATGTATTCAGTTTTATGTATTCAGTTTTATGTATTCAGTTTCATGTATTAATTTTATGCATTGAATTTTATGTATTGAATTTTATGTATTGAATTTTATGTATTGAATTTTATGTATTCAGTTTTATGTATTCAGTTTTATGTATTCAGTTTTATGTATTCAGTTTTATGTATTCAGTTTCATGTATTAATTTTATGCATTGAATTTTATGTATTCAATTTTATGTATTCAATTTTATGTATTCAATTTTATGTATTCAATTTTATGTATTCAATTTTATGTATTCAATTTCATGTATTCAGTTTTATGTATTCAGTTTTATGTATTTAATTTTATGTATTGAATTTTATCTGATAGGTTTATCTATTTCAATTTATGTAGAGAATTTAATGTAATGAAGTTTATGTGCTGAATTGTATGTATTAAATTATACGTTATGATTTTTATTTACAACATTTTTAATTGAATAATATGTATTACATTTAAAGTGTAAATTTTAACGTATTATAGTCATGTATTGGATTTTATGCATTTATTTAATTTTATGTATCTAAATTATGTAATACATTTTGTTATTGCATCTTGTGTATTGAATTTCTTGTATTTAATTTTATGTGTTAGATGTCATGTTCTGAATTTTATGTACTGAAAGTAATGTATTAGATTTTATGTATTTAATTTTTTGTATTTTAATTTTTTGTGTACATTGTTATGTTCTGATTTTATGTACTAAATTGTATGTACTAAGTTTTAGTATTGAATTTCATGTGCTAAATTTTTATGTACTTATTATTTATAAGATTTTGTGCATTGAATTTTATGTATAAATTTTATGTATCAGATTCTATGTATTCGATTTTATGTATTCGATTTTATGTATTTGATTTTATATATTATATTTATGCATTTAATGGAATGCATTCAATTATATATTGAATTTTATGTAAAAGATTTCATGTATTAGAAATTTTATTTATTGAATTTATTTGCTAACTTTTATGTTTGAATTATGCGTTGTGATCTCTATGTATTTAATGTTATGTATTGAATCAGATGTTATAAATTTAAAGTACGTCATTTTTCTGTATTGAATTATGTGTATTGAACTTTATGCATTGAATTATATGTATTAACGTTTTTGTACTAAATTATTATGAATTTTATGTACTATTATATGTATTATTATGAATTTTATGTAATACATTATACGTATTGAATTTAATGCATTGGATCTTTTCTATTTAATTTTATGTATTGAATTTTATGTCTTGATTTTTACGTATTGAATGTTATGCATTGAATTTGTGTACACGATATATGTATTGAATTTCTGTACTGAATTTTATTTATTGAATTATATGTATTGAATTTAATGTACTTATTTTATGTATTAGCTTTTATGTATGGAAAATGTTACGTATTAAATATTGTGTATTGAATTTATTCACAAGATTTTTTAATTATGTATTTAAATATACCTCATTAATTCATGTATTCAATTAAATGTATTGGATTTAATGTATAAGAGGTAATATAATATAAATATATGTATTGAATTTAATGTAATTAATTAATTGTATTTAAATTTTATGCATTAAATTTTCTGTAGTTAATTTTATGTTTAAGAAATTTTATGCATTGAAGTTTCCGAATTAAATTTTCTGTAATTTATTTTATGTATAAGATTTTCTTTATTAGAAATTTTATGTATTGAATTTTATAAGCTGAATTTTATGTATTTAATTAACAATTATACTTTTTATGTAGAACATTTCATTAATTATATGCATCGAATATTATGTGCTGAATTTTATACAATTCATTTAATGTTTTGCATGCTATGCATTAAATTTTATGTATTGAATTGTATGTATAAAATTATGTAATTAAATGAATGTTGTTCTGAATTTTTCTGTACTGAACGTAATGTATGTGTTTTTATGCATTAAATTTTATGTAATAAAAATTTTATGCAATTAAAATTTTATGTAATTTAAATTTCCTTTAAAGGCTTTTTCTTAACTTTATGTACTGAATATTATTACTAAGTTTTATGTATTTATTATGTATTAGATTCAGCGTGTTGAATTTATGTAATTGATTTTAGGTAATGGATTTTCTGTACTGAATTTTATGTATTGAATATTATATGCTGAATTTTATGTATTTATTATGTATTAGATTCAGCCTATTGAATTTATGTAATCGATTTTAGGTGATGGATATTCTCTATTTAATTTTATGTATTGAATTTTATTTATTTTATTGAATGTATTCATTTTTTTTATATTGAATTTTATTATACGACTTGATGTATTCGAAATTATATGCATTGACTTTATGAGCTAAATTTTATTTATTGAATTATAAGTTATAATCATTATGCATTGAATTTTATGTATTAAATTTTGTATACTGGATTATACGTTATGAATTATATGTATTGAATGTTAAGTATTGAATGTCATGCATTTAATGTTATTTACTTAATTTTATGTATTCAATTTTGTGTATTAGATTTTATGTATTTACTTTTATGTATTGCATTCATGTAATGATTTTCCGTGGTTAATTTTACTATAGAATTTTTAATGATATTTATGTATTGAATTATATTCATTAAATTTTTTGTATTGAATTTTATGTATTTAATTCTATGCATTCAACTTTATGTATTAAATTTAATATATAAGCTTTTATGAACAAAATATGCATTTAAATAAAACTTATGCAGGTTATATATATTATTATTATATATGTATTGAATTTTATGTATTAGTTTTTATGCATTGCATTTTATGTATTGGGTTTCATGTATTCGGTTTTTCGTAATATAATTTTATGTATAAAATGTTATGTATTGAAATTATGTGATAAATGGTATGCATTGAATTTCATGTATAGATATATGCATACTACATTTTATGTGATGAATTGGATATATTGAAAATTAGTATTGAATTTTATGTATTAGATTTTACGTATTGAATTTTATGTATAACATTTTCTTTATTAGACTTTATGCATTGAATGTCATAATATTTTATGATTGAATTATATCTGCTAAATTTCAAGTATTTAATATATTTTATTAGATTTATTCATTGAATTTTATGTATTTTGTTTTAGGTAATAGATTTTATGTATTGGATGTTATGTAATTTTTTGTATTGAATACATATTCGATTTTTTGCATTAAAATTTATGTACTGACTTTTATGTATTGAATTTTTGGTACTGAATTGTTATGTTGATTTTTACGTAATAAATTTTGTGTATTGAATTTTGTGTATTTGAATTATGTCATGGCTATTATGTATAATAATTTAGTGTATTTAATATAATGTATTGAATTTTACGTGCGTAATTGTATATCTACAATTTTTTGCATTAAATTTTTGTATATAATCTTATAATTTAATTTTTATGTATAAAGTTTTTGTTATACAATTTTAAGTATTGAAATTATGTGCTTTATTTTATGTGATGCATATTTTGTATTGAATTGTATGTATTGAATAATATGTAAAATAGTATGTGTATTGAATTTAAGTATTTAATTCTATGTTTTGATACATAATGTATTAGATTTTATGTATTTAATTGCATGTATTAAATTTTATGTTGTAAATATTATGTGTTAAATTTTTAATTGAAATTTAATTCATTAAATATTATGCATTGCGTACCATTATTAGATTCTTTGTAGCGAATTTTATTTTTTTAATATTAATTTTAAAATTTTCTTTATTTTTTATGTATTGCATTAGATTTTATATATTGAAATTTTATTCATTGAACTTTATATATTGAATATTATTTATTAAATTTTATGTATTAAATTCTATGCATTAAATTCTATGTATTGAATTTTATGTATTAAATATTGTGTATTAAATATTGTGTATTGACTTATATGTATTGCATTTATGTATTTAATGTTATGTATTTAATGTTATGTATTTAATTTTATGTATTTAAATTTTGTATTTAACCTTATTCATTAGATTGTCTGTATTAAATTTTATGTATTAAATTTGATGCATTGAATATCATGTATTGAATTTTATTTAGTAAATTTATGTATTGAATATTATTTACTAGATTTTATGTTTTAAATTTTTTGTAATAAACTTTATGTAATAAATATTATTTATTGCATTTTATGCATTGAATATTTTTTGAGGCGTTATGTATTGAATTTTATGCATTAAATGTTATTTATTAAATTTTATGTATTGAATATTGTTTGTTAAAATTATGTGAGAAATTTTATGTAATGAATTTATGTATTTCAAAGTTTTTATTCAATTGTATGTTTGAAATTTTTGCATTGCATTTTATGTTTTTAATTATTTATTTTAATTTTTGGTATTAAATTGTATGTTTTTAATTATATGTACTGAATATTATGTCTTGAATATTATGTGTGTAATTTTATCTATTGAATTTTATGTAATGAAATAGTATATATTTTATATGCTTTTATTTACTTTCAATAATACAGTTTGCTACTGAGACGTAAATGGCTACTTTTTATAAAGACCTATATTCATAGGCACATTCTGAATAGAGAGTTATACAACAAAATGTTTGTTCACAGTATATTTAATTTCAACATATTTGTGCGGTTAGGGGAACAATGAGCAGTAGTTAATTCCAAAGTCCAAGGAGAGAAGCCATTTGAATAGAAATTTTTCTATTATTTTGGAACATTTTACGTTGAAAGGATAGAAATGCAGTAAATTTATTGGCGCACATTCCTTTGTAATATTTTTAAAAGAAGCACAGAAATACAACATTGCAGCGATGAGACAATCTAAAGTTTCGTAAGCAGGTCGAGCCTCGTTGGGTTAGATGCTTTTTTCGACTTGGTCTAAGGTGTAGAGACTATTGGTTGCTGCGCCATCCCAAACGGGACAATAATACACCATGCGTCGTATAATGGTAACTTTTGCAGTGATCTAGGATAATGGAAGATGTTAGAAATTTTCTAGTTCGGTAAAACGAGTGAACTTTTTTTGCAAGAGACTTATGGGCATTTTCTATGTGATTGTTCCAATGCTTTTTACTAGTGAGCTTCAATGTTGGAATCTCAGGTATGATGCTATTAGCAATAGAAATTGATGATTTGAAAGTTTTTTTTAACTTTAAAGAAAAGAAACATTGTTTCAGTTACATTAAATGTAACTATCAAGTTTTTCCCCATTCGTCTATTGTTTTTTATTGATTCAGCTATTGTTTTACATATGTGTGTGTTCGTTTTATCGTTCTTATATTAGCATTTCCTCGGCTGTTTAAACCATCCTAACGCAGAGAGCTAGACGTGTTGAACTGTGAGGGAAATGCATGTAAAGAGCATAGCATAAAACACATATTTTGATAAACGTAATTACAATTAAATATTTTACAAATGTTTGATTTATTTTTAATTTCTGAGATAAATGATTCTATTCAAAAGAAGTAACTTCTACAAATTGTGGAAAACCTTTTATTATAGTATCAATAGTAGGAAACTTGTATTCCTTCATTATATGTTATCATAACGAACGGTTAGATGAAGAATCTTCGTTTTGAACATTGAGAATTGAACATGTTTTATATGTCAAAAATTAAAGGGTTTTTTAAACAGCCATTGTAGTTCAAGATTTTTCGATAATTGAAGACGTGTCACTAAATCGAAAATGTGATGCCATATTTATCTAGTTTTCTGCAATATTATTCTAACAATTGACAGGCAACAATCCATAAAAATAAGTTCCCTAATACGAGAAAGCAGTTGTTATTTATTGAGGGATATTGTATGAAGTGAAAGATGATATTATGGAATAAGAAAATGTAGGAATAAAAGACTGAACTAAAAAATGTATCCAATGTGAAAGCCTCTGTGATTGATGGGAAAGTGATAATAGATTTTTCTAAGTGAGTAAAAGGCATGCCTACTTTCTCCAAGTATTATGTTAGAGTCAGGTAGGTTGGAGTAAATATAGGAAATTCTCGTATCAAATGAAACTGACTGATAATTTCCGGAAAATCGCATTAGTTATTTGCAGAAAGCGTGAACATATTGTAACTATATGCAGTGTCTGTATTTATAATCCTATACTGGCTTAATTTAGAGGGGAAATCAACTATTTCTTAATGTACAATAAAAACGAGGAATCATCAAATATAAGCAAAATTATAAAATATAATAACAAAATGTCGCCATGTATTGTGTTTGTCATTCTCTGGGTTTTTTTTTAATTAAGAGAAATACATCATATTGGGGTTAATGATATTTAATGTTAATTTTTATGCAACGGATAACCATGTAATAGTTTGTATAAAATAGTGTCATGGTAATGTGTTCTTAATATGTGACCGTCTTTATAAGAACTTTTCTCAGGGAAATGCTATTTAATTTTAAGCACAAGAAACAACATAATTGCATCAGTTTTATTTTTTATGTAGAATTTAATCGCTGAGTGTGAAAGTCTTAAAAAGTTAATTGAAAATTAAAAGAAAACAAAAGATATTTGAACGCAATTCATCTCACATTTCTTGTCTGTCGGTCTCTCTTAAAGTTTATAATATGCAAGTAAAGAAGGGTTTATCTAAATGTTGATATATAGCTAGATTCTTAGTTGCTAAAAATGCCATGATAATGACGAATGAAAATAGTATCGTATCGATTGCTCTCGCTTAAATGCTAATACAACTGTAAAAGTGCGATTCAAGAATTGGTCAAATAATTTATTGTGAATAAATCACCTGCAATCGGTTACAACATTGCAAAGCAGCTTAAGTCGATAAACGTAAAAATTGTTTGACGGTTAAAATATTTCGAAAAACCAATATGCAATAACACAGATTGGAATCTATAACAGATGATTTTACTATAAGGCACCAATCAATATCATTTATCCTCAAGCCACAATAATACCCGCCTTTTTAATAGATTTTGGCATTGCAATAGATTATATTTATCCCATACACAAGAAATATGATATTCTCAACTATAGCAACGGCTACTAAGAGACGGTTCTCCATTTTTGTTCGTTTTCCGGCATATTTAATCATAATTGATATCAGATTCCTATCCTAGTTAGACTAGGAAAATCGACAATAAAAGCAAATGCAACGATACCGACGATGTTGATGATGATGATGATATTGATGATAAAAGAATAATAATAATAATAATAGCCGACAAAAATTGAAATTACAAGAGATTCTATAAACTAAAACAAACAAACATGCATGTTTTGCATCATCCTCAGCTCGTATTACTAACCGATCATAAACGTTCAAGGAGAATGGAAATGACAAGAAAGGTAAATCAACTAAATTTTCATTGGAAGTATGTGGAGAGTGGTGAAACCGTTGGGGATGCTTATTGCCATTCAAATTTCAGAGTAAATTAAGAAATAATTAATGGATTTACTTAGTATAATATGTACAAGAATCTTGAGCAATAATATATCGGCTGCCACTATAAGTCCTTCGAAAACTGTCCATATAGCCAGTTTATGGAAAATATTCAACTCTTTATTGCTTGCTTCTTCTGTGTGAACCCACACCATTCGGCTGCTATATGTGGAGCGTAACGTCGAGTGCAAAAATATAAAAAAGGGACCTTGGGCTAATCTATACAGAGCTTCAGTTACTGCTGTTACGATTTATGAATCTGGCTCTTTTCCGCTTTGTATGACCGGATTAAGAACAAAAACGAACAAAAAAATATTGCATTAAGAAATGCAAAATAAATGGCTATATTAAAGCTATGGTAGATTTTAAAATAATAAAATTTCTTTATTATACCGAAACAATATCTTTGGCAGAAAATCGTTTGCGAGATATTGGTAGATATTTAATTAGAAAAAGATAAGACGCATTTCCATAAAAAAACATTCCTCCAAATTTTTACTCGCACCTCTCTCCTGAAACTAAATTACGCTGCAATACTATCGCTGATACAACATTTATGAACAAGAAAACAGAATGTTAAAAGAAGAAATTATAGAGCTCTTTGTGTCTAGATGGTGAGCTCAAGTATTAGTGACGACTAATGGAAATCATTAGAGAATGGTTGTTGATTATAGCGATGCAATAAAGAGTTTGATGGCTATCCTGTGCTTACTATTGCAAAAATAGTCGATGACGTAGCAAAGTACAATAGTTTTATTACTCTGAATCTCCAATCTGCTTATCACCAGATCCCGATTAGTCTCGATTATCGTAAAAAGAAATCTATACCAATTTATTCGTTTTCCCTTTGGCATTATTAATGGTGCAGTCCAAAAGAACATCGACAACATCGTCAATATAAAAAATAGTCAGATGGATCTGTGTTCGTGGAAAAACTCACAAGGAACATATCTATAATCTCCAAGTTTTCTATGATGTAGTGAAAAGGTACACTATCACTCTATATAAGAATAATATTTCAGATAATTCGATTTCATTATTCTAATTTACTATTCATAACCACCACAGCGCCTCCGATTATATTATACTGCATAGTTGCTACTCTAAATCAACAAAGCCGACCAGTTGCATTTTTCAAGGACATAAGCTCTAATTAGATCAAACCCAATGTGGTCAAAAAAGAAGCTCTCCGGAAATGCTGTTAATTCCTACTTTGCAGGCATTTCACAATCACAACTAATCAAAAAGGCATAAGCTTACTTTTTATTACTAAATAAGAAATAAAAAAGTATCTGCCGTTGGCGAGTTGAACTTTTCCAGTTTAAATTTAAAATTGCTTATCGGCCTCGAGATAGAAATATTCGTATATCTGCCTTCACTCACACCTTGGAAGATCTTAATTGGCACGTTTAAGAGTGCTATCCTGATACCACACAACTCTGCCACTTTACGAGAGCGAGAAATCTTCTATTCAAACAAATAAAAAATGTACTTGAATCGTGCAACTAAAACTACATTGATTAATAGTAAACAGATGACAGCAATTATGCTTTTTTACATACTAAATATTGATTTCAAAAAGAACCACTTCTGACGTTTGTATACGGTAACAACTATCTACTTGTTGTAATCGATGAGTTACCCAGTTTTCTTTTCGCTTTTTCCTGGAGGGACATGACAGCAAAATCATCACACGTTAAGTAAAATATTTTCAATTTCTGGAGTGCTTACTATGGTACACATCAACAGGACTGCAGACTTTTTTTGTGGAAGAGACTAAAATGCGTTTTTTATTAGAAAAAAGTATTGCCACTTCTATCACAAGTAGACACCATCTTGAACGTAACGGACAAGTTGAGAAGTTAAGCACTTTATAGAAGGCGATCCAAATAACTCTACACCCTCATAATATGAAACTGTCTTGTTTGGAAATTGTCTTACCTAATGCTAGATCCCTACTCTGCACCGAGACGAATGTGAATGAAAGACTTTTTAAATATACTCCTGAGTCCATTCCAGGGCCCCCTATTTCGAATTGGATAGAACCAGGTTCCATATATATCCGAAATCGTACTAAATCAAGTATAGCCATTACATATTGTAAATATATGACTATTATTTTTACATCGTAATCCGAAATTATCCTACATCAGAATTTTACCTCATTATGATATTACTCAAAAGTTATCCCTAGAATGTTAAAAAAGAAAGATAGGTCTAACAAAACGTTATAGTCTGCAATAAGTTTTTTTATCTATTAAATAAAATCCTGATGCCCTTGAATATAGATCTCCAATTGCACATATTACCATGTGGTCGGATTCAATTGGTGACCTGATGATTAAGGTTTTCCCAGATATTGCTCAAAATTTCCACAATGTTGTATGGCGTCGTAAAAGAGCAATCTTGGTCCCTAGAAATGATGCTGTTGATATCAGTTATTATCTTTTACAAGAGATATCAATCAATTGATTGTGTTATTAATGAAGATCAGGCAGTAGAATTTCCTGTAGAATTTCTAAATTCACTACAACCGCCTGAAATGCCACACCAAAATCTGATATTGAACGAAAGAGCTACAGTTATATTATTAAGAAATCTTGATCAACCTAAATTGTGTAATAGCACACGGTTAGTAATAAAATCTTTGAAAACTAATGTTCTGGAAACCATTATAATAACTGGAAATTTTAAGTGTGAAACTGTTAATTCCTCGGATTTCCCGTATTTCTTTCTGACATGCCATTTTAGTTCAATAAAAATTAATTTTTCTATGTCTATGAATAAAGTTCAAGATGGACTTAATTTTCAGACACCTTGCCTTTCTTATGGCCAATTGTATGTCGATTACTCATGCATTGGAAATTCTGAAAAACTACATTCACACACCTCTTAGAAGTCACACCCAAAATTTTGTTCATGTAGATGTTCTTTAAAATTAATGCTGCGAGTATATCTACCAGAGTTTAGATATGCACTGCTGGAAACTAAATTTTAATTATTTCATTAAGAGAATAGATTACTAATGTCATCTTTATATATATTGTACATTAAATAGTTAAAACAAAAAGAGATTTAATAGTTTTCAGATATGCACTATGATATAAAACAATAATTGCAATTCTTACACCATATTTTAAAAATAGAGGGACTAAAATATAAAAGATTAAACTAGAAAAGAAGATTTGCGCTACTGGCGAGACATCCATAAAATAAAACGTACCTACTACTCCTACCTCATGAGGGAACCATTATAAATTAAGGTTTCTGTTTAATCAATACGATAATTATGTATTAGGACGATATATTCAAATATATATTTACAAAAAAAAAACAACGTGGCAACGCCGGGTTCTTCAGCTAAAAGACACTTCTGTGGTTAAATAACATGACCCCACAACTCAATCTTCACTCTTCAATCCTGCAGTCCAATGCACTTCTGACAGCAATTGCTTCTGCCAAACAAAAAAGACACCCTCTCTCCCAAATACAGGCTTTTTATAGGACAAAACCGTCCAAAGTTATTTGCATACTCTTCCCATGATCTCTAGTCTATAAATAGACGCAGTGGCCATTCTCTTCTTCTTTCTTCTTTCACCCTCTGAAGCGGGCGTTGCCAGTGGTAAAAGGTTTGCACGATTTTTTTTTTGATTTTTTTTTTACTACACGCCCCCATGATCATTAAAGATCATTCACATCTCATAATCCCGTGTCCAGATCGGCGCATTGCGTTCTCTTTGCGGCCTCTGCATCGGCACCGGTTCATCTTCATCACTCCCTGGCTCAGTACCACCATTCTCATCACCTAAATGGACCACACGCCTTAAATCTAAAACATGTCGTGGCATTCCATCGACACTTAAGTTGTTTGGGGATTGCACTCCTGTTATCACTCCTCTTCCCCACTGCGTTGTGCATCGGGCATTAGGCGGTTTCACCCAAACTTCTTCTCCTATTTGGATTCTGGCTGGTCCTTGATCATTAATTTCCGGTGGCATGTCTCTAGGATGCCTCCATTCGTAATTAAAGATTGCTCTATGTTGTACTGTGTCATCTCTTTGCCCGACCTTAGGGGACATGTTGTACCAAAATGTGGCCTCTTCAGGCGATATTCTTCCTCTCTCAGCTATTGCTTTCACGGTCCCATGATGTCGCTCCACAATGCCATTTCCTCCAGGTCTGTAGGCTGCCCTGTAATAACTTTTAATCTTCCATTTTTTTAGCATCGTCTGAAAGATTTCTGAGCGAAAAACAGTGCCGTTGTCCATTATCACCTCCCTTAGACCTCGTTCAAGCATCACCTTTTCTAATTCAGTTGCAACTGCAGATGCGGCTTCCACTCGCAGTTCCTTCCATATCGCCAGTCTACTTGGCCCACAATCAATTATTGATAAGTATGCTCCCCCTCGGTAGTGTGCTATGTCAATAGCTAGTCTCGTCCAGTTCGTTAAAACTCCAATTTCCCCAGGATTATGTATATTTGGGGCAGGATCGATCGATTGACACCGAACACAGTTCTTTACTATCATCTGAATTTCTTCCCGTTTTACATTCGGATCCACTTGCCTCACCAAATATAATGTTCTCTCCACTCCCATGTGATGCATGTCATGCAACTCTTTCATTTCTCCAATTCCAAGACAGCATATCGGCGCCTCCTCTTTCTCAATTAACCACTGTTTTTTATCCGTGTTAGCGCATCTGCCTTGTTTCTTTCAGAAGGCACAAACACTGCTTTTATTTGCAGTTTCAATTCAGACATCAACTCTCTAAGCATCCCTAATCTCCGCTTTATTATCACTTCTCCGGCACCCTTTGTTCGTATTCTGCCACTCTCCTCCACAGTAGAGTTCACCCAACTGAGTACAGTGGCTGAATCAGTTTTTATTTCAATATTTGTCAGTCTCCATTTGATAGCTAAATTGACACCCTTTAGAACAGCATCTAATTCAGCTATGTTAATGTGATTAAAGTCATCACTTTTCCTCAGCCAAGTTGCATCTTCCGCCACCACACCGCCAATCTCGACAACCACGCCAGTTGCAACATTGCTTGCATCACACCACACGACTCATGTGCTCACTTCAGGTATGTGCCAAGCGCCATTAACAGGGTCTTCTTTTTTCACCTCAGCTAGAACCTCCTGCATCACTTTCATGGTTCTGCAATCAACCTTTTCTTCCCAATCCATTCCATTTTCTCTTCTTTTCACATAACTGCATGCTAATCGCAGCCATCCAGCAATTGGATAGTGCCCCAATAATTTACCACAGATCGAAAATAGCTCCCGCCTACTAATTTCTCCTCCCATCTCTGGGATCTCGTTGCCTCTTCTGAACATTAGTGCACCCATCTTATTTTTCATAAGCTTAAGGCCCAGTGCCGCTCTTCCGTCCAGGGATTCCGGAGATTTTGTTGCTAACCCAAACCCCTTCAAATGTTCCACAACTTCCTGTATCGATATTTTCGTTACGTCTACCATTATATCATCAATGTATGAATCAGTGGCCTCTTTCGTCCTACTTCCTTTCTTTAATACTGTTTTTAAAATGGCTTCCATAATCTTTGGTGCGACATTAAGTCCGAATCCTAATCGTGTTAGGCAATAGGTTTTTCCTTTATAACAGACCAGCTGGTACTACCATAGTTCCTTTGCCACATGTAGTTGCAGGTAGGCAGACTTAGGGTCCACTATTGCGGTCCCTCCTACCAACTGTCTCCACTTTCTTATCTTTTCATCACATACATCTATTATGTCGCTCCCTGTATGACACGCCACAAAACGGTTCAACTCACGAAAGTCGAACACTGGCCTAACTTTCCCTTTTGTGGCCTGAAATACTGCTATCAATGGCAACACGCCTTTTCTTTCTCCTTTCCATGGTAACAGAATACCATCCGATATCCATCTTTCCACCTCTTTCTCGAATTCTAATTTCTTATCGCCTTCCAGAGAGTTTTTATAATATTGGACTTTGTTCTGCAATACTGGAGGCTCTCCCTTCCATGTCCATCTTACTGTCCATTTATCTCCATCGAAGTTTGCTTCAAAGTCTTTATCCTCGATTTTGCAAACATTCAGCTGATGGGCAGCCACGGCACATTGTATATCTCCAAACTTCACTTTGGCTTTCTTTATAGTTACACCTCCCAGCTCATTAATCACGTCCATTCCAATTATGACGTCGATCCCATCAACGATGTGATTCATCAAGATTGCCCTCACCTTTACGTGCATTCCACAGACTTTTATCTCCACTTGTCTGGCTCCTTTACATTCTATATTCCTCCCATCAACTGCTTTCACTGTACCGCTCCTTCCATATCCCTTCAAAAGTTTGGAATTGATTAAAGTAGTGGTGCACCCAGTATCGACAAGTGCAGTCATTACAGAATCATTCACCTCTACTTCTATTATAGGAAGAGGCCAGTATCGCGCCTTAATTTCATTGCTAGGGTAGCTTGCGGCGCAGAAGCTCCCCCTTGCCCGTTTCCCTGACTCTGAGGACAATATCTCGCAATGTGGCCAAATTTTCAACAATTGTAGCATGTTGCCCTGGCCCTAGGGATCTCTGTGCAATCTTTTTTTAGGTGCGGTCCTTGACATCTAAAGCACTGAAGGCTTGATTCTTTCTTTCCCTTATTAGTCTCATTAGTTTGCGCACTTGCGGCCAATGTCCGAGTTTCTACGACCCTTTTGCTGACTAAAAGCCGTGCAGTCAGTATCAGTTTGCTGACATCCATTCTCTCTATGTTCGGTAGCTGCTATAATGCCACAGATACATCGTCTGGGAATCCAGTTATGAATGCCAGTTTGGCTGTATGTTCCAGCCCTCTTCCCAGATATCCCTCCAGTCCAGCCAATCTTTTGATTTTATTAGCATAAACATCCACCGATTCTCCTGTCCACTTGAATCGTTGCAGTTTTTCGTATGCCTCAAAAGGCCCCTCAGTGAAGGCGGTCACGAGTCTCATCTCTATCAGTTCTGCATCTTCTTGTTCTGCATTATTCATCTCAAGATAGAGAGCGAGTGCATCTCCCTGCAAAAAAAGTGGAATAAAACTGGCAAGGTCTGGCACATGTTGAAGCTTAGCCACCAGTTTTACTTTCTTTATCCATCCGACTACATCACCTTCTCCACTAAAAGGTGGTATCACATCTTTTCCCAATCTCAACATCCCAGATTCCATGATCTGTTCTTTGCCGGAATAGCTTGTGGTTGAATACAATGACCCCACAACTCAATCTTCACTCTTCAATCCTGCAGTCCAATGCACTTCTGACAGCAATTGCTTCTGCCAAACAAAAAAGACACCCTCTCTCCCAAATACAGGCTTTTTATAGGACAAAACCGTCCAAAGTTATTTGCATACTCTTCCCATGATCTCTAGTCTATAAATAGACGCAGTGGCCATTCTCTTCTTCTTTCTTCTTTCACTCTCTGAAGCGGGCGTTGCCAGTGGTAAAAGGTTTGCACGATTTTTTTTTTTAATTTTTTACTACACTTCTAATAAAGATCACTCTACAAGCACTGGAAGTCCTACAGAATTGCCTATTGTCGATGTAGAAAAACTGAGATCATTGCCAGAAGAAACAATTGTTGTTTCACAAACAGTTAATACTACGGATATAAAACCTCAGGAAACGGTGCGAAGATAATCTAGGATAAGAAAAATGCAATATTGTAAATACAATAACTTCGTAACATCAGACTAGATCCTTTAATTCTATCCTCCCTGATAATAGCTCTTGAGGGGAAAATGTTATGTTTTTTTATATTCTTTTCGCCGCATTGATTGACTTGAGTCTGCCTTTGAATGTTGAGTAAATATTATATAAACCATGTATAATTTCTATGCACCTTTTGTGAATAAACATTTACTAAAGAACGCGTCATTTGCCATCTTTGTTTTTAATTCACGATACAAAGGTAGACGACTGTTGCGATAATGTCACGTGATTTGCAATGATTATCAACTGACTCTAAATATGCGAGGAGTTATTAAATGTTTGGTAACATTTCATTAATATTTATATTCAAAATAAATTTCCAAAACAATTGTTTTTGAATAAAATGTTTTTTATATTAACTATAATTGTATCATGTTGAATTAAGAGCTCAAGTTTTATTATATACGATTACCTCAATATATAAGCATTTGTGTATAGTTGAAATTTTGTATATTAAACTGGCCTTACAGCCTCACTTATTCTTTTTTAAACAATTTAAGCAAATGTGTTTCTCTAAAAATAGATATGTGTGATAATCATGTCAGTCATTAATAATGTTCATTATTATTTTGGAAATTCTTTTTCATGACTTAAGTTGCTCCTATAATTATTGGATTACATTCTGTATACACACGTAAAATTTTACAAGAAACATGTTTTGCCCATGTAGTCCTTGTGCTCAATTTATAAATTTTCTCAGTGTGTTTACCGTTTGAAGCTTGGCATTTAGTAGATGTGAATTCTTCCACTGACGAACTTTATGGGAGAGAAATCGCATAAATAACGCAAAATATCATAAAACTCGTTATTAAAAAGTAATTACGATAAAATTAATTGGTGACAAATGTAGGTAAATTTTATCAATAAAAAAGTACATCATCATCTTCCAGTTGTAATATTAATGGGCACTTAGTGATCTATTTTAACTCAGCCAATTGGAGAATATTCGTTGTCGTTTTGCCTTAGTTATTTGAATTCGAAGTTTGTTTAAAATCATTCTCGTTCAACGAGGAAGCTTCGACATTCGTAACCGTGATGAATAAATAACCTGTTGAATATTTTCCGAGTTTAGGAAAATCAATTCCCTCAACAAAAGAGTTTTTGCATCACTTACGAA
The DNA here is from genome assembly GCF_053919585.1 of Euprymna scolopes. Taxonomy (NCBI): domain Eukaryota; kingdom Metazoa; phylum Mollusca; class Cephalopoda; order Sepiida; family Sepiolidae; genus Euprymna; species Euprymna scolopes. The sequence goes on along the minus strand of NC_136511.1, from coordinate 88,573,649 downwards.
GATTCAAACTAATAGAAAATACGATTAAACCATTTATTTATTATCACTATTATAATTTTGCGCAACAGTCATTACATAATTTTACTTCAAGAAAGTGTCTAAAATTAAAATATCTAAAGAATTAATTGCAATTAAGAAAAGCTTGCTTAATTGATGTCTTATGACTACGGATCAAATTTTATACCAATTTGAAATATTTTAATTTTCATATTATGTTTACTATAAAACTCTTTACACTACCTTCAAAACACAAGGCTAAAAGATAATGAAACTTGTATGCATGTAACAACCCAGATAAAGAAATTTAAAACACATTTATATATAGTAAGAAACGAGTTACTCCTGAACTAATTAATACACCAATATGAAGCTGCTAACTGTAAGACTGGGTAATGTAGACTAAATTTAGTTTAATTTTATTTTATGCAGATCTAGCAAATAATTCGGTCGAAGCTCCTGGGGAAAATTCAGATACCTTCGAATTTCTAATAGATATTAGACATTAAATTATAAATATTTTCCTAATTAAAGTTTCTACAGTATTTGAACAGAGTCAAATTTGTTGTTTTGTCTTTTCTGATTTACTTTCAATAGTTTTATTTCGACATACGTTTTCCGCTGTCTTCCCACTCCCCGGTGCTTCATTTTTCTTCCTCTTTTATACCTGTTCAACAAACTCCCTCCCCTCTAATTTTCATATCTCACTCGTAAATTTGCATGACCGTTATACATATAAATGCGACGTCGGCATTTTACCCTTTTTTTTTCTTAGAGGAAAAAAAACACGAAACTCGTGCTATTCAGGTAAGTTACGGTTTTCCTCACATCCCCCACCCGCTGATCTCATGATCACAAACAGGGCAGGGAGGTAGTATCCGTCTCTGTTGGGTACTTCTTCGAAGAGGAATAACGTGGCCCTGCCTTTCGTGCGTACGCTCGTCTGTGGGTGGACTTTCAGTAGACCTCATCAGTTGGGAGGGTTGCTAGCATCAGAATTATTCTCAAGCAGATCTGAATTAAAATGGATTAGCCGGTCACTGTCTTCAGAATCATTTTCGTCACTTGACAAGTGCATCCAGGTTACTGGTGGAAGATCTTCAACGTGCCTAAGCACCCCATCAACTTTCACAGACTGCAGGCTGATCACTTCAGTAACCCGACCAGTGTTATATTTCGTTGTGCACCTGCCACGTGGATTTTTAAACCAAACGATGTCTCCTTTTTCATACTTCCCTCCAGTCATTTCTGGTTTGGGCATTGGGTTAGCTTCGATACGTTGGATTCGTACATGGTATCTATGTAGCACGTCCCCTGGTGCGGTGGAAGATGAAACGCCATCTTTTGGGTGAGGTTGTGTCAGTAGACAATCTCCAGTATTGAACAGTTCTTTCTGACTGCGGTGGTCTTAATGGTTCTATGGTTTCGCTCTACAATATCATTTCCACTTGGTGAGTACGCACATCGAAATCACAGATGTATGTCCCAAATTTTTTAAAATGACTGGAACTCCTTACTGATGAAAGCAGTAGGATTGTCGGTCAGTATTTCCGTCGGTTGGCCTCGATCAAGGAAAATACTCTCCAACTGTCGAATTACATTGTCTGTATCTGTCCGATGCAGTGGTCGCCAGATTGCAAATCTAGAGGGGCAACAATCGATAATAGTTAAAATATCCTCACCATTGTGATGAACTATGTCAATTGCCAGTCAGTCCCAGTTGTTCTTTAAACCATTATTTTCCTTTTTTTCCAATGCACAGGTGCTGGATCTATTGATCGACATGTTTCGCATGCTTTTATGACATATTTAGCAGTCTTTTTTGAGACTTGCGGTCCACCATCCTGGCAAAATATAGAGTTCGTTTTACTCCTTGATGTCCACTTTGATGATGGATATCAGCCACCTGGTTCCAATCCAGTTGTCTTACTCTGCGCAACTCCCAAGCACCGGCTCTGCTCCTTCCTTGAAGTAGATCCATCTACTTGCATGGCACTCTGGTGAGACTATCTGCGTGATTCTTATAGGACGAGTTTTATATCGATGGACAATTCATATTCTGTTGCCAGTGATTTCAAAGTTTCTAACCGTCGCCTGATGAGCATTTCACCAGCTGCGTTCGTGTTCACACGCGCTTTCTCAGCCAAAGTGTCAGAGATCCAGCGGTGCACGCACACCGAATTTGTAACTAAGTGTAACACTGTTGTCTTCCACTGAAGGGCCAAATTGACTTCTTTGAGTACTGCGTCAAGTTCAGCTAGATTGATGTGTTGAACGTCATTAGTAGAACGTAGCCAACACGCATGCTCAATGACCGTTCCATTCGCCTCCAAGGCCACTCCTGTGGCTATGCAACTTGCATCCACCCAGACTGTCACCTCTTTGCCGTCCATGCACCAGGCTCTTCCAACGGGGTCCGCTTTTCGTACTTTGCTCACAGTATATGCCAACATGTGATAAAGCGATGCATGTTTAATTCTGTCACCCCAGCGTTTCGATACTGCAGTTGTTAGGCGTTTGATAAATGCGACTGTCACCCGGAGTCATCTACATACGGGAAATGACCAACGAGTTTCCCACAAAGAGAAAATTACGCGTCGATGGGTCCATTTATCTGGGATTCCTGGAATTGGACTTCCTCCTTTCCATTGCAGTGTGACAACTTTCTCCAAGACTTGCAAACCCAGAACTTTGGCTTCGTCTTTCAGTCGCACCGGATCCTTGGAAACCAAGCCATAGTCTAAAAAAATGTCGTTGTACGCGTGACGCAGGAACTACACTTTCATTAATGAAAATATTATCCACATATGCTGATGTGGCATTTTTGATTGCATGATCCTGAGATATGATCGCGTCTACTACAGACTTCATATTAAGTGGCGCCACATTCAGCCCGAATCCCAACCGCGTGAGACAAAAGCGCTAGCTCTTGAAAATAACTGCTTGAAATTGCCATAATGCTTTGTCAACATGGATTTGAAGATATGCATTCCGCAGATCCATAAGCGACACATTAACTCCTTGTCGCCACCACTCTTAGTTTCTGTGCGCACACTTCTGCATTGGCAGTGAAGCATCCACAAATTCGTTTGATTCCCGGTAATCAAGAACTGGACATATCCTATGCTTCTACTCCTGTACGACCGCCATTAAGGGAATTAGACCTTTGTGTGGGCCAAATTCTTCTTCTGAATATGGCACCAGCCATCCATTCTGCTGCCACCGTTGAATTTCTTTCTCGTAGGCATCTCTGGCATGACAAGACATCATATATTCTTGCACACTGTTATTCAATTTACTGAGAGAGCAACCATTTGCCCATTTCCATGATGCAGGCCATTCTTTATTAATGCGATCATAAGTCACGCTAAAGTCCGGCTCGTCGATAGAGATGGCAGCACATTTGTTTAAGCCTCCAAAACGTGCTTCACCTGATTCTGTGAAATGAACTCCACCGAGTTTTCTGATGGCATCAATTACCAGCAGTAGATCAAAACCCAACAGCTGTTTATTCAAGACTAAGGCCTCAACGTCGACACCAAAAACTCGGCCAACCTCTATATTTACTCTGCTGTATCCTTGGCAATTCAATGTCTTTCCGTCAGCTGTCAGTACTCCTGACTTCCACTTCCAAAAGCGACTCACTAAAGTCTGTGAACACCGGGAATCAATTAACGCCGTACACATTTGTCCATTTATACGTACTTTCATGAAGGAAGAGTGTCAGTGTTTAGTTTGTCGAGGAGGAGACTAATGCTGATGCCTCCGTCCCTTCGGCGTTTCCCTGATACCGTGATGATATATTCCCAAGGCCACTGCATCTGAAGCAATGTATCTCACAACGGACTTTGTATGCACGACTGTTCAACCTCTTTTGGCGATTCTGTAAGCAGTCCCTCGCCAAGTGGTTGGGACCACCACATCTGTAGCAAACAATTATTTAGATGTAGCAGCATCCAATTCTGCAGTGCCGTCATGGTCAATCATGATAGCTCTTGTTCGGGGCAACAGTTGTTCCGCACTCATTGTTTCCATCCTGGATGAGGCACGTAATACATTTTTAACATGTTGCGGTAGTCTAGACACGAATGCACGTTAGCCAACATTCGGGCAACGGTCCCCCAACCAACCGGGCCAGGCGTCGCAGCTCAGCAAAAAACTCGTCCACTGTCTCGTTAGGATGAAGTTGCGAGTGACAAACTAGTCATATACATTAAATGCATCAGTAGCATACGCGGTTATAAGGGCTTGCTTTATCTGTTCTGCATCCGCTTTCTGCTCCATAGCAGACCTCGCAGTCTCAATGGCAGGACGCGCTCAACATTTTTCATGGTGTAAAGCTCACAAACAAGCTCCACATTTTCAATCCACGCGATAATGGGCAGATCAGCGCAGCACCACTAAAATTCGGAATCAACCGGACATCAAGCACCTTGGTTTTCATGGCCGAAAAGTGATATAAAAGGCCGAAATAGCTTCTACAGTATTTGAATCGAGTCAAATTTGTTGTTTTGTCTTTTCTGATTTACTTTCAGTAGTTTCGATTTGACACACGTTCTCCTGACACGCTGTCTTCCCCCTCGCCTGTGGTTCATTTTTCTTCCTCTTTTATACCCGTTCAACAAATTCCCTTCCCTCTAATTTGCATATCTCACACGTAAATTTGCATGACCATTATACATATAAATGCGACGTCGGCATTTTAACTTTTTCTTTTCTTAGAGGAAAAAACACGAAACTCGTGCTATTCAGTTAAGTTACACTTTTCCACACAGTTTTATAAGAATATGTTAAAGTGCCAGAGTCAGGGTTATATTTTCTATTATTTCATGTTAAACTCATAATTATCGAGATTTCACCTGCGGCTACGGCGCCATATTGAGTTTTATACCTCATGGACAGAAACTGGCTTATGATGATGGAAGGAAATACACACGCATAGTATGCAAGATATTCACAATACTCAATGATAATCCATTATGCAAGATATTATTGAATTTAATGCTGGATATTAATTTCTCCGCAAATTAAGTAAGATTCTCTTAATCTCAATTTATTCTTAAGGCCAAGTATACGACAATATTGGATATTAATTTTCGAATCGACTGTTTAAAAGCATCAAAGCGTTATCACAATACCCTCGGCATGAATAACAATACTATGATTGAATGTATATGATTTTGAACATTCTGTTGCCTTTTACGGTTTTGTAATAGTTTTCTGAAGAATAGTAAACTAATATGTAAAATTCAGTTTAAAAGCTGCAAAATGGCTTAAATCATGAGCGGTAAAAGATTAACAAGAAAAAAATTTAAAAAACGCATTTATTTACTATATCTATAAAGATAAAAAGAATTACTATTTAAGGTTATAAGTAAAAGTTATGACAAAATAGATAACTAGCGTTTATGTACGACATTTTTTTCTATTTGTAATCAAACGCAGTGTTTTCATCATACACGTATTTGCTAGGAATGACGATTGTTACTTTTGAAGTGTATGCTAATAAAGGGGATACAAGGGCGAATATATAGATAATCGATTAAATTGTAATTTCTTTTTATATAACGAATTTCCGTAATTAACTGACTAAGCATAATTATATATCCATTTGCAAAATACAGTGCCTTTTTGATTTAACTTCAATAGCGCGAATGATATTTCTGTGCACATTATATATATATATATATATATATATATATATATATATATATATATATAGTGTGTGTGTGTGTTGATATATATATATATATAGTGTGTGTTGATATATATATATATATAGTGTGCGTTGATATATATATATATAGTGTGCGTTGATATATATATATATAGTGTGCGTTGATATATATATATATATAGTGTGCGTTGATATATATATATATATAGTGTGCGTTGATATATATATATATATATATATATATATATGATAGTTTTGAGTTTTTCTTATCTTGATAAGTTCTGCTTTGTAAAAGTTTTACTATTTGCTTTTATAATTATTTTACATATATGTATATAATGTGTAGCAGTTGTTATAGTATTATATATATATATATATATATAATTAGAATAAACTTTTAAAAAAGTAGACTGTGTTAATAAGTGATAGCTTACAACAAATGTGAGAAAATATTAAAACAAATAGTAATCTCATTTGAAAAAAGTCAATATTGTATATTCAAATAATAATCTGTAAATTTAAATCGACGAAACATATTTTGAAACACAGATTTTCTCCGAATTTTTTGGCAGGAAACTTTCTAAAAATAAAATATAAGTTCATAAAAAGTAATAATGATAAGGTCATGATGAGTATAAAATAAATAAATTGCAATTTGAATAACAGCGTGCGGTCGTCATTCGTAGTGAAAACAGATATAAACAAATACCGAAGATATTTTTCGATCATAAACTTATAGTGAATTTGAAACTGACGATTCCAATATTTTTTTCTGATTCTCGATAAGATTTATATATATATATATATATATATATATATATATATATATATATATATAAGAGTAGGTAGTAGTTTGCTTGAAGCATTGTTGGTAAAGAAATATATATTTTTTAAGCCAAAACAATGCGGAGGAAGACCGGAAAAGATGAAGTAAAAAAGAAAAACAAGCAGATATAGACGAGTATGGCTGAATAGAGGAGTGTCTAACCTTTATTTGACTATCATTCTTCACTTCAATGTATACTTATTTATAACGAAGTTGCTGGTATGTCCGGTGTATGTAACGTCCGTGGGTGGTGTGGAATTTTGATTAATTTCGAGAGAAAGGTACCTCTCTTTTTCAAAATAGAAGACAAATGTGGATTCAAGATGGCGGAGAGAGCGTCGCAGTCCTGCAGAAATATTTTATTTTACTTATATATTTATTATATCATTTCTGTTGTAAGCTTTGGTTATATATTTATGTATATATATATGTATTTTTTTATATTTTATTTTATATAATATTGCATAATTTATTATTATTGTTGTTACTGTTGTTTTTTTTCTCGTTTATCCGGTGATGTTGTTGAAGTTTTTATTTATTTATTTATTTATTTATTTATTTATTGTGTTCTGTTTTTAGTTGTTTTTTTTTAATGGTTTTATTTTGTTTTACCTTTTATGTATCTGTATTCGTGTATTGAGAAGGTGATAATACTCAGTTATAATATGATAGTTATGATCCTATGTCTATATTACGTGTATAGGCGCTTATTTATATTTTTTTATTGAGATATGTAGTGCCGACCAGCTTATGATCTAAGGGAGATAATTCTGTTTAACTTAGTGCAAGGGGGATAATTCTATCGGACTTAATTTTATTTATTTATTTATTTATTTTTATTAGGGTTACATATATATTTTAATTTATTGTTTTATGTTCTATCTTGTTGTTGTCATGGGTGACCGTGTTATTTATTAATTTTATATACTTCAATTTATATATATGTGTATTTTTTTTAGTATTCGTATATTTTATTTTCTCCTATTTATTTATTTATTTTTATTATTATTTTTTAATAGAATTTGTGTATTGTTGTTGCTCTGGTTCGCTTGTAATGGGGGGTCAAATGATAAAGGGAGAGCTCAGTTCTAGTCTGTTATTCAAGGAGGGTTTGTGTTTAGAGATAAGGAGAGATTCTGTAATTCTAAGGTTTCCAACGTTTCTGACTGAGGCAAGGATATAAACGCGAATATTATGTTTGATGCGGTTGCATGAGATTATATTTTTGTGGAATGATGAGATTCTGGTGTTTATATGTTCTTTAATACGTTGGTGTAGTGGTCTAGTAGTACTCCCTATGTATGATTTGTTGCATTTAGTGCATTGCAGGTTATAACACGTGGGTGCGCAAGCATATGCCTGTATCTTTGATGGGACAGTTTGATAGGGAGCAAGCGTCGGGTGTATGTGATGGGTGTTTCCGGGTTAGGTGCTGTCTTAAGGTGGTGCCGGTGTGGATAAGTTGTATGTCTAGCTCTTCGTGGTGTATGGCTCTGCGGATAGCAGTGGACATTCTATCATTGAAGAAGGAGAGCTTGAGGAAACAGATGTTAGAGAGAGCTTGGCGTTGGCGTTTTTTACTTTTTTTGAGTGAGGATAAGGTGGAATTAGGATAGCCGTTTATGGAGAGTGTGTGTAGGAAGTTGTTAGTGTGCTGAATTTTGTCGGGTGTATTGGTAATAAATAATTATACATTGAAGTGAAGAATGATAGTCAAATAAAGGTTAGACACTCCTCTATTCAGCCATACTCGTCTATATCTGTTTGTTTTTCTTTTTTACTTGATCTTTTCCGGTCTTCCTCCGCATTGTCTTGGCTTTAATATATATATATATATATATATATATATATATATATATATATATATATAATAAATGGGAACTTCGAAGTTTTTTTTCATATATTAGTATTCAGAGTAATTAGTAAATGTTAAGTCGTTATCATATCAAAGTAAAACGCATGTTCACATGTGTTTTAATCATCATTTGCTATTTCCAGTCTGTGGTTCTATTTTCAGGAAGGCCACAATCCTAAATTAGTTATTCGTTTAGTGGCTTCACTTTTGTGTTTTGTTTTTCGAAGAGTTTTTTACTTCCGATATCGTCAAAGATGTTACACCATTTCGGATTTTGTATTATCAACATTTAGCAGTAAATCGTATATTTACTGATTTGATATGTGAAAGATATTTTTAAAAATAAATAGATATTCTAAAAAATACCTAACCTAAATAGTATCTTCGATTGTCACTTTTTGTTCATTTTTTTACCATTCCTTTTTGCGGTATTGCTATCAACCGTCGTCAATGTTCACATATCTGTTTACTAGCAATGCTTCAAGCGGACTGTATTTCTCTTATATAGAAACACGTATGCACATACGATGCGAACGATGTTTGTAAAAATGAATAGAATATGTATATAACAGACAGCAGACGTGCGTCTGCAAATATCGAACTGTGTACGAAAGGATGCTATGGTAAGGAAAAAAGACTATAAAAAGGAGAGAAAATGTGATTATGTTAGAGATGTGCGTGACATAACAGTCGTAGCACGAAGTCACGCGGGGTGGGAGAATAAAGAAATAAATATCGTTTTTGCAAAATAAAAATTGGAGTTATTACTCGTCATAATTCTTTGTGACGTAGACTGCATACAAAACAACTTTACAGAAGACTATTCTGAGCCGTAAAGACCTGGCCTTCTTTACGAAAAAGGGTAAAAATAAAGTAAAAAAAAAACTTACCATAAAGGAATATAATCGCAAAGACCATTCCAAGATGGAAACTTTGAGAAAACAATAAAGAACTAACCAAACTGAGAGGGAAAAATTAGGAAAAAAAATGTTAGCTGTAAGGCGGGTTGTAAGTAATATTGTTTAATTTATTTTTTCTCTTTTTTCTTTCATTTTCGAATATTTCTCCTATTGTGTCCATCATATTTTTAGTTGATTGTGAAGACGTTAGGTCAACGTAAGTATTATCTTTAATGTTAGATAAAATTTCTAACATTATGACTGTTATTTAATATTATAAGGGACAAAGATCCATGTTCAATTAAAGAATCAGGTAGATTAATAGGTTTTAAGTAAGAAGTTAGAATTACACATTTAGAAATGACCATTTTTTATTCTTGTAAATTGGTTTTCGAGCTGTTTAAGTATCTCGGATAAGAAAATTTAATGTATCCAGTTTTTAGTTTAGGATTACTAAAGTTTTTTTAAAATAACGCGTCTAATTCTTCGAAAGAGCCTTGCTGGGTTACTTTGGCAATAATTTGAATTTTCTCATTTTGAACCAGAAATGAAGTTATTTAATTGATTCGTTTCCTCTTTTTCCGGTTTTTTCTGTGATGACATTTCAGAGTCTAAAACAAATAAACAGAAAAATCTATCACAGAAGTTCAATATCTGCAGCATAATTTCTTAAAGAAAATAACTTTTTATAACATTAGATCAGATTTTAAAAACTAAAATATCTTGTTTTGCTTTCGAAAACATGACACTTTTATCAGCGACCTTTTATGCTTGAGTGGCTAACGTTTGTTCACAAATACGCTGACCAGTCGATATAACCTTTCAGCTCGATTACAAGGCAATTTTATCACAGAGTTGACATTTGCGGCACGCTTCATCTCATCCAGAGTGGACACTGATGACTCTCACTTTCTCTCTCTTTCTTTCTCTCTCTCTTTCCCTCACTTTATCTATCTGACTACCACTGTGTATCATTCAGGATGAGGTAAGACTATTGGGTGAAGAGGCATTACGTGTAAAAGAAGAGACACATGCTTGATTGAGACTCATGGGGAAAGGGCAAACAGTAAAACGAAGTGAGAGTTTATTTTGCTTTTTATAAAAGCACACGCCTAGGAATAAAGCTATAAATAAATTTCTTTTTCTCATATACAAATAAATAAATCTCTCTCTCCCTTATCCATCTCTCCCTCCCTCCTCTGTTTCCCCCTCTCCTCTCTGTCTCTCTCTACAATGAGTAAACGTTTTAAGCGTCGGGATATAAAAATTGTGTGATTTTTAAGTTCGCATTTTACCCGACATTGCTTTAGTCATAAAGAAGCTTGAGGATGCCATTGCTTTAATCATAAGAAATCAAAGACGACAGAAAATAATGGGATGAACCATTGGTCTTATTATAGAGTTTTCCTCATCCTAGAGTATTCTATTCTACTATTTAAATCATGCTTCATGTGCTATAACTTATCAAAGCATATGGTTACACGAGTATAAGTGTTTAAAAGATCCTCAGTTGGAGTATTGTTACCTCCACGAGAAGATCGAAGACAAATAGCTGCGATAGGAATTAAAAGGAGTTGATTATCAAAATACTTGTTTAGTTGCTGCTTCCGAGATATAAATCCGATGGTACTTCCAAGTATTATTAGATACTTTTCAATAAAAAGATAGTTATATTATAGTATAATTGTTATACGAATATTATTGAGTAAATATGTGCATACGTGCGTTTCAGGCGCGTTTTTGATACCTGTCGGCGCCCACTGAAAATCTACCTTGCTTGTATTGACAATAACCGCCACCAATTTACTCGAAAAGGTATATACATATATATATATATATATATATATATATATATATATGTATATATATGTATATAAGTATATATATGTATATATATGTATATATAATATATGTATGTATATATATAGATGTATATATATGTATATATAGATGTATATATATGCATATATGTATATATATATATGTATATATATGTATGTATATATATGTATATATATATATGTACAAGTATATATATGTATATACACTTGTGCCCGATATTATTCATACCCCTCGGATCTTTGAGATTTCTATAAGAATATTGCTCAAACCAGAAGGTAGACAATATTAAAGGGATTTCAAACAATAAATCAAGCATAAGCATTTAATTTAAACTCAACAAATAAATAAATTATGCAAGTTTGAAACATTATACAAAGAAAAACAATAATGGCACTAGTTCAAAATTATTCATACCTCTCTTACTAATAGTCAATAGCATGCCCTTTATTCTTAATAACTGCCTGTAACCGTTTGGGATATTTATCAACAAGGTTTTTACAAGCATCAACACTGATTTTTGACCATTCTTCAATGCAGTAGTTCTCCAAATCCCTCAAATTTCTAGGTTTCCGCTTTTTAACCTCAGTTTTCAATATGTGCCAGAGGTTTTCGATAGGGTTCAGGTCGGGACTCTGGCTAGGCCATTCCAAAACATTAATTTGATTATCCTCAAACCATTTCTTGACTATTTTGGCAGTATGTTTTGGATCATTATCCTGTTGAAGGACCCAGTTTGGTCCTAAATGGAGCTTCTCCGCATCCTGTCTAATGTTTTTCTGGAGTATCTCCAAATATTGCTCCTTCTTCATGGTTCCATCTATCTTGACCAAACTACCTGGACCACTAGCCGAAAAGGAGCCCCAAAACATTAGGCTACCACCACCATGTTTCACCGTGGGTATGGTGTTCTTTGGGTTGTAAGCTTCTCCTTTCTTCCTTCAAACGTAAGAAGCATCCATATGGCCAAACAATTCAATTTTTGTTTCGTCAGTCCACAAAATACTTGAGAAAACGGACTCTGGAGAATTCACATGGGTTCTAGCAAACTTTAGACGTGCTGCAAGGTGTTTTCCGGTGTGCAATGGAGTCCTTCTTGGTCTTCTTCCTTTCAGACCATTTTCATGCAGAGTCCTTTGCAATGTTTGCCTTGATATTTTTATGCCAGAAGACTCCAGATTTTCTAAAATGTCCTTATTAGTGGTGGTTGGATTTGCATTAACACTTCTTACAATATTCCTGGTGGCTCTAGCAGACAGTTTCCTTTTCCTTCCTCTACCAATCAAGTTGTTTGTTGTGTGGTGGCTCTGGAATTTTTTGATGATGCTCAGTACTGTTGCTGTAGGGACCTCAAATTTCTTGGAAATTGACTTGTAACCTAAACCATCCTTATGTGAATTCACAATTTTAGTCCTAAGATCATTACTAAGCTCTTTTTTCTTCCCCATTCTAATAATTTTTATTCTTTTATTGGTTTTCAGTTGATATCATTTTAATTTCTGAAAAATGCAAAAAACGAAATGAAATTAATCAAAGGTTGTATAAAAGCATTCAAAATAAGAATCAAACAGGAAACAAACAGTCAGAAATTCGATTAATACTGAAAAAATAAGGGGGTATGATTATTTTTGAACATTGCAGATTTTATAAATAGCTGTATATTTCTTTTATTACAAGTATCCCGAGATTTTAAAATGACGAAAATGATCAGAAGAGGTTTATTAAGAATATGTATCAATATGGACGTAAACAATAAATTCTTACAAAAGTTACACCTAATAAACTCAATTTTCAAGGGGGGTATGAATAATATCGGGCACAAGTGTATATGTATATATATTTATATATATGTATATATATATATTTATATATATATGTATATATATGTATATATGTATGTATATATGTATATATATGTATATATATGTATATATATATAGATATATATGTATATCTATATATGTATATATATAGATATATATGTATATCTATATATGTACATATATAGATATATATGTATATCTATATATGTATATATATATGTATATATAGATATATATGTATATATAGATATGTATATATATATATATATATATAGTATTTCATGGTAAACAACTGATGCTCCTTTAAATTACCATTAGTACTATAGTGAATTCAAGAAATCAAGTTGATGCAGTGATCGCAGGTTATTAAATGACTTACTGGCTAAATAATTTTCTAACGAATGACAAAACACAAAGTAAATAGTTTTTTCTATAGTTTTAAAGGTTAAAAAACTTCGAAGACTATATATATATATATATATATATATATACAAGTTATATCGATTGGTTTCCTAGATGCAACTCCAATAAAACTCGCGTAATTATTAAAGAGTGCTCAGTGTAGTATTACATGGTATACATAGTCTGCTTATTATACAAACATTATTCGTTTCATATGTGCATATATGTTTCAGTGGAGTCGCAATTATTAGACAAGACTTAATCAGACAAAAAAGTGAAATTTAAACGGGTGTCATGACCACATTGGTTTTCATAAGCTGATAGCCAAAGACGCCACAAGCATAAAATGTGACTCAGAACAACAATACATAAGGTTATGAAGAATTTAGGTCTCAAAGTGGAAATTACTAGCAATATTAAACAAGTAAACCTTCTGGACGTCAACTTTGATTTCGCTACCAATACCTACAAACCATATACTAAGGAAAACACAAACCCAACATATATCAACCCTCACTACAACCACCCAACCTCTATCATTAAGCACATACCTAAATTAATCGAAGGTAGAATTAATAATAACTCCTCCAGTGAGGAAATATGCAATAAATAAAAAAAAAACATTTATTACAACGCGCTAAAAAATAGCAGATATAAGAATGTCGACGTTAAATACAATAACGATATTAATACTACTAGATCTAATAATCGAGGAAGGAAAATAATTTGGTTAACTCCCTTTCAAACTGATGGTAAAAATGAAACTTCGCAATAAATTCCTTCGTTTTAAAAATAAACGTTTACCATCGAACAGTACACTAGATAAAATCTTTAATAAAAATATCCTAAAATCTTCCTACAGCTGTACAGAAAATCGAGAAAGAATTATTAGAAAGCACAATAATAAAATATTAAGAAAAACAATCCAATTATGGACTCTTATAACATTAATAATAGAAAGATCCGCAGTTGTCAAAGACCTACCGAATGCCTACTAAAAAATAATTGGCGCATAGCCTCAGTGGTATACCAGGCTATTATATGCATTGTAGAAAACCCAAAAACAGAAAAATTATACATAGGTAGCACTTCAATGACCTTGAAAAACAGATTCTATGGTCACACTTTACCAATGAATAATAAAGCATATGCTGCCGACACCTCACTACTGGAGGCTCATCTAGGCGAACAAAACACCTTGAATTGAATGGAAATTATTAGAAAGGCTAAAATATGCAGTTTACTAACTGCATCCTGTTACCTATGTTTAGCGGTGAAATATGAGATTCTTAGTTTTAAAGACCGAGATAAATTATTAAATGTAAAAGTCGAATCGGTTATAAACTGCAAGTACTTTGATAGTTACGCATTTAATCAACTGTAAAATACTAATAGCGACCCATTTACAGTAGAAATCGCAAACTCATAACCCCTCACTTTCAGTATCTTAATTAATAAATGAAATAAGGAAATCTGATTCAAAATGGTCCCGATACGCGATTAATTAATTGTACTCACTATAAACAAATACACCCCCAATTAATAACGACACTCACCTAACCATGAAGAAGACGCTAACATAAAACAACTTAATTTTATGGTAAGAACCATTCTTTAGTTACCCTCCAGCTCCGCCTCAAACGTCCACCGCTTATGCCAAACTAACCGAGCAGCAACACATTTTGCCAACAATAATATTAAGGCGATTGCACTTTACATACTCAATAATTAAGCATCTGAAAAACGTTTAACTAAAATAGTCCATGGGTTGCGTACGTCCTTTACTTAAATGTTGACATGTACCTACAGGGATTATTAGCAAAAATAGCACTAAATTAAGAAACCAACCACACAATTAATCCAAATGATAACACTCTACCTAGGGAACTAAACAAACTAAACGAATGAACAAGTCTTACCTATTTATGCACCCATTTTCTAGTGATCCAATCCCTAAAACTAAGCATATTAACCCATCAAATGTAAATATCGAACTGTGTGCATATCTATTATAGTATTAGAGAAAGAATTAACTATCCCCCCCAAAAAATGACAAACATCGAAAACGGGAATATATATATATATATATATATATATATATATATATATATATATATATATATATACCTTTGTAACAATAATTACCCCAAATATTACTAAACAGGGAAAATATAACTACCAATACACCACATTTATTCAATTCTTATTAATAGGCCCATATATCCACTTAAAATAACTACTAACCAAACCATAAAGACATAACTCATATACTAACAAACAAATCAGTAAATAAATAAGGCACCCAAAAAACTAAAAACAAAGAAAATAATGAAAATAGCGAGGAATAAAAAAGTAAATTAATACATATAAAATAAATAAATAACGAAAAACAAACAAAAAACGAAAACACTTATCAATATGAAGTCACTAACAGTAAAGGAAAAGACAACAATAAAACAACCTAGCATATATGTAGTAGCAACTATAGAAATAAAAAGTACTTTAGATCAAAGCAAGAAAAGTAGCCGCCATTAACACCTCCCAACTGTCAACTGCGTAATCGTATAAAACAACACGTTCTTCCGCTCTCAACCCTACTCTGAAAACTAGAAAACTAAATACAAATAAACGAATAAAAATAAAAAACAAGAGATGAAAAAACGAGAGATAAAAATTACACTAGTCAAAAGGAAAATTATTTTTTGGTCTGATGAAGTGTTGTCCCTTAATTAGGACTCTACTAAAACAGATATGCACATATGTAACCAATTATGTTTGTATAATAAGCAAACTATATATATGTGCATATATAGGTGTGTGTGCATAAACAGGTTGTCCAAAAAGTCGTTGAAAGATTTTGAACTTAAATAGATTCTTTATTTTTGATGATATTTTCTGTAATTTTAAAACAATCTAGCTAAGACATTGCGAAGCTTTTTTTAATGCAAAATTCAAAGAATCTTCATTCATAAAAAAATAATGTTGTCCATTTTCAGCTTTGCATATTTGTGCCATTTCCAAAAAAAATATTCATGACACATTGCAGAATCTCTGCATTGTGATCTAACTCCCTTATTTCGTTCCTGATGTTTTCCTTAAAGTCTTGCAGGGTTTATGGTTTGACGATTCGAGTTCCCCCAGCTCGCGAAACGAAATAAGGAAGGTAAATCACAATCAAGAGATTTTGCAATCTGTCATGAATAATGATTTGGAAAGAGCACAAATATGCGAAGCTGAAAATGGGCAACATTTAAAAGATATTACTTTTCATGAATAAAGATTGTTTGGATTTTGCATTTTTTTTTTCACAATGTCTTCTCGGATTTTGTTAAAATTATAGAAAAATATCATCAAAAAAATCTTTTTATTCAATTTTCACCCCAAACAAGGTACAGTGCCACTTTGAAGTTGGGAGCTACTATCGGAGACATAATTTGTGGGGGCATTATGAAGGGAAATGAGTAGCAAGATGTTTGTTAACATTACACTTGAACTTCTGCATATCAGTACAGTTGGGAAAGCAGAATCCCGGAAGGAAGTTCAAAAGACTTGTTTTGGGGAAGAAACTATTGGAGTAAAAGACTTTCTTACAGCTAGGGATATATACTGCAAAGGGGTGGCACTTAATTGCTTGTCGAGTTTGTCGGAGGTAGTCACGTCGAGAAGGCACACGTCCTTGCAGTTCGTCAGAGCACTCACCATTAAAGTACGTGTAGAACAGGCTAGTGATGCTACATTTCGTCGATGGGACAGAGGCTGAAGCCTAGATGACAGTTCAGGACCTATCAGATTGGCGACTCTCTTTTGAACGCTATCCAGGAGGGAGAGACAAGCAGCAGATGCACCAGCCCAAATGTGACAACAGTACTTCATACATGGGCGAATTGTGGCCTTATAGAGGTACAGGATACTTTCAGGCGAAAGTAATTTTCTAGCACGGTAGAGAAAGCCCACCTTCTTTGCCGCAGCCTTGGCAATGCTCTCAATGTATCTATTCTAGTTCATGTTCCCTGTAACGATGGGCCGAGAAGTTTAAAAGAAATACTTCCAGGCAATGTGTTCTTGGGCATTGCTATTGGTGGTAGAGAATGTTTCTTGTAGTTATTGAAGGAAACAAGCTTAGTCTTGGCAGCATTGAAAGTGACCATCCATTTTTGTCCCCATTCCACTACAGATTGGAGGTCATCCTCTCGTAGTTCTGCCATTTCCTTAGATATGTGTTCAATTGTTTTCTCCTGATGCCTGTTATAGAAAGTGATGTCATCGGCAAATATACCCATTTCCGAAACAATTTTATCAGGGAGATCATTTATGAATATCAGGAATAATAAACCTCCAAGGATAGACCCCTGAGGTAATCCCGAATTTATATCATATTGTTTAAATCTACAACCGTCGAGGACAACTTGGATTTTTCTCTTACTTAAGGAGGATTTAATTACATTATGCATTCTTCCAGTGATACCATATGATCTAATTTTCCTTAGAAGACCATGATGCCACACCCTGTCAAAGGCCTTAGATATATCAAGAGCTACCGTTCTACCCTCCCCTGTTTTGCCCAGTGAACGGTATATACGTTCAGAGTCTACAGTTAAGATATCTGCTGTTGAACGGGCTTGCCTAAATCCATATTGTTTGTTGGTCAGGAGTTTAGCAGATGTTAGGTGT
This sequence comes from Euprymna scolopes, assembly GCF_053919585.1. Classification (NCBI taxonomy): domain Eukaryota; kingdom Metazoa; phylum Mollusca; class Cephalopoda; order Sepiida; family Sepiolidae; genus Euprymna; species Euprymna scolopes. Next base: position 88,555,660 of record NC_136511.1, on the reverse strand, counting down.
TGGACTCTGGTTTGATTAAGGACTCAAATATTTGGCGAAAAGCGAGAGGAGACTAATGGGGCGATAATTTAGTGGGCCAGTTCTTTCACAAGAATTCTTTAAGACTGGTACCACAGAAGCGGTTTTCCAGCAGTCGGGAAAGCAAGATTAGTTAAGGCATTAATTGTAAAGTTTGGAGAAAACTGGAACAACATCAGCAGAGCATTTTGTTTAATAGCACAGCCGGGTGGAGATCTGGTCCACATGCTGTTCAGGTGTTTTTTTATGATACCATGCACCTGAGAATGGTGATTTTCAAATAGTCTAGTGTGTCAAAATGGATCTTCACCATTAAAAAGAAAAGAACAGATTTTTTACGAACAAACCCAATATGGTGGATAAATGTCCGGTTTATATTCGATTGCCGTGGTTGGGGAAAGTAAGTGAAAAATTCACCAAACAAATTAGTTCAACTGTTGAAGGATGTTATTTTGTTTCAAAAGTTCGGGTTGTGTATAATACAAAACCATTAATGGTTTCCAATAAAAAAAGATGTTCTACCCTCTCATCATATAAGTAATGTTATTTATTCATTTAAATGTAGTTGCGGTGCCGACTACGTAGGTCGAACGTCTTTAAAATTGGAAAGTCGCATACAACAACATGTACCGAGCAAAATCAGGAATGGAACATTCCTACCTACCGACTCTGTAAACAACATATATGGATCCGCTATAACGGATCACTTATTAAATACCGGGATTGTGCAACGAACTTCAGCATCGACTCTTTCTTCGTATTGAGTCGAGCTCACTCCGTATATCATCTAAAAGTCTTGGAGACTGTTCACGTTCGCCTTAGGAAGCCTTGCTTTTGTAAGCAAAAGGACTGCTTGTTGGTTTTGAACGTGGTCAGCCACGAAAAATTCATCCCCATACGATTGCTCTTGCTCCCGTCCCTTTTTAGATTTTATCATTAAGGAAAACAAATTACTAAAAAAATAAATCCCTCGATTCCAATTTTGATTAGTGAGGGCAAAAAATTCAATTGACTCGTTTTGATTTTCTTCCTCGCTACTTTTATGTTTTAGTCGCTATCCATTTTCCTTTTCTCCTCGGTCTTTTTTTTTTAATATAAAATGAATTCCGAAGGAATACGTCTTCCCTTCATGATTGCCTTAATAAAGTTTTGTACCCTCAAAAAAATCATGAAATATATATAGAATCAATAATAGCAAAGCATTATAACCGACACAAACTTACTGGCATGTTGAATATGTTTAAGCATGTTTTTACATTCGCGTTACTTAGCCGCTAGAGTTTTCGTTATAACAATAAATCGTGGAAAACGGAAATTAGATTAAAAAAGCAAAGTAAACTGCATAGAATATTTGCATCTCAATAAAATATAATGCGTGTGCTAGCACTCATGAAAGCATTATCGCATATCTTATAAATCAAAAACTTGTTTCATATTTCAATATAAAACATATAAAATACAATTTATAGAATAACTGAATTGACAAACTTGAATTTACTTTCAAAATACTTTTTAGAATCAACTGTACATACGACATGTGTGAAAAGTTCTGGAATTAGTCTAACGTACATAGAGTTGATTTACATTTCAAACGAAAGAAATACATGGTTTTCCCACTTAACATTATCTCCTTCGAGTTTAATCCACTACATGTCCCTCTCTGCTATCTTTCTGCTGATAGATAGAAGAATTATTCTCTGATTACGATTAAATTAAACTGCTTAGTGATATCGTTGAATTTCGGTAAACGAAAAAGTCTCACGGACGTATTTATTTCGAACAGGAACTGATTGTTCAAGTAATATATATATATATACATGGTTATGTTATGTTGGGCGAACATCCTTGCACCGTTTGACTCGTATAAACCAGCATGTTCCATCGAAGATTAGACAAGGGAGGATGGGGTCTGGTGGTCTCCCACCTTCTGCAGCCTTGGACTCTGCTATTTGCCAGCATTTGGTTGACAACCCGTGCTGTGCCGATAGATATAAAATAGAATGGTTCGAGGTGTTACATAGAGCGGACTCCAGAAACCATTCAAAGATTTTAGAGTGTCTCTATTGCGGTGCGTCAACCTTCTTTGTGCCGGCAAAAGGAAACATCCAACGCATTGTTTCTCTTTGGGGAACTTTGAATCTTTTCTCTCGTTTTTTTTCTTTCCCCTCGTTGTGCCAATATTTTAATCGTTTTTTAAACGTTAATAAATTTATTTTAGTGTCCCCGTACTTTTGGCACATTCAATAAGTTCCCCATTAGAACTCTTTATTTTCAACATAATATTATTTTGTACGCTATCGATTTTCTTCTGATGAGATGATAGCCGAAAGAGCTCTTGAGAAATTTCCGCTTATTATTTTCAAAACTGTATATAAATTCTGTACCTCCAAACATTTATATATATATATATATATATATATATATATATATATATATATATATATATATATATATAACAGTATTGTGACCCAGGGTTGACTGTGATGCATCTTCTCTTGACTCACCGTTGTCATCGTGATTTCAATTATGTGCGGTATTGGCAAGATTGTACCTATTTACTATGCCTCCCCATGGGACAGAGTTAGACACCAGGGTCGTTTTTTAACGTGGAGAAAAGGTACAAAAATAAAAAAAATTATCTCAGTCATGAAGAACTGATCCTCCACCAAAAGAGAACAAGAAATGGAAGTGCAGCATCCGAAGACAGATACTACACTTTGATCTTATTGTAGCATCAGTACTTTGTCCATAATCTTAATCATAACACCATTGTAAAATTATCGTGACCCAAGACAATGCCCGAATGGAGTCACAACGGCGTCTCAAACGAGAATCCTGCACAGTGGAGCCCTGGGCAGGGATAATGCTAAACAAAGAACGCCGTGAGAACTGTATTCAGAAAAATTATACTTGTTCCAATATTTTTGTCTTTTTTATAGTTTATAATCACAAGGGTTAGGGCGATTATATATAAAACTAGACTACCCGTGACCCGTTTGGTCAGTATGTTATGGAATTCGCGTTTTCCTAGTGCTGTGGAATTAATGTATGAGCGTGACACTTTTGACGTAAAGAAAATAATTAAGTTACACAAAATTTTCCGTGTTTCATCAATATAGGGAATTGTCAGACTAAAATCCATGGAATTCGCGTTTCCTAGTGTTTTAATATATTGCGTGGTGTTTGGTTTAGCTAATTAAACAATCAGATTAATTCTATCAGGATAATATTTTCGTCAGCCAAAGAACGGCCTTCAAGCAAATGTTCAGTTTGCTTCTATTTTTTTTTTATTATATGTTGCTTTGTATAGCGTGACGCATACTTTTTTTGTGACCGTCTCAAATGAATAGGTTAGCATATCTTGAAACGGGTGTGCTTGTAATACATTTTTATACGTATTTTTATCCTAAAGTGAAGTTTATTTCGTGTATACAGTAGGTTAATATTTAAATGATACAGGTAAATATATTTTAGGCAGGGTTAAAGTTTAGAATTCAAATTGCTTTATTTCACCGAGCTATATAAATTGTCTAAAATTCTACATGGACCAGCCTGTCGTATTATTTTCTATTTAGCTATTGACGAGATCCACTTTCTTTGAGCTTCCATGAATGGATCACCAGTGTTGTTTTCCTTTTACATGTTTTTATTGAATGTGTTTTTATGATCGTAATATATGGATTTAAAATCTAGAGAAGTCATACCTACATAAAACATATTGTTATTTGGAATTTCTTTGGAAAATAGTTTTACTTGGTAAACAATGCTTTAAGTTAGGCATTTATTTTGTAGCGAACAACGGGTACGGGTTCTACAATTACAACTTTTCTCTTCATTGTTTACTCTTATTTCTATTGTGGTTATTTCTATTTTTGGTTATTGCTGTTTTTAGGGGTTATGATTTTGTTCTTTTTAGTTTCATTTTTGTCGCTATATTGGTCATATTTAATTTTTAAATATTCCACTTTATAAACACATTATATTTTTAAAAAATTTAACTCTTCTATGCTTAGTTTCCAGAAAACACTTTTTCGCAACATAAACACAGCATGTATTTGTAATGTTTGATTCTATGTTTTCCACAAATGAATTGTCTTAACGCATTCAGGAAATAAAAACGAAACGTCAATGAACATGAAATATATATTAAGGCTTACGTTATTGAACTACATAGAATGCTGCCGCTTAAATAATTGTTGAATAATGATTGCCTTTGAAATATATTCCCACTTTCTAAAACCTGATGAATGTGTAATTATTTTGAGTTTAACAATCAAACAACTATGTGTATTTTTGTGAAGTAATTTTGTTTTGGGCGTTGATGTTTTCTTTGCTTGATTTTTGTTTATATTTGTCAAAGACATTTTTTTCTTCTTGAGTAAAAGTATCTTTCCGGTGTTAAACTTAAAATAGATATTTACTTTTAGTAAAAAACAAATCATTGTTTGATTTCGAAATTCAAAATAATTACAAATTCGGGATTTTAAAATAGGACAACCTGAAATTCAGATACGAACTTTTAAACTTGAAATTTAAACATTGAGCAGATACTTGAATCTCAGTAACAACTTCGTATTACAACATTGATTATTAAAAAAGCAACATTTCCAAGGAATCTACTCTATTCTTATTGATCTTTTAAGTAATAAAAAATGACGGTATCTTCTCATAACGTTTATTCTAACGACAACAGGTGTTTCTATTTAATAATTGATATTTCTAATTTAAACACTTTTCATTTTGAATTAACTAATTTTTTTTAATTATTTCTTTTTCATTTTTTATTCTTTTTTTTCTGTCTGCAACAGTTTCTATCACTATTTATCATATGTTCTCAGAATGGAATCAGCAAAAATATTCACGATAGGAATAGCCAGATGTGTAGATGTGTTCACAATAATTATTGAAGATAATTTAACTAGGAAGATTGTGACATTCCTTTTGTGAGACTCAACGTTCGTCGTAAGAAAATTATACACATGGATGATATTCTTAACCTGGTCAGTTCTACAAAAGTAGAAGAAACAACTATGTAGACAATAGAATAAGTAAATAATGAGAATAGAACTTACGTGATTGGCCCTAAAATTCCATTATCTAAATTTTACAGTGATGGAAAACATGTGTTTCTATACACTCCGGAAAATACTATTTTTCTGTGGTCAAGGATCATAGGAAATCGAGGAACTCGCAAGTTGGGCGACTCAATTCTGATCTACACACCCGACTTAAAGGTATTAGAACAAAACCGTGATAAATTATCCTCAAAATTTGCCAGAATTGTTAATTAATTGTAAGAACAAATTATTCCAGTATATTAAAAATATAACAAATGCGAATAGTTAAAGAACATTAATTCGAATATGAATGTTTACTTAAAATATGACAAGTAAATTGATGTGAGAAAATGCATACAAAACCAAGTATGAAGAAAAACCTGAACTAAAATATAATTTTATGTATTCGGACTGGGATCAGAGTCGAGTGTCGGTCTGTCCAATGATGGTACGATAACATCCTGTAGTGTTCATAGTATGGAATATGTAACAGACATCTACAATCGGATATCCTCTGCAATTATATATATAGATACTAGGATACTAATGTATATAAATATGTTTCAGTTTTAACAAAGGAAATACAATTATATCATGCGGTTTCGTTCACGCCGTGGCCTTAGAATGAAAACATGTTCAAGCACAGCAGCAATATACAACAAATGATGAATAAAAGTGTAGAGTTTTCAGCAATTTTAGCAATAGAATATTATGGCATACAATATTTTAAGTAAATTAATCTTGTTTTGTCTTTAATATATGTTCAAGATGTATTTTGCTTCGATGCACAATCATTTTGAATTGATTTGGTACTCACTTTTATAGAATTAAGGAGCCATATGATGATCGCATGATAATAATCACTAATTAACATGGGTTATAAGGCGCTTCAATTTTACTGGACTGTGGAGAAGATCTGCTTAAGAGGCTTATATAGACAAGTGTATTCTATCCCAGTTTTTCGTTCGGGCTGAATGGGCAATTGTTTCAGTGGTGTTAACCACTCAGTAATCAGCTACAACCTACAGAACGTGGAAGTACCTTGTTGACGTCAATTTTACTGGAAAATATAAAATTCAAATTTCACTTAAGTCGTTCAATAGTCTGAACTGAAGGAATCCGTATTAAAAATTGATCACCATTCTGCTCTCGTATAATTTGGATGATAAGAAATAATGTTTGTTATTTGCTTGTATTCACAACTTTTTGGCCGATCTTGTTTCCAAGCTTCTCTAAAGGTATCTATTTGAAATCGGAAGTCTTTATATCAATCTAAGAAATGTGGAATTTTGAACTGCATATGAAGATTGTATCGTGCGTTCACTGCACCAGTGTCTCACTTCTCGTGCTGATTCGAAATTGTTTGCAACAAAGGAATTTTTCCACGCTCCCCATTCATGGCGGCTTCACAATGGCTGATCCCAGCATGACGTTTCCGTTCAATGTGGCATTTATTTTTCACCCAAATAAAATATTTCCTGAGTAGCTGGAATACAGACAAATATGCTCTCAATTCTTTATGGTCCCCCTCGTTTTTTGTCCAGATATTTCTTGCATAGTCTGTCCCTCGTATGCACCAGCAAAATATGTTGAGCAGCGCATGTTTACATTGAACTCATTATTTCATAAACAATTATCCGTGGCAAGACGATTAATGCCGTTGAACAGTATTCAATTCTCAGTGACAGTCTCCTGTGTGTTGACTGTCTAATCCTTACTATAGGCGATTATCACTACGAATAAACAAATAAAATAATAATTTACACTTTGTTCCAGTCATGGCTAACGAAATAAGAACAATCTATCCCCTAAATTAAGTAAAGTGTGCAGTAAAATGCCTATCACATTGAAGCCTATAATAGCTTATACATTAAGAAAGTTAAACAAAGAATCAGATTTACAAAAGAATATAAAGAAGGTATTCCAATAATCTGGATACTATATAATAGAAGATTTTTTCTTCATCGATGAAGATTAAAGCAACGAAGCGGATAGTTAGTGTCCGTCTACTTTCATCCTATAACAGAAATGTTACTGTTTACATCTCCAAGATTGATAAAATATCTTATGCTAATCACACAAGTTATATATTTTTTTATTTTTATATTTATATGCGTATTTGTAGTATTTTTATATCAGATTGATTAGTTTCAAAAGCAATTATTTATGATTCAGTGGCGTTTATTTAAAACGTAATAAAATAAAGTTGCTTAACGAATTATTGTTAAAGCCAGAGTTAAGGGTGTGTTAAGTGAAACTAATCGCGAATCTGACAAATTAGATTAATTGTGAGAACAGTTTATGACAATTATTTGTGACGAGGTGTTCCGTGTTAAAGCAATGCTAATAAGATGGCATATTGCTGTGAATGTCGTAAAAAAACTGAAGCTCTATCAGGCACCTTCCACAGAAATAAAGATCGGGTAGAGAAATCTTGAAACGGCTCTTTTGCGAGTAAAAGATTTGGAGAATAGAAGTTATCTCCCATTTTAAACAAATTATCAAGATAAGAACAAATGCGTTTAAGATATAGCTGACCTATACTGGTATAATATTGAATTAGGTGATAGATGATTTCTGGAGCGATAGAATGAACCAACCATTTTCCCAGCAACCTTATAAAAATAGTTCCCCCTACATTCGCCATCTTGGGAAATGTTATAAATTTAATCACAAGAACCGTTATTATTAATCATCGTAATGCAAGAATTTTGTGTCCTTTGATGTATTGAATAAGTAGGTTGTTTTTATCTATTTTACCGTTTCTTCTGGTTATGAACACTTTCGTCGTTTCGCATCTCCATTATTTATGTCACGTCTATTAAAAACACCAACCTTTCATTCTTCTCTGCTATTATAAATAACAATTTCTAAGAAAACAGTTCCACTGTTTTTTCTGCTTTCGGTTTTCATACGTTCGAAAAAGAATTGCAAACATGAGATCAACATTATGAAAAAAACGGATTCTTTTTCATAGATTTTTCTTTATTATTTTGTTTGAAATGCAGATCACGTTTCCCAAATATCTGCCGCCAGAATTCTTTGCAAATGAAGCGTTACAGGCCATGGAGGAGAAGGGGTGCCACTGATCGCATACTAATTGTCCAGTGCCGTTCAACTTACTTCAATACGCGCATGTACCTTGTCTAACTGAGAATTACACAAGAAGATTCGGTTTGATTAGAAGCAGTTATCTATAGAATTATAACAAAACCAATTACGATTTTCAGCTAAAATGTAACAATACAATGAATACTATCACAGACGTAACTACTACTACTACTAATAATAATAATAATACTAATAATAATAATAAAACTACTAGTAATAATAATAATAACTTGTAAACTTATGTCCCTTTAGTGATATATATCCTAACATATATGGCGAACGAATATAGACTACTCTTCTTTTTCAAGAGAGAAATGGCTTGGCGGAGAGTCTTGTGACGACAGAAGAGATATCAAATGACATCTATGAAAAAGTAGCGATAATATTTGGGAGCATGATATCATGACTACAAAACATATACTACACTACTCCTAAAAAGGAAAAGGAAATGTGATGAAGTTTTCATGACAATAAAATATATACTACATTACTACCCTTTCAGCATTCAACGATAGAACTAATGCGGTATGTTTCATCTGAGATAGTATAGTAGTATGAGTTGAATATTAAACGATACTAATAATATAGTTCCGGATTCAAACAGACAGATGACAAACCTCCATTATTAGTTAAAAGAAATAATATAGTTTCAGCTTCAAATAAACAGATACCAAATCAAATATTATTAATAAGTAAATTATGTTCTGTAACCCTATATATATATTTTTGGTTGCAGAAATAACACATGCCACACACAAATTTCTTATGTCCAAACTATTCTCCACCATATTATGTAACTGGAGAACGCCGTTTCATACATATTTATTCGTATAATAAAATCCTACAACCCGTCCTTGGAACGCCATCAACACTATCGTCAAGGCTTACAGCAGAAGTAGTTCTTTTTCCCCTCTACTACAAAAGAACTCCCACCGACCCCACTCAACACCGAGAAATATTATCACATTTCTTCCTAACTTCACCACGAACTCATACACATACCATTACCTTTCCCCGTTAGAAAATAATAATTTCTCCTTTACAAAGATCCGGCAAATTTCATTGGCTAGGAGTAAACAAATCGCTTATTCCGGAATACGACTGTTCGTAAATAAACGAATACACTAGATTTTTACAAAAAATATCCGTACAATATTCATCCTACAATTTAAGGTGAAACAAACCAATTGTTTTATTTTATTTTCCTCTACAAGCACGCACAGTTAAACACACACAAACAAACACGAACACACACACGCACACAAACGCACACATCGACAGAGAGAACTACACATAGAGAGAGAGAGAGACCAAGAGAGAGAGACCAACAGAGAGACCAACAGAGAGACAGAGAAAGCAATATAAATAGAGAGAGACAAAGAAAGACCGAGACAGATGTGACGTTCGATATGACGTCAGGAGAAGAAGTATAAATAGAACTCACTGAGAACAAATCTGGAGACGAGAAAGAGCAAGAAGAAAAAAATACTCGAGGTCAACAGCTACGAGTTGCTGAATTACAAACAACGAACGGAAAAAAGTACTCGAAGTCAACAAGCAACGAGTTATTTAATCACAAACAACGAACGGGAAAGAGATACTCGAAGTTAGCAGCAACGAGTTACTAAACTACAAATAACGAATACAAGCAGAAAAAAAAGGAAAAGTACTCGAAATCAACAGCAACGAGTTTCTTAATTACAAACAACAAACAGGGAAAAAGTTCTCGGGGGCAACAGTAACGAATTACTAAGGAAAAAAATTGCTCAAAGTCAAGAGAAAATTTAAAAGCTGAAAACAACAAAAGAATAATTTTTTCAGAAAATGGCTGTCTCCATGCCAACAATGGAACCTCTGGGCTGGGAAGGCTCCCACCAGGAGTAAGCATGAAGAGAGTAGAGTGAACACATCGAAGACGCATTTACAACGTTCGAAATAACAGACGATGAGCGACAACTATCACTCTTGCGATTTTACGGAGGAAAGAAACTAAAAGACATCATTCAAACCTTATCACCTTAGATGCCACGAGGCCAAGTAGAGCCTACATACAAAACAACAATGTTAGCCCTAGACAAATATTTTATACAGAAAACAGGTAAGGTCTTTGAGCGTCATAAATTCCGGATACATTGTCAAGAAAACGGAGAGTCAACCCATGACTACGTCACCCGTCTACGCATGCAAGGAGAAAAATGCAACTTCGGCGAATACAACCTGGATAAGCCTATAGTGGACCAGTTAATAGAAAAATGTACCTCAAGCAAATTGCGTCGTGCATATTGAAAAGTTCAGATTTAACCGTAGATGAAGCACTTCGAAGAGCATTTATATTTGAGTCCACTGAAACACAGGCTGAGCATATAGAAGGGAATGTAAAGGGACACTCGGTTATCCATCAAATTAAAACCAACTACAAACAACAAATTAACAGTGCGTATAAGAAACAACCCAGGGACAACAGCAGCGCTTTGAAACCATTGATAAAATGCTACGGTTGTAACGGCTCAGACCACATACACGATGTGGCTTGAGTTGTCCCCCTTTGCAAATTGTCTGTTTGGAGAAATGGAAAACTAGATTGCTCTGGTTGATAGTAAATTTGCATAAGTGGAGAAATGGGCAGCATATAAAAGGTACTTTTTTTAAGCAGGGTGAAGAGCGCAGAGAGTGAAACGACGGTTGGAAGAAGTGACGGTGAATTCTTTTTGTGACGGTGAATTATTTGTGGACGTTGAAGAGCTCAACCTTTTGGAAGGAACAGCTGTGTCTTATATATATATTTTTTAATGTCTTTTTTTTCTACTTCACTACACACGATCAAACAAAATGCCCAGCGTTTGGGAAGAAATTTAATTACTGTGGAGTAATGAATCACTTCGAAAAAACATGCTTGAAGAAAAAGAACAACAGTAAAGGGAAAGCAAACGTGGCAGACGGACACAACTACGTCCAACCCGTATCAACGAGACGGAAATCAGATCGTCAGGCGTGGGTTTTTAATTAGAACCTCTTAGTGCAGCAGGGAGCGAAATCGTCCATTTCGAGGACGTATCAATCAAAATATTGATAGATTTTGGAGCAGACATCAACCTCATCGACAGCTAAATATTTAAAGAAATCCTTAAATTACGGCCAAAATTAACATTAAAAGGGACAAGCTGTACACCAAAATCCTATGGGAATATTCCAATACTACCAAAGAGAGAATTTTTTGCAAAGCTAACAAACGATATCAAAAGAATAGCCCACAAAATATTCGTTACAAAGGCATACCAAGGGGGTAACATTAAGCAAACGGGCCAGCATCGACCTAGGGTTTAATAGCACCCCACAGGTGAAAGCAATTACTAAAAATAATATCTCAAAACCAACAAAAGAAAATTCTCGAGCAGCACTTACCTTCACTAGAAGTATTAGAAAGAATGAAAAACTTCCAACTTAAAATTAGAAAAGATGATAATGTTACACCGGTAGCACACCCAAGACGGACACCATTTCATATCCAACAAGCAGTAGAGGTGAATGCCAGGGAAATGCTAGAGCATGACATTATTGAACGAGTGGAAGGATCCACTCCGTGTGTCTCACCATTAGTAGCAGTACCAAAACCAAACGAAGAAATTAGAATATGCGCCAACATACGCTTGGCAAACAAAGCAGAGAAACACACTCGCTATCAAATACCAACAGTTGAACAGCTACTGAGTGAAATCTGCAAAGCAAACATTTTCTCAAAAATCGATCTAAACTTCTACTATCCCCAAATAGAACTGGATCCAGAGTCTAGTGATATCACTACCTTTTCATTCAAATCCGGGATCTACAGGTACAAAGTGCTGGTTATGGGCATTACATTTGCAGCCGCAGAAGGGCAGCGATTGCTTCAACAAATACTCCAAAAAATCCCAAACTGCTATAATCGGGTCGATGACATTCTAATCTGGGGCAAAAACACAAAAGAACAAAACAAGACATATATATGGTGTTGCAGACATTGAGAGAAAACAACCTTACAAAAAGCATATTCCATAGTGAAGAAATAGAGTTCCACGGATTTATCGTGTCCAACACGGGGATCAGACAAACTGACTCTAAGATGAACGCAATAAAGAATTTTAAAAGACCTGAAAACGTTCAGGATATACGAAGCTTCTTGGGTCTAATAAATAACATCGAGAAGTTTATTCCCAGACTGTCGACACTTAGTAAACCATTAAAAATGTTGACACGGCCAAACACGGAATGGCGATGGACAAAGGAAGAGGAATCTTGCTTCCTTAAGTCCCCTGGGTCAACTGTGTGGAGAGAAAAGTAAGAATGTATTACACTTCGTCAATAGTTCAAAAGGAATACAATATACGACATGACAATATTGCAAAAAAAAAGGTCCATTGGGACATATGCAAGGACAGAGGGTTGAAATACAGTGAAAAATGGTACGCGCATATTCTTAAATGGGTAATGTCAAATTATTGTGAATATGAATATCCAATATGATAATGTAAGTGAAGCAAGGAGGCCAGAGTTAGTCTTGTTAGAAAAAAAACACAAGACAATAACCATTGATATAGTAGTGGCAACTGATGTGAATATGAAGGAAAAAAATAAGGTTGAAAAGTACCGCAAGGATCCTGCAGAAAATTGCTGGAAAACTCAGAAAAAAAGATTCTGAAAGCCGACGTTCATTTGTTATGATTTTCCTATCAGTATAACATCGACAATACTAACAGACACACACAAAATGTGAATAATAATAATAATAATAATAATAATAATAATAATAATAATAATAATAATAATAATTCGGCATGGAAAAGTGCGCACTGCTAGAAAGGAACATTGAAGACAACGGAAGGTAGGGAAAATTCAGGAATATGGCAAAAGATGAGACTCACGAAAACATATGGACATGGCTCTGAAAAGAACACGTAAACAGAGAAACTGGATCCTAATAATAGCCGCACAAGATAACCCGATTAGAACTCGCAAGAAAACAGCAAATACAGACTGTGGACAAAGAGATAAAAAATAAACCACATAATAAGCGAATTTTGAAAACTATCCCATAATGCATAGAAGAATAAACACGATTAAGTGGAGACAAGGACGTAGCCAGCCGTGCTTTCCGTGTTTTATGGATCTCCTCCTTTTGGAGAAGTTGACTGAAATTTTTTCCCTAATTTAAAACTATAGAAAGGCATCCAGAAATAAGTGTAAATAATTTGCCTACTAATGGGGGAATTATTTACTGCTTGTGAATTGATTTTGCCTGCCATTTCACAATAACTCCTCAAAGTTTACCTACTCATACAGGGATTTTGCAGGCTTGGATTCAAAATATTTACTAATTTATTTTATTTTTTTTACGAAAACTTTTTGTTTTGTTAGTTTATATTATTTTGACTTCATACATCTATAAGCATTTAATTATAACCAAAGGCAAAAGGTACAAAACAAATAACTACGTAATATGAAAGGTCATAATTGCATTTATTAATCCGGTTGAGCAATCTGACAAAGTAATTATTTCACGTTATATGAACATTTAATGAACATTAATTACAAATTTTATGTTGACCTAACTATAATAAAAATGAACAAAACGAAACGAAACTGTATTATGATGAAACGAAACAAACGAAACATTATATTTTATAAAATTTTTACTGCAAAAATGTGCCCCTTCCTTGGTCCTTCTTTGTTTGACTCCAGAATGGGAAGGCAGGGCACTGGAATTGTGTAAACAACTGCATTCTGAATACCCAGACAAATTGTACAAGCGCATATTGATAGCGGAACTTAAAAACGGAAATCACAAAATCCTGTGGTACATTGACGTATAAACAGACTCAAGCATTCAATGTTATAATAGTTAGCAAGAGGAAAAACTTCATGCAAATCGTAGATTTTGCCAATCTAACAGACCACAGGGTGAATATTAAGGGTGAAGACGGCGAGGCGGTGCAAATACACAAAGCTGGTAAGAAAGCTTAAAGGGGTCTTGAAGTTGAAGAAAGTAAGATCATTAGGAATAATCGAAAAAAAGAATGTGAGAAATGTGAATAAGAGAAATGGCTGAGAAGATACAACGGATAACAATAATGAAATCGGTTGGATTATTGAGGAAACCCATAGTATGTAGAGAATAATACAAATGAGCTAAAACGCTAATCAGGCAATGGTGTTAAAAATTTTGGCCATTTTCTAAAGGCTGATATATTGGCTCTTGTATCTTGATCTTGATGTACCATCGTAAGATTTAGATTTTGGGATTTTATCTGATATTGGCCAATGCTCATAATAATAGTTCGATATTTATTTTATTTTGTCTGCCTCAAAATATGCACACAATAGAAAGTAAAATCTAAAATGATTTTCCTGCTTCCTGGGCAACGCCAGAAAGTTACAATCCATCAGCAATAAAATAACGCTAGTAGTTTCTATTTGGCAAGAATTATTAGAATCTGTGATTTTGAAAAACACGTAATCTCTTTTGCGATTTATTCCAACATTGAATCCGGATGTCAGTTGTTCTATAGTGTTTCGTTTATTTGAAGTTTAAATATGTCCAGAATGTCGATTCTTATTTCATCTTGTAACATTATTGACTGTCTCCTTTACTTGCAGGCTTTAATGTAAACGTCATTTATACCCCAAAGCCCTTATCTTCCACCAAAAACTCCTGAATTGTGGCTATCACACCTTTCTCTTTTAGATGAAAAGGTGACAACGTCTATCTCCGAATCAAAGAGATATTTTAGCTTTTTCTCGCTTGGCTTGACGATCATTTGATTTAAAGTGATCTTAAGTCTTGAAGCCAGTTATTCGTCTCTATATTCGTGCGAGGAAGTTTATAAATTTGCAATATAGTCAACGACTCACAAATGAAAAAAAAACATAAAAAAGCAAGCTTTAACATTAAAATGTAATTTTGTACTGACCATTATACTGTAATCTCTCTGAAACTTTATTCAAACTGTTTTTATTTCAAAATGAGTTTTGCTTTAAGTAATTTTTCGTCGAAGTTTTTCTTCAGATGTCAAAATCTCTCGTTTTAGGTATCCGAGAAACAAGGTCGCTGCTGAGTCCTCTATTCTTGGTGGGTTTTTATTCTTTTAAAATATTAGATAAATTAATTACCATACCTATCATCTGAAGTCCGAGTAATATCCCTCCCATTGGTATATATATTGGTAGGCTAAGTTTTTTACTATCTTTTAGCCTAAGGTTATCCGAAGCTAAACGAACAACTCAAATGCGTATTGTCTTTTTTCGAGAATTCTACTAAACGAAAGCTAAGTAAAATATACCTTACGATCAATGTTCACATTTTAAAAGTGGTAGAAAATAACTTCAATGCGTTTGATGAAAGGATCTAGCTGTAAATTTTTATTGCAACTATATACTAAAAAGTTTATCTTAAGATGTGTCCATCAAACCTTGCCTAAAAAGTGTTTGTTTTACTGATTGGCTTTTTTTATAATCCCAGCAGTTTTTTCATTACCAAATTATTTTACACAGGATGTTAAAAGTTCAATTTAATTGTTAATGTATTGTTTAGTAATTAGATAATTAACTGAATAAATTTGATACCAAACAATATATTTTGTTATGATAATGCTATTGTCTATGTAAAGAAAAAATAATTCGATGTAAAGATTTTCTTAGTAAATGACGATTTTATAAGAATCCGAACATGAAAACTGGTTTTCGATTCTATAGCATAAATTTTCCAAAAATTATTTCAAATTTCCAAATGTCTCGAAGAAATCCATTCTTGTTTTGGTTTGTTTTCGAATAAATGAAAATGCATTCTGTTAAATTAAATTTCGATATATTATTTTTTTTTTTCAAATTTCAAAATTCATTTCATTTTTCCGCTAATACATTTTTGGTTTTAATAAATATTCGATTAATCGATTTAAGGAAAGTGGAAACTGGACCTCTCGCTTTTGTCCTTTACTGCTCACATTTAATGAGCGAGGTTTCTGACAAAGGAGAAAGGGGTGAAGCAGTATTTATTTTTCTTTTTAGTTTCTCGCATCAAGTTGCTTCATACCTGCTGCGCCTTTCTTTAAAAAAAAATACTACAATTATAGAAAAGGAATATTTTTATGTGCGTCTGTGTGTTTGTGAATTCGTTCCTTATGGACTTGAAAAAGACGAGTTCGAGTTTTAATAAATTTCAGACGAAGATACTATATGTACCTTGCAGTGTTCTTAAGTAGATTTTGCGTCGGAATGTCTTCGATAAGTATCAATGATTGATACCCGAAATAATCCAATGAAAGAAGGAACAGGCGATTTTGACCAAAGTTAACATTCTACACAGCCTAACATCACACGTGCATTGGAGAAATTTTATTACTACATAAGCTGAAAGACCTAACATATAAAATTAACAATGTGTTCTTTGCTATAACAGGGGCGTGTGCGAAATAAATGTTTAAAGTTTAAAGCACAATTTCAAAATGATGCATTACTTTATCAATTTAAACTTAAATTAAAGCCATTATCACCGCATAACTAGTAATGCCAGGCAGATAAAATCAACACCAGGCTTTTTGATATAAGAACGCGTCCGAAATGAATGTTTCAGTTTAGAGCACAATTGAAGCATGATACTTGACTTTGTATTTGAAATGTAAATGCAAGCCATTATATTAGGTTGACAAGAAGTTTCTTGCAGAATTTTAAAGTTTGATTTTAAATGATGCATTTTCAACTTAGTTTTCGTTATAATACTTTCACTTTATATAGCATTTTAGAAAGCGTTTTAGCTGTATTTGATCATTTAAAGTATAATCGTTTTAAATCAGTTGTCTTCTTTTCAGGGTGTGCATTACAAAATAGAAAAACACATTCGCACAATTTTTATATTTCAATTCAAGCTAGGCCAAAAAGCTGCTGAAAAAGCTCGCCATATCAACAAAGCGTTTCACCCCGGAACCATTGCTAAACGTACAGCATAATGGTGATTTTCGACATTTCGTGGCGGCAACAAGAGTTTGGAAGATGATGAGCGTAGTGGTCGGTCATCGGATGTTGCTAGCAATCAATTAAGAGCTAATCCACGCACAACTGTTTGTAAACTTGCTTTTGAATTAGACGTAACGTATACGACGATTTCCAGCCACTTGAGAGAGATTGGAAAGACAAAAACTTGATAAATAGATGGCTCACCAAGTGAACGACAACCAAAATAAACTCTGTTATGAAGTGTAATCTTCGTTGTTTTTTTTTACGCAACAAAACCGACCCGTTTATCAACTGGGGTGTAACTTGCGATGAAAAGTGGGTTCTTTACGACAACCAGCGACACTGATTCGACGTGGACGAAGCTCCAAGACACTTTTCAAAGCCAAAGTTGAGTTGCCCATAAAGAAGGTTATGCTGACATAATTAGTTTTATAATGTAGGCAAAACCAATACGGCGGAGAATATTGTTTTCCATTTATTACAAAATTAAAACGTCTTAAAATTTTAATATTTCTGTGTTCGGTTTTTATCTGAATCCAAGTAATGGAATACCGATAAACAAAAGCACAAATTAAAAACTCGCAAATAAAACAAAATTATTTATAAGTCGCTCAGCATAGTTCGAAGAATGGTGTGCCTTTTATTTTTCAGTTACTTATAAAAATGATAAAACTTCTTATTTGTATTTATTATATTTAATAATTTATTTTCACGGTGGCAGGATGAATAGCCACTTATAAACGACCTATAAACTTAGAACAAAATTCTTACTCTTTTTCAGAAATAAAGTCGGATTTACTTTTATTTATTTACTGTTTAGCACTTATTAAATACATTTTACATTATATTCACTTTTTCTCATGTTATAAGTTTAAACTCTATAGTAGTCTTATTAAACCACTAGCTATTTTTTTTAATTTTTACTTTAATCATCATTACTTTAAAAAATAAAACTGGAAATACCACTGAAACTGTCCAAACACAAACTTATAAAAATATTCTCAAGTCAAAATGGTTTATTCTAAATCCTTACTAAAACAAAACAAGCTATTTGATACGTAAAAATGAATACGAAATTTTATCCCTCATAATAATGCATAACCGACCCGTAAGACTAGAATATTTATCCTAAGCACTAAAAGCAACATTGGCGGTAAACTATATCAGCAACCGATCATTTTTGAACCACAAGTTATCTGAGATTTCGTTCCCCAGGAACAAACAAAAAATGAAAAAAAATAAAAGTTCGACGGCATTTTTTAAAAGTGAAAAGGAAATGGTTCTTCCAAAATAACCCATTTCATTATCTTTCAAAAATATTTACACACATACATATGTTTTTCAACGCTCTGCCGAATAACATGTACTTTTTAAGGTCTCTTTCCCCGTCCCCATGGCGGTAGCCAGCGCTTTTTCGTCCTCGTACTCACACGTCCACCTTCCCTGTCCCACTTTGCTTCAGCTTTTCTCGACCACGTGTTGCCTGTTTTTCTGCCTTTTTTCTCCCTCTTTTCGTGGCGTCTGCGCGTGCACACTTGCTTAATTTGCATATGTGCTAAGACAGCAGCTGCTGCTAATCAGCTATTTTACGGCTGCTGTTAATTTTATAACACGCGCGCCATACGCACTGTGTTACACATCTTTCATACCAAAAGATTTTTTTACACTAATTTTTATAAAACCTGCCTGAGGTAACAAAAAACAGGAAAAGTTTACACAATAAAACGAATAATTAAATCTAAATAAAAATTTGTTGGTCTACAGTCCGTTCACTATTTTTATTGTAGATGCCCCCCCCCCATCAGAAATATTTTCTTTGTATATTCTTTTTTTTTTTTTTTTTTGGTAAAAATAGAATTCCAACCTATATTTCTAAATATTTAAATGCACATTTTTATTACATCGAAAGGGAAAAAATCAGTAAACTGTTTAAATAGCAAGAATATGTATTCTTCAGTTGTGTTGTGTTGTTTTAATGTTAATAATATTTTATAAAATCAGTTTTATTCAGGTAGGAGCATATCTGATTTCTGTTGAATAGCCTGACGTTTATTGATCCTGGGTGTATAATATCATCAAATTGAAACAGGATATTTTTATTTTAGTAATAAATCTAAAATAAACTTTATTCTTGACACTCTTCATAACGTGGTATTGTATTCTCAGATAATTTATACAAATATAACTTTTTGTGTGAAGTTTTATGATCAGCTTTTTCGTATTTTCCTATATCAATCCTCGATTCCCTCTCTTCATCCTATCAGTCATAATATTAATATCTCTGCTTGCTCGTTTGATAGATATTTTCGCCCACTGCCCAAATAGTTTTATTTTTAATTTTAAACTACCCTATTAAGGATCGTTGGAACCAAAACATTTCAGGTAAATCATTATTACCTACATACGTGTCATTACGGAATTAGTATAAATTCCTAAAACTATGGAAAATGTATGGATAGTTACATAATTGAGAAAATATAGGATGGTTGTGTAGATTAGGAATCTTTCAAGCTAATACATTTTTTGTGCAAACATTATTACTTACTTGTCATGTCGAAATAAGTAAAAAAATCCAAAATTTATGAAAAATGAATTAATAGAAACAAATTATAAGTAAAACTAAGGCGCTGGTGTACATTAGGAATATTTTAAACTAACACAAAGTGGAAACATACTTACTTATGCCGAAATTAGTATACTTTAAAAAAGTATGAATATGGATCAATATAGACATAATTACAAGAAAATAAAATGTTTTTTTGCGTAAGTTAGCCATCTTTTAAATCATTGTATTTAAAATACAAACATTATTACAGCCTTTCATGTTGAAATAAGTATAAATTCTAAAAAATTTGAAAAATACATTAACTGAAAAGAAAAAAAACAGGTGCTCGTATTGATTAGATATATTTAAAAAAAATTCAGGTGAAACCATTATTACTTTTGCGTCATAAAATTAGTGTTAATTCCAAATATTTGGAAAAATGAATCAATAATTAAGTAATTAAAAAAAGAATATGGTGCTTTTGTAGAGTAGGGATCATTTAAATCAACGCATTTCAGGTGAAAACATTACTTACGTGTCATGTCAAAATTTGTATAATTCCAAAATTTATGAAAAATTGATCAATAAAAAATTACAAGAAAAATAGGGGTGCCTGTGTATATTAGGAAATATTTTAAATCAACATATGCAAGGTGAAAATATCATTACATACTTACTTGTCATGTCAAAATTAGTATGAATTCCAAAAAGTATGGAATCCATCCTGGGCCCAACTCTTTTCCTAATCTACATTAATGATCTTCCAAATCATATCCTTACATCATTTGTAGACATTTATGCTGACGACACTACCATTTATGGTACCACATCTAAGACAGTAAACGACCAAGTTCTCTCCAATTCTCTCTCCTCTGATCTTGAGCACGTAGTACAATGGGGAAAGGAGTGGCTGGTTACTTTTAATGCATCTAAAACCAAGCTTCTCTCTTTACATCATCAACATTCTAATCCACATTTGTCATCAATTGAAATGAATGGCTCTCGTCTTCAGGAGGCCTCAAGTTTTGACAAGCTTCTGGGCTTGACCATTACTCCTGATCTTAAATGGAACACGTATATCAAATCTGTTGCCAAGGCCGCTGGAAAAATGGTGGGATCTTTCTATCGATCCAGTAGATATCTCACTGCTGATGCTATTCTCTACCTATATAAGAGCCAGGTACGTCCAAGGATGGAATACTGTTGCCACATCTGGGCAGGAGCTGCTAGAAAGGACTTGTCCTGCCTTGATAGAGTTCAAAATAGACTTCGTAGCCTCGTAGGAGATGTCCTTATCTCCTCCTTGCAACCTCTATCTCACAGAAGAGATGTTGCGAGTTTGTCTCTGATGTATCGTTATTTTCATGGAAAGTGTTCAACTGAGCTTCAGTCTTTGGTCCCCCCTCGCCAAACTTTCACAAGAAACACTCGTCTAGCTGTAAACACTATCAATAATTTCCCCCACTCTTTATCTGTGCCTAAACCTAAACGTAGATTCCATGAACAAAGCTTCTTTCTTAGAACTGCACGCCTGTGGAATTGTCTTCCGTTTTCCTGCTTTCCGGCTGACTACAATATGGTTGTGTTCAAGTCTAAAGTAAATAAGTTCTTGATGAGCCGTTCCATATAAGTTATTAAATTTACCAAATTTTCATTACTAATGATTACTATATTGACCAATTTCTACTGTACACTCTTTAACCCTTATCCTTGAGTGGCCTCTGGGCCTTGATAATGTGGTGATGCCTTTGTAAAAAAAAAAAAAAAAAAAAAAAAAAATAGCTCAATAAAGAAATATTTAAAAGAAAGCAATAGAATGCTTGTGATAATTACGAGCTCTTCAACTCAATGTATTTCAGAGACAAACATCATTATACTTACTGTAATGTCGAAATTCATATCAATTCCAAAAAATGATGGAAAATGAATAAATGAAAAAACAATTACAAGAAAATACAGGGTGCTTGTGTGGATTAGATTTATTATTTAGCGTAACACATTTCAAGTGAAGACATTATTACAGTCTTACTCGTCATGTCGAAATTAGTATAAATTCCAAATATCATGCAAAATGAATCAATATAAAAAATAATTACGAGAATATATACGGTGGTTGTATAGATTAGGAATCTATGACAGTTACGCATTTCAGATGAAAGCATGATTACGGCCTTATTTGTTATGCCGAATTTAGTATAAATTCCAAAAAGTATAGAAAATAATTTAATTAAAAAATAAGAAAACATAGGTGGGTGTTTAGATTGGTGATCTTTTAAATCAACACATTTAAGGTGAAAAGATTGTTGTCTACTTATTTGTCGTGTCGAAATTAGATAAATGTCAAAATTCATAGAAAATGAATAAATAGAGAACTATTTTCTTTTCTAGCGGGATAGAAATTTAGTTTTATTAGTGCGTTTGATGCCCCTTTAAATTCAGGGATTTCAGTAGGACTTTGGAGGCTTCTTGACTTTTATTATTATCACTGCTCAACTCATGAAATTGTTCTTGTTTATTCATTATATTTTCTTAGAAAGTGGTACATAAACTTAGTTTTATAAGAAACTAGAAGGGCTGTCCGGCTTTGCTCGGGAGCGTATAAACAATGAGAAAATTGAAGTTGATTTTGAACATATTTGTTATTCTTCGGATAGAGGAATTTTTAATGTTTATGTATCATTTACAGGTTCATTTATTTCATACATGTGTAATACCCTAGGGCGGGTATTACACATGTATGAAATAAATGTACCTGCCCTAGGATAGGTAATTTACAGCATGTATATTTTACCTTCGCGAGGACAGGTAATGTACAACACATATTTAAAATAAGCTTACCTACCCTCGGATGGGTAATTTAAATACATATATGAAACAATTAAGCATACTCTCGTCAGGTATTGTACAACATATATGAAATAATTTCTTTTCCCACCAAGGCTACCATAATTTTAAGAAAATTGAAATCATTTTTACAAGACGGATCATTAGGATTTCCAAATTAATACATAAATTTCCGGTTATTAGTCAGCATTTTTCACATATGTATAAAATAACATTAGAAATTACATATATTTAACGTTAAAATATCGTGAAATTGTCCCCCTGCAGAAAACCGGCCAGCTCATCCAGTAAGAAATAACAGTTTTGGCGAATTTTTCGATATTATTCATCCGAGATTTTGAACTTTAAAATGATACCAAATTTGTCAGTGTTCGTGTCGCCTGTCGAAAGTTTTAGGACGACATACAAACATGCATACATTTAAACAGATTTTTGCTCTTTATGTAATAGACTAGCAGGGGTACCCGGCGTTGCCCGGGTGTTTGGAGGTGTGTGTGCTGTTAAATAAAAAAAGAAACCGGGGAGTAGGATCGAACCCAAAGCCCTGGGGCGAAGTTTGAAAATAAAATCGGCCAGAAAGACGTTTAAATTTATTTAAGTAAGAACCAAATTGACAGGTGCGCGCACGGAAGTCGTAGAGCGTTACGACGACAACGTAAGCAATAGCTATTCAGCAAATGAGGTCAATGGCCAGGTTTGTTTGTTATAAGCGAAGTAAAAAAAAACATAAAAACGAACGTTAAAACTTAAGCGGGGTAATCAAAACATCGAAAAAAAAACACAAAAAAACTAACGTAGGGCAAACGAACGATGTTAAATGTAAAAATCGAAAAAACAAAAAAAGAAAAGAGAAAAACGAACACGTGAAAATGGCTTAAATAAGCCTGTTTCGATATTAAAATTTAAAAAATCGGCGGGTACTCGAGTGTTTTGGGGTGTGTGGTCGGGGGTGGATAAGCGAAGTAAAAAAAAAACAGAAAAACGAACGTTACGTGAAAATGGCTTAAATAACACTGGTTCAATATTTAAATTTAAAAAATCGGAAAAAAGACATCTTCCACCACGATTCCAACCCAAAACGTTTAGAAAACGAACCAACGCGATAACCAACTGAGCTAACGCGACGTACATGAAATTTAGTCAGTTTTTCAACTATTTAAAGTAAATCAGTTCATGACGTCATTTGGCGCATGCGTAGAACCGGTCGTCGTCACGAGAGGACCGCTTTTGTTGACACCCCCCTGTCGAAAATTGTCGATTTCGGGGTGAAAAAAAATTAACGTTTTTGGCCAATTTTTCGATATTTTTCGAGCAAAGAATGGAGCTTCAATATGATACCGAGTTTGTGAATTTTCGCCGTGTTGGTCGAAAGCTTTTAGCGGACACACAAACACACATACAAACATGCAAACATACATACACACATTTTCGCTTTTATATTTATAGATGAATTCCAGAATAATGAGAGATAAAAAAATAAGTTTTAACAGAACTATGTTAAGTTTTAATACGACTTTGGTATTTATAGTCCCGGTCAATAATCTGAAACAAACTCTAGCACAATGAATTATTAATATATTAAGACACTCGTGTTACGTTTAAATTGTGTAACAATTAAAAATATGGACGATATGAAATATGGTTTTCGGGAAATGATATTTTCTTTTATTTTCAACAATAGCAAAATAAACAAATAAGGTTATTCACAAATATTTACAACAATAACAAAACCAACAAAAAAAAAGTCGTTTAACAAAGATAAGTTTTTTTTTTAGATTACTACTATCAAATACAGAGGAAAAGAAGGCTTGTTGAAACTTGAGGTCTAAAACTAGGACGAGGAAGTGGAGGGTTACGAGGGTAAGGGAGGTAGTCAAAATTAAGAACGGCTACAGGCCAGTCTTCTAGTGATTATTCACTCAATTAACAACGAAATTCAATGACTATAAAAATTTCTTTTGTTTTTTTTCTTTTAAAAGTTTGGTCAATGAGATTATTTCAAAATTGTATTTACCACCAGTCCAGAGGGCTTTTTCTGCAACTTTCCGTGGGTTGGAGGGATGTAAATAATTTTTCTTTTTGGTTTAGATTCTTTCGGCTGGACGTATCCGTGAATCATAGACCGGAGTTATCTTGACGGGACCAAGTTGATAACTGGATTGTTTTCCTCTCCACTTTTATTTATATGACATCTGTAACCCATTCTAGATTATTTCTGAACCCTCTAGGACTTTTCAGATACTTCTAAAACCTTCTACTCTTTCTAACTATTCTCTGGCCTTTAAACTATCTCGTGAATTAAAACTGTTGAGGTTTGATCATTAGGGGTGCCTAGAATACGATAGCACACATTTTAAACAGTTTTATTTATTTTTTATTATTGTTTTATAGAAATGCTCCCTCGTAACACTCGGTAAATACGATATTCTACATTAAGCAGTGCCCAATTCTATATATGTAACAGGTGCATACAATAATACAGTAGGACACTTGATATGTAAAATATAGAGTGCACTGCATGGGTTCTTGTTTTCTTCCGAGAAATACCGAGTGCCTTAAAAAAATTGTAGATGTACAGGAATATATTTCAAGATTATGAATAGAACAACAATCCTCGAATATACTTGGTGTATGTATGTAAATGTATAAATAATGTTCATTAAAGAAAATAATACTTCATTCGTCCTAAACAAGCCATACTCTCACCTTGATATAAGAAGGCAGAAACTATTAAAGTGGAAATCTTTCCGGCGTCTAGGGACATCTAAACAAATGTATATGATCTTGCTACTTGTCGGGTTAGCCTGGAGTATTTATGTTGGGGTGCTAGAAGTGTAAGGAGTTTGTCAAAGCATATTCCATTGATATGCGTGTAAAACTGTCACGGGGTGCAACATTGTGGCGATAAGGCAGGAGTTGGAGCTTTGATTTCAGACTGTTTTTGGCATTTTTCTAAAATAAAAAAAAAACTAGTGATAGATGCATCAGCTCAGATGTCGCAACAATACTCTATACGTTGGAGAATGATTGTAGTGATAAAGGATATTCGTAGGTTGATTAGCTTTTTAGTACTGTTTTTTTTTGTATTTTTGCAGCAACCTTGGCAATATTTCAATGTATTTGTCCCACTTCATATTGGCTGTGAATGTTAAACCGAGAAGTTTCAGCTATGAGCTCTCAGGTAGAGTATCATTAGTCATGGAAATCGGTAGTTAAGATTTCTTGTAATTATTAAAAGATAGTTATGATAGCATTAAATGTTACCATCCAGTTATACACCTATTTCAGTACAGATAAAAAGTCATTTTCAAAGTTTTCAGCGATTTTCTTCGATATGTACACTGCGTCTTCATCTTCGTCTGCTATAAGGCGGTGTGTCATCAGCGAATATACCTAACTCGAAAACAATGTTATCAAATAGTTCATTCTTGATCAGTTATGTTGACGTACGGACATCGAAGGTAACTTGGATTCTTCTGTTAACAAGAATCTAATTATATTGAATATTGGTCTAGTAATACCGTATGATTTAATTTTTATAAGACCTTCATGAAAGACCTTGTCAAAACTTTGGATATATCAAGGGTACGGCTCTAGCTTTCTCTGGCTTATCCCGTACATGGTGTTTGCTTTCAGAGATGACCGTTGTATATCTGCAGTAGAAGACGGTTGTTTTAATCCATACGGTCAGTAAGAAAGACGCTTAGCATTTACAAGGTTATAAAATTGTGCGTGATTGATTAATAACTAAGATATTGTATCAAAAGGATGGAAGAGACTGGGAGGGCGATAATTGAGCTGGTCAGTTCTTTCAACAAAACCACTAAATACGTGTGCAAAGGAAATTTTCATATAATTAGGAGAGTAAAATTTAACAAGGCATTTGTTGTGTAGTGCAGAGAACAAGGTCTAGCTCAACAAAGCATTTCTTTATTAGTATAGCAGGACTAATATAAGGCTCAGACACGTTTGAGGTATCTAGGTTTATTTATGATATCACGGGCTGGAAAAAAAGAATGATTTTCTGATAATTGTGTGCGACTTCTCTCCTCGGGAAGAAATTAAGGAAGGTGTGATTTCTGGAGTTGCAGGTGAATTGCCGGGCAAGCAGTTCAGCCTTCTTAGTTACTATGCAAGTGGCTACATGGTTATTAGATAAGGATATATAGTTGATTGCCTATTATTAAGCACACTATTAATTTTTTTTTCAGAAATCGTGAGTTCCTAATTCCTAATTTATGCCTATTTCCATTCGATTTATGGCGAATAAATAGCCGGAATGCATGCTGCTTTTTCGCAATAGCGCCAGCACAGGTTGAAGTGAAGCTATGAGAAGGATGAAACTGGCTCTAGGATTGGGAACATGAGCTTCAAGGGTTGTTTTTATCTATTCAGTTTCCTCGTTTTCACACTGTTCAGCAAGAAAAGTAAATATATCCATGAAGCATCTTCATAAGGAATCTCAATTATTCAACTTCCCCTATGAGTCGTAATAATAAAATATGAAACATTTTTCTTGCCGAAGCTGTAAGGAAAAGTCATTTACTTTGAAAGTGGAAATATCTTAGAGACTTACTGTCTTAATACTGATTAATAGGACTTATTTTTCTGTAATTCCTACAGCTGTAGCAGTAGTCTCTTTAGTTAGCACATACAGTAAATGACGTCCAAGACTAAGAATTAGCCAGTGAGAAAAGGGTATGAAGCCACACTGATGATTCACAGTGAAATTAAATATATTTTTTTTCATTAAAAGAACATTATGTATGTGTATATTTATATATATATAATAATTTCCACAGCCAAACAACACACACAAACATACACATATGCGTGTGTGTCTATATGTGCGTATGAATAGCAAATAGAAGACATATTGCAGCGACCACATAATTGTTCAAATCTGTTATCTATAATAAATACACACACACACATATATATATATATATATATATATATATATATATATATATATATATATATATATATATATACTAGCAGCTCAGTCCAGCTTTGCTCGGGTTGTATGTACTGTTCATAAATTTATGTGCATATATATATATATATATATATATATATATATATATATATATATATCAAAAGTTTGACTCATGTCCAGCTAATCTACATCTAAAATTTCAAGTGTTTAGACCCAACATTGGCAGAGGAGTTTGGTAGAGTTTGTAAAGGTCAACTCTTTCAACTTTAACCTCTTGGAAGCCACATGTTCGGCCAAAAAACGATTAAAAAGGTTGTCCTCTGTCTGAATATACTTTATCTAAAATTTCAAATGTTTGGACCAAAACATTTTCTGATTTATTTCGTAGAGGCCGCAGAGGTCTATTTTTTACTTTGATCCCAATTTTGATCCCTTAAGACTAATTGTTTTAGGTTCAAATCAAATTTAAAAAATTGACCCATGTCCAAGGAACCTACATCTAAGATTTTATCTAAAATCGATGAACTTTGATCTCTTGGCAGCGAAACTTCTGGCTGAAAACCGATTAAAAAGATTTTCCCAAATCTCAATATCCCTTATGTCAAATCTCGAGTCTTTGGACAGAAAATTGACAGAGTAGTTAGGTAGGGAAATCTACACACATTGACACACCAACACAATTTCACTTTTATATATATATATATATATATATATATATATATATATATATATATATATATATATATATAACTAGCATGGGTGCCCGGTGTTGCCCGGGTGTTTGGAGGTGTGTGTTAAGCAAAAAAAAAAGTGGTAGTAGGAAGGTAGGCTCGAACCCGTACAGCGAAGGAGAAAAAAGAACAGAAAAAACGTGACGTCTTTGCTGTTTCGACCACCGTCTAACCGGATGTGACGTAGGTTTAAATTAAGGCTAGACAATCGAAAGGATAGGGTGACTTTCGAAAATATCAACGAAAAAAAGCAACCCCCCTGTAGAAAAGTACCCAGCTAAGGGTGAAGCAATTAATGTTTTAGCCAATTTGGCGGTATTTGTCGTCTGAAGAGTCGAGCTTCAAAACGATACTGATCTTGTAAAAATCCGTCACTTCCGTCGAAATTTTTAGGCAGACGTGCAAACATACATACATGCATTTATATATTAGTAGCTCAAATTTTCGACCCAAACCGATTAAAACGTTTGTCCTATCTCTGAATACCCTTTATGTAAAATTTCAAATGTTTAGACCAGGAATTGTCTGAGTAATTTGGTAGAGGTCAATTTTTTTTTAACTTTGACCGCTATTATGACCCTTAACATTTATTATTTGAGGCTCAAATCAGGTTATTAAGTTAGATCCATGTCCAAGGAACCTATATCTAAATTTTCAAGTGTTTATGCCCAAAATTGTCGAAGGAGTTTGGTAGAGTTCTCAAAGGTCAAATCGGTGAACTTTCACCTCTTACCAAGCAAATTTCTGGCCGAAAAAGAAATACAAAGACTTCGCAATTCTCAGTACCCTGTATATCAAATTTCGAGTTTGTAGACTTAAAATTGACAGCGTTATTGTGTAGGGAAATGTACACAGACAGACAGACAGACACTTTCACAGATATATAGATTATATTAAAACAAAAATATGTACTATGTAGCTATATTTTTACTAACGAAAATGCGTCTAAAAGGTGGGGACATTTAACAAACCAACTATCAAATGTACATTAAATTAATTATATTCTTTATTTAAACATAGAATCAGTTTTTTAATCCTCAATGTCTGGCAAGACCTTATCGTATCCTGCTTTCCCAATAAGCCAGTAAGTCGTGATAGTCCGACCACACACCTCCCTATCTCCGCGATATTTGTAAAAGAAACCCCCTAATTCATTCAAAATGTTAATAGTATTTTTGCTGACTTGGACATGCAACGGTTTCGATGAAGACTCCATCGTCGAGGCTATCTGCATGGTCTCTCCAAACAGCGCAAATCGAGGCATCTTAAGGCCAACTACACCAGCACCTACAGATCCCGAGTGGATACCAATTCGTAATAACAGTTTATCATCGGGTAAATGTGGAATTGGGACCGTCATGATAGTGCAGACGATGTCAATTGAAGCGGTAGCAATTTCACCTGCGTGTAAAATCCCGTTTCGGTTTGGAACTCCACTGGAGACCACATACGCGTCACCAATTGTTTCCACTTTGTAGACGTCATATTGTGCGAGAATTGCGTCGAATTTTCCGTACAGAGTGTTTAGTAAAGCCACTACTTGCATAGGATCACTTTTTTTAGCAATGGTCGTAAAACCGACAATGTCACTGTAAAAGACGGTAACATTCTCAAAGGTTTCAGGTGGCACTTTCTCCCCGACTTTCAACTTTTCCACCACGTGTCGTGGCAGCATTTGCCCAACGATATTATCGATTTTAGCCTTTTCAATTTCCATGTCATTCGTCCGTTCAATGACTATCTGTTCAAGATTCCGTGAATATGATTCCAGTAAATTTATTAAGTTATCCGCTAATTCACCTTTTGAGGGGTGGATGTTTTGAATGATAGACTCCAACTTATGAAAGGATAACCTCAGATCGGGGTCCTCGCACCAAATATCCTCAAGCATTTTCTTAAATTTCTTTTGAGTCCCTGCTCCCTCAGGCATTTGTTCAATTGTTATTTTTGGTCGAATAATATCATCTCCATTGACGGAATTCCATATTTCACGTTCCTTGTCCAGATTAGGATTGTCTTTATTGGAAATCAAGTCCAGGACTGCGAATATCGATAATGATTTTCGTTCATGCCCAAAAGGCACATCCCGAGTTGCGATTTCAGAAATAATGATTGCAAAAGAATAGATATCCCCTTCCTTAGTTCCCATGCGGACACCATCAAGAGAAGATACAGTTCGTAGAATTTCCGGCGCTGTCCAGAATAGGGATAATTGATTCTCATGATAAACATCACTGTTTTCTTCATTAACCCATATAGAATACGGCCCATAACGAATTGAAGGGACACCAAAACCAGACAAGCGTACGGTCCATCGGTTATCTAAAAGACAATTTGATGATTTCAAGCGTCCGTGTGAAGGAAAACCTGTCTTTGAATGAAGGAAATTCATTCCGCAGCAGATATCCTTTATGAATGAAAACCGAAAATTCCAGTCAAGTTGTATGCTATCGTTGACTAATATATTTTCCAGACTGCCCTTCAGTGCTGGTTCCAAAAGCAAACAGACATGAGGATAAGTGAGGCAAGCGCCTCCGTAGTTTATGAGATTTTTGTGATCGAGAGTCACTAAGTCAACCATGTCGGATCGAACTCTTGGGTCGCTTACATCAATAGTTTTAGAGTTGAAAAACTTCACGTACCATTTCTCGTTATTCCATACATAGAAGCTTGCTGTTATACTAGTTGAACTTCCACCGGCCGCTTCCTCCGGGAATAAATCTGACCATAAAACGACCCAAGACAAATTGGATAAAGCTGTTCTTCGTCCCATGTATTTTTTTATACGAGGCATGTTGCTATAAGTCAAGTAAACGATTGTGATTATAGTTAAAATTAAAGGAACTACGATCGAGGCGAGGTGGATGGAGCACGCTGCATCAATCCAGAACATTGATGTGCATGTGCATTTTTCTGGCTCAGTACATTTTCCTTGTTTACAAATAGCCGAACAAATCGGGATGTCACAATTCTTACCGCTCCACCCTTTATTACAGACGCATTTGAACGGAAAATAACAGTGACCATATAGGCAGCGGCACATAACCTCACTACAGCTGTCTCCGTAGTAACCGAAGAAGCATTCACACTTATCCATGCTTATACACCTTCCTTTATCGTAACGATTGACATCAGTTATCGTCAGTCTTCTTCCGCAAGAATCTTTGCATAAATGCTGGGGAACAACTTTTTCAAATCGTTCAAATCTACTGGGAGGCCACGGCTCTGATTTGTCTCTAGTGAACTGGTACGTGTCTTTATCAAGTCCTCCGCTATACGAAATGAAGGCTCTCAAATTGTATACGTCCGAAGCTGGTAGGG
This sequence comes from Euprymna scolopes, assembly GCF_053919585.1. NCBI lineage: Eukaryota > Metazoa > Mollusca > Cephalopoda > Sepiida > Sepiolidae > Euprymna > Euprymna scolopes. The sequence goes on along the minus strand of NC_136511.1, from coordinate 88,524,112 downwards.
CTATATTCGTCAATGATAAATTAGTAAAAGGATCTTTTATTTTAGGGGCTACCCCAAACTTAAATTCTATTTGGACGTTATTAATATCATGTGTAATATACCTTATTAACTGAATTTCATTGTCAAATTCAGGGTTCAGTGCTTTTATTATCCCCGTGTAACCGGATCGGTCACCGTATTTATCCATATTTAATGCACCAGTGAGCCCATTGAGTTTCATTTTTCTTAAATTCTTGATAATCAGTAACCCCCTGGCCGTAAGTCGTTTGGAGATTATGCGATGTATCGAAGATGCAAATAACCAGACAGCGTCATAACCAAGGGCCATGAAGGCTCCGGCATCATTGGACGGATAAAAAGACGGCTCACCCATGTATATTGTTCGATCAACTCTCAAAAACTTAGAAAGGACGTCGGTCCAATGAGGAGACCCGAAATGACTGATGTTGTAAACCTCGGTAAACAAAAACGAACCTTTATATGCCAATGAACATTTTATATTTGGCGCACAGAGTTTATTAAACGGGAATTGTCGCGCGTAGTCACTTAGGAATACCCATTGATAGCCGTTATCCGAAGATAAACCATATGCGTGAGCTGCACTCAAAATAGGAACCATATATGTACCATTTATCAGCGCTAATATAATCCGGGTATTCAAACTAATAACATCTTTTATTTTCTCATCCAACATCTCCTTATCTGGTTTTAGCGGATCGAATAATGGAATGTCCACATCTTCATCAAACGTTACATTATACATGTCTGCAAAATTATGCAACGCTGATGGCATAATCTCGTTTTCCATTCTAAGAATACAAATTTTAGTCCAGCCTCTATCACGTGCTGCAATCAGAAAGGAAATGATGATTTGATTCCAATTCCAGCAAACCCTATTAAAATATTGATAGCTCTTGAACTGCTCAGCTCTTTGTGTAATTGAAATCATTGTAATTTTATCGTTATTTGTCTCTCTCATCATGGGGATGGCCAAGTCCCGATTAGTCGGCAATATAATACCGCGTAATCTTTTGCTTGGTTGTCGTCGTGACTGCACACGAAAATTCGAGTAGATGCTATTCGTTCGACTTATATCGTTAAAAGTCTCGACCGTATCCACTATTATTTTCATCCGATATTGTTTTAAAATACCAGGAATAGCACCACTATTTATATCTTGTGCCGCTAATTTAACAAAAGTATTTAAGTGAGGATTTATATTCATTCCAATACCTGAATATCTAAAGTTGTCAAAATGTCCCAAGTGTATATCGCCCACAACATTAAAAACACTTGAGTTGACCATTGCCTGAACGTTTACCATGGAGTAGATATTTAAATATACGGATGAGATAATCTGACATAGTGAACCTCCAAGTTTCCCATAACCCTCAAGGATGTAGGTCGTAATGTCTTTAGAAATACATACACCCCTAGGAAATGTCGTAATTTCCAGAGGCAAATTTCCGTGTGGCCCAGAGTAAATTCGGTTTCCGTTAATATCTCTCGCTTCCACATACATGGGTCCCGGGATTTCAAAATTACGAGTGATCGTTATTTTTTCTGTCGTTTTAAACGGCGAATGCAAGAAAAGATTAGCAAGTGTTTGATGTGTTACTTTAAACTTATTTGTTAACGATATGGCGGGCGTTTTACGCAATAGAGCTTTTGTCATCGGTTTAAATCGCACCACACCAAATTGTATTATTTTTTCAGACATGTATGTATCTGCATAACATGTTGGGCAGTCGGGCGCTCTGAGCCACGGATCATTAGACATATACATGGTCAGATTTAACCTGATCTCATGCATAACGTCTAATATTCGAACGTCTGTGAAGGTTACTTTACCGTCAGAAGCCTGTATTCGTATAACCCTATCATATGTCGCTTGGTTAATGCTTATGGATCCCCCCAGTCGGGCGTTCGTGAAAGCGATAATCATATCCTTTCCAGATGCATGATAGAACTTTTTGTATTCGTATGAGACAGTTAGTTCAACATAAAGGATTGAGGCGAGACCTTCGGTGATTACTCGATCTTTAGAATCGCGAATTTCGGCGCTGATGTTAAAAGGAGTATTTGCAATTACCATTTGAGGTGGTTGTTGTGTGATAAACAGAGAGGCTGCTGGAACGGTTATCTTGAAAGGATTTGTGTCCGCCGTTAATTTCATATCCGGTATACTGATCCGAAGAAAGCGAAGATTGTTGGGTAACATTCCACTTGGATGCTCGTGACTTAACCAATCCAAAATAATCATATCGTCTGTAAATTTTTTTATAAGAACAGAGCTACTTTCGGTGGAGCCACATTTTTTCACATACTTCCTACGATCAAACCTTTCTGGCCACTTTACTCCAAAATGCGTTCGCTGGCAGAGCATACCGCCTGTTTGCTTCCAAACATCGTTCGCTGATGGATTTGTCAATGAAGAAACATCCAAACTGCTAATTTTTACATCCGGATTCCCCTCCGGTTTGATGATGTTATTTCCATAGTCTTTTACACGGGCGACAATCGGTTTGCTTGTTACTTGATTGAGTGGGACGCTGTATACCATATCTTTGGCTATTTTGGGAATAGTGGCCGGAGGTACAAAGTTAGAGTCCAACTCAATTCGGTAAACTACACTTTGGACGTGATCATAATTCGACAAGAAGAGTAAAAGTAGTACAGATGGAAACATATTTCTTTGCAAGAGTTGTGCAAAGACGCGCTAATAGAACGATGTATTTCTTTACGACTATATTATTACGTCATAAATGACGATACCTGTCTATATGATTTCATCAATTGTTTACATATGTTGAAAGGGGGCGTTTAGAATTGAAGATACTATAATCCACAAAAATCTTCTCTCCGTATTGAAGGGAACATCCGGTTAGTTTTTGTTGCCTTCCTTAGAAAAGGAGAGATTGCTTATTGCCTGTGCCTAAGTCGCACTCACAAAGAAATGCCGATCGGTTTGACAGTAGATAATTTTATAACAACCCGTTGATATCTGCTTACCTTGCATCATACCCTATATGAGGGTGCGAGAAAATCTATATATGGAATAATAGATGTGATTAGTTTAAGAATAGGATCCTGGACGCGGAATCAACCAACAAACATCGTAGATTCCACGTCTAAATCTGCGGCAGAATTATTGCCTTTTGCGCATGACTAAATATTATAGTCCCTTTATATTTATCTTCGTAGTTTCAGCAGCTCATTTACCGCTGATATTGTTGTCAAGTACTACTCCCACTTGAATAGCGGTGACACAAATAATCGGAAAACAATGGACTTTTTCGCATTAAAGACGCTCAAGAAGAACTAAATAACCGGTCATTGATTAAGTTCTCTTGTATTTTTCGTGTGTTTCTACCCCTTCCTCATTAATTGCAATTTTAAATATGAATTCCTCATTTTGGATACTTTAATAAGAGTAGATATGGTATTATGTTGTTTGGCAATTACTATTGAGGTAATAGGAATGGAAATCTCATACACGCGATACTGTTAACAAATTTTATCACATTTATATTGTGTTGTCCGGATCTCATAATTGGACCATGATTGGACATAATTGGACTTTAAACATTTAAAGGGGTTTTGTCCCAAAACCCGGAAGATATCTACTACTTGTCAACTTAATAATAATAAAGGTGCATCTTAAGTAATATTTGTCACTGGTTAAGTCAGATCCTATGTTTTTCTTTCGCACTCCTAAGACTAAAAACGGTATTGTGCCACATCTTGCACTGATAGTGGAGAGGGCAGCTGCAGTGCTGCACACATAATTAAACCGCTTAACAAATAATTGCGTGGGAAGTATCATCTATGTAAAATGTGTATATTATCCTTAGCATCTATTCGTTTTGATCCTCTTTTTTTATAACGCTCTTTACGTCAATCGGATTGGATTACAGATACTACCACATACGTCTATTTATTTATGTAGCTTTCTTGGATTTTATGTTGTCATTAGCGAACTTTGCAGGCTTCGTTATCAGTTCGAAAATTTTACTATTTGAAACACTTGAAACTATAACTTCAAATAATATATCTATACTATTAATAAAATTCTAAATGTTTATCTATGTGCGTGTGTGTATATACCAATAAAACTTTCTAACGGATGCACCGAATTGAAAAATTCTTTTTTCCTGAGAGGTATGAGCCCCTAGATTGTCCTTATCTATACATGGTTCGTAACGAACAATGCTGAGTCACACAAAAAACCCGAAATAAGGGTTTGGGGGCTCGTTTCGTGCAATTAGCGAAAAAGTTACCTGCCCATGTCAACGGAATTTAGCACTGTCTGTATGCAGTCGCGGTAACATCTTTCGGCATACGGACAAGGCTTGTGGCGCAATGGATAACGCGTATGACTACGGATCAGAAGATTACAGGTTCGAATCCTGGCAAGTTCGTAATAATTTTAACCTTTTCTTTTTGAACTCTTCCAGCTTATGATGCGTCGATATATCCTTATTTCTGGCGCGCAATATTTAATTTACATAAACAAACGTTTTAGTAATTTCTTCTCTCATTAATCACTTGAATTAATTACTATCAATATGGACAAATCTATTGCATATTAAGAGAGATGGGAAAATAAGGCAATAAAATTACAAACGAATACAATCAAATGTATATTTATTATGAACTGTTCAAAAATTAGTTATTCAAATTATGTAATCAAATAACTGTCTTTGAGTCATTGGTCTGTACTATAGATGCAGTAGTCCAAAATATGTTGTACAAGAAACGTTCCAATAGTAATGTCTCTTATTTAATTCACCTGAATGGATCAGAGGAGATTGAAAATTGCACTGTTATGATGACTAAATTTATGAATTCCTGACCTGAAAGTGCCATTTCTCTGTTGCAGATATTGACGATGTGAGACTCTAAGAAAGCGACTCTGTAATACATGTGCGTCGAAAACAGATGTGTCATTGAATTCCTGGCAAAAGTGCGTTGAGAATGATAATAGACAAATAAATTGTCAAGCACAAATGGTCGTTTGTTTAATCGTTTCACTTCCGTCTTCGTAGGTCTTTAACATTTTGGGTAAAAAATAGAGGGTTTAATTTTAGAATGATCCTTGTATTATTATTGATTTAAATAACAGTAACTCGTTTTATTGGTAATACAGGAGTGATTAAGAAAACAACTTTCGCATTTATTTAGAATTATATATATAATATGTGACACTGCGTGAAAAGCACATGAAGCAACTTCAGTTGATATTATGAGTTTTGCCTTTTTTAAATCAAGTCACCGATCGCCACAGCTGATCTACAGGCAACAGCACACATGATATGTTGAAGGAAAATCCTCACTGCCACGAACAAACAAAACATGATTCACTAGCTAGCTTTGTTTGCTCGTTATCGATTTTTAATTTTGTTCCATTCACTACTTGAAATCATTGAAACAAAACTAATTGATAAGAAAAAGTAGAGGAAACTAACCGATGAGAAGATAAAGCTAATCAACACGATAAAAGACGGTAAAATTTAATTAAAAATAGTAATATATTTTTGTCTATATTAAAAGTGACGAAAATTTTTTCATCGAATTTTTATTATAATTAGTTATTATTAAGCCAGTCTTTTTTAAAATCCAATTTCCATGCGTGATTATTCTTTTCTTTTTCATTTTCTTCCGTTATTATTAAGATCAAAACATATCTTTGCTCATAAAATTGTGCTGCATACTTTGACTATTGAAGTGAACCAGATACACATATGTTCACTTTTAAGATATAAATGAGGAAATGTGCAACATCAACGACAAAGAGGTAGTTGGAATTCTATGGGAATGTAACGGGTTCGAGCAGCTGTTCCAAGAACTCCCTATAAGTATCAGTACCGATAAATGATAACGGGACATTCCAAAAGGGAGAGTGAACTCAAGTGATCGCTCATAACCGCAAGAAGTGCGAACAGTTGGCACTACACTCATCAACTGAATAGCAGTTTTCAGGATTAATACTGTTAAAGATTAATGATCTATCCACTAAAACTTATTTGATGAGTTAAATTCATAGAAGAAATATTAGTGCGAAAACAGGAAATAGAGATACGATTATTGTCTTCTGTGAAAATACGAGTAAGAGGAAATGACGTCACACTAGATGGTATAAGTCTAATATTTTGATAGCAATCAAATCATTAAACTAAAGGAATACATAGGAGCACATATTCGTTTCACACAAACACGCATTTATGCACCTGTGGATTATCACTGATGAGCAACCAAAACCAAAAATAAGTTTTTTTAACACACGGTCTTCATTCTTTTCATCGTCGCTTGTAGTAAAAAAAAAAAAGAAAAAAAATCGTTCAAACCTTTTACCACTGGCAACGCCCGCTTCAGAGAGTGAAAGAAGAAAGAAGAAGAGAATGGCCACTGCGTCTATTTATAGACTAGAGATCATGGGAAGAGTATGCAAATAACTTTGGACGGTTTTGTCCTATAAAAAGCCTGTATTTGGGAGAGAGGGTATCTTTTTTGTTTGGCAGAAGCAATTGCTGTCAGAAGTGCATTGGACTGCAGGATTGAAGAGTGAAGATTGAGTTGTGGGGTCATTGTATTTAACCACAAGCTATTCCGGCAAAGAACAGGTCATGGAATCTGGGATGTTGAGATTGGGAAAAGATGTGATACCACCTTTTAGTGGAGAAGGTGATGTAGTCGGATGGATAAAGAAAGTAAAACTGGTGGCTAAGCTTCAATATGTGCCAGACCTTGCCAGTTTTATTCCACTTTTTTTGCAGGGAGATGCACTCGCTCTCTATCTTGAGATGAATAATGCAGAACAAGAAGATGCAGAACTGATAGAGATGAGACTCGTGACTGCCTTCACTGAGGGGCCTTTTGAGGAATACGAAAAACTGCAACGATTCAAGTGGACAGGAGAATCGATGGATGTTTATGCTAATAAAATCAAAAGATTGGCTGGACTGGCGGGATATCTGGGAAGAGGGCTGGAACATACAGCCAAACTGGCATTCATAACTGGATTCCCAGACGATGTATCTGTGGCATTACAGCAGCTACCGAACATAGAGAGAATGGATGTCAGCAAACTGATACCGACTGCACGGCTTTTAGTCAGCAAAAGGGTCGTAGAAACTCAGACATTGGCCGCAAGTGCGCAAACTAATGAGACTAATAAGGGAAAGAAAGAATCAAGCCTTCAGTGCTTTAGATGTCAAGGACCGCACCTAAAAAAAGATTGCACAGAGATCCCTAGGGCCAGGGCAACATGCTACAATTGTGGAAAATTTGGCCACATTGCGAGATATTGTCCTCAGAGTCAGGGAAACGGGCAAGGGGGAGCTTCTGCGCCGCAAGCTACCCTAGCAATGAAATGAAGGCGCGATACTGGCCTCTTCCTATAATAGAAGTAAAGGTGAATGATTCTGTAATGACTGCACTTGTCGATACTGGGTGCACCACTACTTTAATAAATTCCAAACTTTTGAAGGGATATGGAAGGAGCGGTACAGTGAAAGCAGTTGATGGGAGGAATATAGAATGTAAAGGAGCCAGACAAGTGGAGATAAAAGTCTGTGGAATGCACGTAAAGGTGAGGGCAATCTTGATGAATCACATCGTTGATGGGATCGACGTCATAATTGGAATGGACGTGATTAATGAGCTGGGAGGTGTAACTATAAAGAAAGCCAAAGTGAAGTTTGGAGATATACAATGTGCCGTGGCTGCCCATCAGCTGAATGTTTGCAAAATCGAGGATAAAGACTTTGAAGCAAACTTCGATGGAGATAAATGGACAGTAAGATGGACATGGAAGGGAGAGCCTCCAGTATTGCAGAACAAAGTTCAATATTATAAAAACTCTCTGGAAGGCGATAAAAAATTAGAATTCGAGAAAGAGGTGGAAAGATGGATATCGGGTGGTATTCTGTTACCATGGAAAGGAAAAAGGAAAGGCGTGTTGCCATTGATAGCAGTATTTCAGGCCACTAAAGGGAAAGTTAGGCCAGTGTTCGACTTTCGTGAGTTGAACCATTTTGTGGCGTGTCATACAGGGAGCGACATAATAGATGTATGTGATGAAAAGATAAGAAAGTGGAGACAGTTGGTAGGAAGGACAGCGATAGTGGACCTTAAATCTGCCTACCTGCAACTACATGTGGCAAAGGAACTATGTCAGTACCAGCTGGTTTGTTATAAAGGAAAAACCTATTGCCTAACACGATTAGGATTCGGACTTAATGTCGCACCAAAGATTATGGAAGCCATTTTAAAAACAGTATTAAAGAAAGGAAGTAGGACGAAAGAGGCCACTGATTCATACATTGATGATATAATGGTAGACGTAACGAAAATATCGACACAGGAAGTTGTGGAACATTTGAAGGGTGTTGGGTTAGCAGCAAAATCTCCGGAATCCCTGGACGGAGGAGCGGCACTGGGCCTTAAGCTTATGAAAAATAAGAGGGGTTCACTAATGTTCAGGAGAGGCAACGAGATCCCAGAGATGGGAGGAGAAATTAGTAGGCGGGAGCTATTTTCGATCTGTGGTAAATTATTGGGGCACTATCCAATTGCTGGATGGCTGCGATTAGCATGCAGTTATGTGAAAAGAAGAGCAAATGGAATGGATTGGGAAGAAAAAGTTGATTGCAGAACCATGAAAGTGATGCAGGAGGTTCTAGCTGAGGTGAAAAAAGAAGACCCTGTTAATGGCGCTTGGCACATACCTGAAGTGAGCACAGGAGTCGTGTTGTGTGATGCAAGCAATGTTGCAACTGACGTGGTTGTCGAGATTGGCGGTGTGGTGGCGGAAGATGCAACTTGGCTGAGGAAAAGTGATGACTTTAATCACATTAACATAGCTGAATTAGATGCTGTTCTAAGGGGTGTCAATTTAGCTATCAAATGGAGACTGACAAATATTGAAATAAGAACTGATTCAGCCACTGTACTCAGTTGGGTGAACTCTACTGTGGAGGAGAGTGGCAGAATACGAACAAAGGGTACCGGAGAAGTGATAATAAAGCGGAGATTAGGGATGCTTAGAGAGTTGATGTCTGAATTGAAACTGCAAATAAAAGCAGTGTTTGTGCCTTCTGAAAAAAACAAGGCAGATGCGCTAACACGGATAAAAAAACAGTGGTTAATTGAGAAAGAGGAGGCGCCGATATGCTGTCTTGGAATTGGAGAAATGAAAGAGTTGCATGACATGCATCACATGGGAGTGGAGAGAACATTATATTTGGTGAGGCAAGTGGATCTGAATGTAAAACGGGAAGAAATTCAGATGATAGTAAAGAACTGTGTTCGGTGTCAATTGATCGATCCTGCCCCAAATATACATAATCCTGGGGAAATTGGAGTTTTAACGAACTGGACGAGACTAGCTATCGACATAGCACACTACCGAGGGGGAGCGTACTTATCAATAATTGATTGTGGGCCAAGTAGACTGGCGATATGGAAGGAACTGCGAGTGGAAGCCGCATCTGCAGTTGCAACTGAATTAGAAAAGGTGATGCTTGAACGAGGTCTAGTAAGGGAGATGATAATGGACAACGGCACTGTTTTTCGCTCAGAAATCTTTCAGACGATGCTAAAAAAAATGGAAGATTAAAAGTTATTACAGGGCAGCCTACAGACCTGGAGGAAATGGCATTGTGGAGCGACATCATCGGACCGTGAAAGCAATAGCTGAGAGAGGAAGAATATCGCCTGAAGAGGCCACATTTTGGTACAACATGTCCCCTAAGGTCGGGCAAAGAGATGACACAGTTCCACATAGAGCAATCTTTAATTACGAATGGAGACATCCTAGAGACATGTCACCGGAAATTAATGATCAAGGACCAGCCAGAATCCAAATAAGAGAAGAAGTTTGGGTGAAACCGCCTAATGCCCGATGTACAACGCAGTGGGGAAGAGGAGTGATAACAGGAGTGCAATCCCCAAATAACTTAAGTGTCAATGGAATGCCACGACATGTTTTATATTTAAGGCGTGTGGTCCATTTAGGTGATGAGGATAGTGGTACTGAGGCAGGGAGTGATGAAGATGAACCGGTGCCGATGCAGAGACCGCAAAGAGAACGCAATGCGCCGATCTGGACACGGGATTATGAGATGTGAATGATCTTTAAAGATCATGGGGGCGTGTAGTAAAAAAAAAAAAAAAAAAAAAAAAAAAATCGTGCAAACCTTTTACCACTGGCAACGCCCGCTTCAGAGAGTGAAAGAAGAAAGAAGAAGAGAATGGCCACTGCGTCTATTTATAGACTAGAGATCATGGGAAGAGTATGCAAATAATTTTGGACGGTTTGTCCTATAAAAAGCCTGTATTTGGGAGAGAGGGTGTCTTTTTTGTTTGGCAGAAGCAATTGCTGTCAGAAGTGCATTGGACTGCAGGATTGAAGAGTGAAGATTGAGTTGTGGGGTCATTGTATTTAACCACAATAGGAGCACATACTCGTTTCACACAAACACGCATTTATGCACTTGTGGATTATCACTGATGAGCAACCAAAACCAAAAATAAGTTTTTTTAACACAAGGTCTTCATTCTTTTCATCGTCGCTTGTGTGGCCGTTAATCGATCTGCGATTGCGATCTTTTCTCACGACAAATAAAACTCATGCATAGAATAATAGAGACTTGTTGGAAGTTTCAAAGGTCTTATTGAGAAAAGAAGTTTCTTCACAAAAGGATACAGCCAAATTAATTTCTAATAAAATAAAGGTTGAAATTAATTTCTTTCTATTTCATTTTCATACTTAGAAATAGATAACGAATGCACAGTCTAGAGAAAATTCACTTTGATCTCTACATTGTTGGGCACGTTCAGTGCGGCAGCTTCCTTGCCAAAAACTCATCAAAAATCATCGACACCCGCTTCTAGCGTATTTTGTCTAGGGAGTTGACCTTTGAACCCTCGCATCAATTACGGTATGTGCACTGGGTGCATTTCTACTAACCTCTAGGACGTCCTGATATATACTTAATGTAACACTTCCGGAATCTATGCTAATTAACATAATCTCTATTTACTGATGTAGGATCCCATAAGCAATTAAAGCGGGTACTCAGTTTGAAGTTTGATCGACAAGACATGACACAAACTTACATAAGTGATTACAAATAAAAATGACTGCCTCCATAAATACGTAGTACCGATATTGCTTCTAGCCACCAATAAGAGAAAGGCTTAATACAATAATACTTTACCAAATTTTAAATCTAATTATTTTTTTGTGTGGTCATAATACCTTGAAGGTATTATGACTACTTTGATTCCAGAGCGAGAATACATCCCCCACTAAGTGTAGCCATCATCGAACGATGAAAGGTGCGCTTGCTCGATGAAGTACCCTCAGTTTTGGAGAATTTTTGTCATTGAACGTCGAAGACACTAGGTATGAATGTATTTACTGCTTATGGTTTATTGATTTGTATTCAATAACAAACATTTTATTTTATCATGAGATAAAAAAATATTCAAACCACTTTTCTTGAAAACAAGGTAGATTTTTACTGAGGGTCACCTCTTATCAAGGTCCAAGGACCACTCGAGGATAAGGGTTAATGAGTGTCGGATAGACTTTGAAATGATCGGTAATGGTGAGACTTGGATAAAATTTGATTATTTAAAATGACAGCTCATAAAAGATTATTTGCATTATACAACTCATTCAGAAAGACCCATTCAGTTTCTGCTGCATCACGTGATCTCCATGAAACGCTTTAATACCAGTTTTATCTTGCCAATCAGGTTATCTTTGATGTTGTAGATTGGTTTCTTTACTCAATCGCACCTCAGAGGCTTGACATGAAGTTGAATCATGCTGCCACATGCATGGCATTTCTGCAGCGACTATCCCCATACAGCACCTGAAAACAGTTCCCATTGCTTTGACTTGATTTTTTCACACCTTTTTTCAGACTCCCATAAAGTTCCATTAAGCAGATCCCTGGTATGATCCATCATACTAGCTATTGCATCCACATCTTCATCGCAATTTTCTAGCTCACATTTAATGACCTTGAACGTATTCAAAAAGCATGAGATGTCACCAAGTTTACTAAAGTTTTAATCCAACACGAATCATCATAACGCATGTCAACGCCCCATTACAGTACAATCTTATGCTTTTCACTCATCCATGGTCTCCGGCTCTTTCTCCCCTCCTAACAGTACCAGAAATACTTGTCTATTCCTCTTTATCGTTATTAAATACTTGAAATGGTTATGTTAGAATATAAAAGTATATCAAATCTCTCCGAATACAATCCAGTCGCTTTTTTACTAGAATGGAATTATTTTAAATAAAAATACATGTGAAAAATAAATAACCTAATATGTAAGTTATAAGCAACAATCTATAGATCACACATTATGAGAACTTTCAATTTCAAAATTCAATGTTCGATGCTCAGTAATGTTAAATAGTACATCGCATATTATGTTTGTCTTGGACACACAATCCATTATTCCTGTTTTTCTACTTTGTTATTTATATTTGCTCTTTTGCTCAGCCTGACCTTACAAAGCGAATCATACTAATAATTTGCTTTGCCATTTTTATAACATGTCATACATGCCAAGATACCATTAATTGATTAATAAAATATGTACGACCTGAAACTGCCTCGATGGCACACTCGTGCTTTATGGCTTTGGTAAAAAAAAGTACACACATTTCAATTCACTTGTTGATTTCTGTCACATATCTATTTTGAGAATATAACGATAGCATCTTAGCAAATATAAGATGCAACTTTTAAAGCATTGTTATTATTTCCTATTTCAATACAAAAGTCCAAGTATAATACTCTTCATTTTCATGCAAAATAATTCACATAATCTTTCTATGCACGTTTCCATGGGATAATACACATCTTTTTTGCATTTAAATTGTCGCTATGTTTCTTAATCTCGCTTACTAAAATACAGGAATTACAGAATGACAAATAAAAATTAATTTACTCTCCTTTATCCGAACACAATTAAACGGTAACCTGACTGTCCAGTCTCAAAGTACAAAGGATATCCCTTGTAGGGGCAGCTAAGCATGTAATTGTGAGGCAAGGGTTGCGCAATCTTCAACCAAACCTCTACTGAATCGGCACTGTTTAAATCCAGTGGCAAGAAGAAGTCTATGACGACTGTAAACAATGCCGAGATAAGCGTAACCTAGCGACATTGTAACAACAAAGAATAACGAACTTTAAAAAGGAATGTTTAAAAGTTAAAGCTTATATATTTTTAGAGTTTAAATTTTAATGTGATGTAAAACCTACAATCTGTTTATATAATCTTACACTAATTAACGGTATCATTTCAGTGACATGTTCGTTAGTAATGTTCCAGTAATTTTGTTATCTGTTATTCTATAATCGATCACTTCACCAAAATCAGTATAAAAAATATTTTTTAAAATACTGAAATGCATTAGATATTTTGTAATATACTGCTTCTAAGTAGTGTTCAGAAGGTTGCCTTCTTTTTAACACATGAATAATAATGTTATTAAGTGGGCAGTTTGAGGTCATTTACATAAACAAATCATTTAAGAGTAGAATGCATTTTGGTTTCCTCAAACAATTCATAAATTACTTGATGCAATTCAATGTTTCTATGTCACATTTCTTTGCTACTCCTTATGTATTAAAATACTGAAAATTAGAAAGCTAACAATTTCAGAAAGATATTTAAAAAGACTATTTTGATGCTAGAAAATAAACAGCTAGTATATAATAAAAATAAACGTCTGCGTGCCTATCAGGGAATTTGTCTGGACATCAATAGAATATGAAATTTGAAAGATAAATAAAAGTTTTAAGGAGTGTACTATAAATGATTTCCGAACACTATTTTTAATTTTGAGTGATAAAAGGGACAAAATGTCCACACTTTAAAATATATTTAAAATATATCCGTCGATTAAAAAGCTATAAAATTCAAAATATTAATAATATATGGCATTGAGAGTTTAATGAATTTCTTTTCATTTCTTTTTAGAGATTGAAAGGAGGGTTTACCTGAATCTAAAATTCCTTGAATTTAAAATCTACTCGGCAAATCTAATGAAATCTGGAAAATAGGCAAGTTTATATAAAACGGATTGTATGTTTCATTTATTCTTGTAAATGAAGGCAAATAGGGACGTAACTCCTCTTTTGACATAAATGTAATAAACCAGAACAGCATTACAACTGACGAACAATGGAATAGTTTACTAAGTATGTGTACACAGAGTGATAGTGTACAATGGCAGTGCAACCTGTCTAGTGAGGGCTGAGACAGCATGACAATATTGCAAAATAATGTCCCTTCGAATATAGGCCAAAAGATGAGGTTAGAATGCAGTGGCAAATGATAGAAAAATGTTCCAGAAGTGGTGGTGGAGAGTGATAATGTGAAATTATTGTGGAACATAAATATCCAATGTGATAACGTGATTAAAGCAAGGAGATGAGATTTAGTCTTGTTAGAAAAAACACAAGGCAATAATTATTGATATAGCAGTACTAGCTAGTGTAAATGTGGAGGAAAAAGAAAAGAAGGTCGAAAAGTATCAAAACTTGAAAAGGAAGATAAGATGAAAGTTGAAGAAGGTAGGAGCTGTACCGATTGCGATTGGAGCCGTGTGGCATGTGACAAAAGGATTTGACAAGTGGATTAAGAAAATTAGGATCCATTGCAACGTTGAAGTATTTCAGAAGAATGCCTTGTTGCGAACTGCCAGAATCTTGGGGAAAGTCTTGGAAGGCTGAGAAAAGATATTGTCTGGTCATATGTTATGATCTGTCTATCAGCATAAAATCGGCAATAACTACAGCCAGACACAAAATGTGACAACAGAAATAATAACGATCATCCTGATTTTGTTTAATAACGTCTCGCTAAAAAGAGATGGAATTAATTCTCGGAAAACTCTCCCTCATTTCCGGCTCACATCATCATCAACTATTACACTGCATAGTGTGTTGGCCAGCAACAAAGCCCCTCCACCTCTGCTTAGCCTGAGCCACCCTACATAGCTTTCCTCTCCCTTTTCGCCGTTCTTCTCCAAGTTTCTCTGGCCCTTCCTCTCTTCCGTTTGCCATCTGGGGTTCAGTGCAGTGCTGTTCTTGTGATTGATTGTGGGTCTTTCTAGAGAACGTGCCCGATCCACATCCATTGCCATTTTCTGATGATTAGGCCCATATCTTCTTGATGGCATATCGTTAGTATATCTTCGTTGGAGATCTTCTCAGGCCAGAATCTCCTCAGTATTCATCGAAGGCAGGTGGTGTGAAAGGATCGAAGCTTGATGAAATCTGCTTCCATCGTTCTCCAGCATTCCGATCCATATAGGAGTGTTAATACTATGTAGTTCTGATAGAGTTTGAGCTTGGTGTTGGTGTTGTATTGCACAGATCTCCAGATGTTGCTCATTCTCCTAAACACGCCCCTTGCCTTGCTCAGCCTGCTTTGTATGTCCTCCCTTGTGTCGCTCTCAGATGATGCTACCTAAGTAGGTGAAGCGGTTTGCCTGGTGCAAGTCCTTTCCATTCATCTGAACTAAAGTTGGTATTTTCACATTTAGTGTAATTGTTTGTCTTCTTGGTACTAATATTGAGTCCAACCGGCTGCCCAAATGCCTGCAACCTGCTTGTTTTTCTCTTGCATATATTGGTATGTATGGTACAGTAGTACCAGGTCGTCGGCAAAATCCAGATCTTCAAGAGTACAGAAAAGACTTCATCTATCCCCCTTGAGGAGTCCTCTGTTGTCCTTATAACCCAATCGATGGTCAGGTTAAAAAGAACCGCTGACATCACACATCCCTGCCTGATACCCTTTTTAACGTCAAAGAACTCCTGATTTCGTTTAATAACGTATCACTGAAAAGAGATGGAATTCATTCTCGGAAAACTCTCCCTCACTTCCGGATCCCAGCGTAGATTCAAAGATCAAGAGTTTTTAAGGATACAATAGTAAAGTTCTTAAGGCCGCTCAACACATCAATTATGCATAGTTTTTTAGATATCCTTCAAGACGACTTGATACTACACCTACACTGAGATTACTTGGATTTTAACCCTATGCATACTTCTTTCTCCAAGGCCACCTGAACATAATTGCCATATTTCTTTTTCTCTTTTTCTATCAAATTTCATCTATGTTTTTAGAGTATGTCCGGACGAGCTCCACCATTGTCCCCATTTTCTTCTCATTCCTACCAAATATCTTCAAATCATCTATGATTAGCATTGGGTCGAGGGATCAGATAACAGTCCCAAACCTATACACCAGCTTTTCAATCTTCAAGAAGATGCTCAATTGCACCATTACCATTACAAAAAGAGGAAATAATGAACTACTTGGAAATATACCCTGTTTAATGCCAACCTCCCAAACCATCTCATTGTTCGCCATCAAAACCATTTCCTATTGAACCATACTTGTATCAAAAAGTCCTATGACATTTCCAGCAACTTTCAACATTGACAGCATTTCATGGATCCATGAGTGACAATGTTGTACGCCGACCTGTAATCAATCTATGCTACACTCAAATTCCTCTTCCGTTTTGCATCTTGCATTACTGCCTTATCAAATATTAGTTAATTCTTGGTATCCCTCGATCCGTGCCAGCATCCTTTCTCTTCATCAGGGAGAACATAATTGCTCCAAAGATAACCTGCATCTTTGCCGACAGGGCTAACAGTTTCCACATTAGTGGTAGACATGCGATTGGTCTGTAATTGCTGAGAATTTTTTCTTTCACAGGCTCCTTCCAAATCAATATCGTCTTTTCCCTAACAAGCCAATCAGGAACGTCTCCAAGTCAACCATCCCTTTCAGGGCAGCAACTATTGGGGAATAAAGGCATTGGAACTGCTTTAACCAGAATTCCCTCACTCCATCTGGAACAGGTTTCTTCCAGTTTGTCATCCTTCGAATATCAGCCTTCAAATCGTCAATGGTTATCTCAACGTTCTCAATCTGCTGCATTTCTGAGAACATTGCTCTGGCATCTTCCAACTAGCTAGCTTTATTATTATGCTGCTAAATCAAATCCTATTTCAGAATTCTCTAACCCCATCTGCATTTGGAGTATTGTTACATTCAGCATCCTTGCTACCACTTAATTTTGTTTATAGCTGAGATTGATTATTCTGGAAAAGATTTTTCTGACAAAATGCAACACCCTTCCCAACAAAGTTCCTAATTTTCATACCACCATAACGGACCTTCTTTTCAACATTACTAGATCCGCCATTACCTCGTTTTCCGTCAAACTATACTTCCTTTCAAGCTTGTCCTTGCATTTCTGTCCTAATTTAAGTCTCTTTCTTAGCTCTTCAATTCTGCCAATATATTTTTGCCACCATTTAATAGTTTCCTCAGGCCGCTTCTCCCAGTATGGCCTTCTCTCCTTCTTTTTTATGTTTTTCGTTTGCATCAAGTAAAGACGATCTGTAACAATGTATGACGCCGTGTATAGAAACGTGTTCGGTTCCATAATAAATATGTTCTCTCTCAGGATTTTGTAAATTATGCCTTGGACTTTTTTCACCTTGTCTCTCACCTCCCGCCTTTTAATACTCTTCATATTTTGAATATCTATGATCTTGCTACCAAAGAAGATCTCTCTTAACTTCTTTCTTAACCAAAGTCAAAGCTTCATCACCACTTCTCCATACATCTTCTCTTTCTACTGGCACTTGATCTCGTCTGCCTCGAATCCTTCAAACATCTCATTGTCACTTCTACTAATCATAGCATTCCATTTCTCCTCAGACACCTTAATCACACTATCACCTACATTCCTGTTCGGCACTTCTGCAAGCCCAATCCTCTCATCAGAGTTAAATATCATTACATTTACTTTCTCTATTCATTTCATCCCTACAATCTCATCTCTCAGCATCACTGAAAGTAGATTATTTTCAATTTGTTTTAACTGAGATAACAAATTTGTCACACTCTTAGCACCCCCTCCTCTAGACCCCCCACATCGTCTTCACTTGCAGCATCTATCAATCTGATTCCGTGCTCCCACTTCTCACAAAGCATTCCCAAAGTACTCTTCTTTCCACATCTGTCCACTAGTTTGAAAATTCACAGTTCCTCGACCTTGGAGGGGCTTATTACCACCCCAAATTCAAGTGAAGACCAATAATTGATGCCAATGATAAATCAATAGTAAGCGGCTGTTGCGATAACGCAAATTCTTTTGCAAACGGTTATCAAAAGAGATGGAGCGTACTGGAAATCTGGGGAGACTTGTTGTCACTCAGACTCCAGAGAACACCACAAGTTGTTGTCTAAGATAAATCATTGATGATAGTCTGTGTGACTACTCCTAGTGAGTAAATAATAATATTAATAATAATAATAATAATAATAATAATAATAATAATAATAATAATAATAATAATATAAATATAATAATAATATTAATAGGTGCAATATTATAATGCCAATACTTTATAAACGTAATAAACGTATTTTCTTACACTTTTTAATTTTATTTTTTGTATAAATTCTGTTACCTAAATAGCATCAGCAGCAGCAACGAGAACATAACATCAGAGAGACTACGCGTTTTAACTGGATTCTTCATTTAAACTTTTGATTGCCGTTTGAAATAGAAATTTTCTGGATATATAGTCACATCACCTTTGCCAGATTTAATTTGATTTTATTTTTTTGTATAAATTCTGTTATCTAAATCGCAATCATCATTAGGGGCAGCAACAACATAACGTTGCAAAATTTTTTTTTTTAAATTCATTTGATTAAAGCAAGAATGTAAATGACGTTAGTATTTTGACACTTACCTTCATTTCGATGGCGACTCTTTCTGTTTGGAGGTGGTGCGTCAGTTTGTGTCCCCTGTGACACGGGTGCTTGGTCGTTTGTTTTGATCCGACTGTATGATCGACATCGGAAATCTGACCGGTGTATACGATAACAATTTAAACACGTCTTTTCCTGGTGGTCACTTATTATTGAGTCTGACTCTTTGTCAGGACTGTCGATCAAACTGCTTTGACATGAATTGTTCTTGGGCAAAATCACTTTATCAGTAGGGGCCTTGCTAGCACAAGAACCCATTCTGCTATTGATGCGCTGTGGTGTTATTTGTTGCAGATTAAAAGAGATTTACTTTTAACTATGCAGTTGGTGTCAAAATCAACGACGTGCACTGTGTAACTCAGGTTAACACCTGTTGTAGATCATCGATAACTAAAATTTGATTGATTGATTGATTGATTGATTGAAAATTGAGGCTTGTAATGGTTTCTTTGTGAACCGCTAAATCTGTCTAGATCGAAGAACAATCATTTATAGAAATAGCGCCATGTTTCCTTGGAAGTCCGTAGTCACCTACAAAAACAGACATAGAGAAAACATTA
Organism: Euprymna scolopes; assembly: GCF_053919585.1. NCBI lineage: Eukaryota > Metazoa > Mollusca > Cephalopoda > Sepiida > Sepiolidae > Euprymna > Euprymna scolopes. Next base: position 88,504,703 of record NC_136511.1, on the reverse strand, counting down.
TTTGCAACATATAATAATAAATATTCAAAAAAGAAATACAATTATTCTTTTAACGCGACAGAAGGTGACAAGGCGTAGTGATCCTATTTCTATAATGCACACATTTATGGGTGTTTGTCTACATATAGGCATAACTAGTCTGCAATAACAGAGTTATTTGGATTACTATTCCCATCTTAGATGTTATATTTAAAACGTTTTGGTCGATATAAATTCCGACCTTCTTTTGACAATCCTTATATCTGTAACACTATTTCGAATCCAGAGGGACATCAAACTATTTTGCTGGAATACACGGGGTGTTGGTATTTGACACTTGATCAAAGAATTCAGATTACCCTACGAAAAAAAAATCAACCACAACACCTGACAACAAGGGGAAAGTCAACGTGTTAAAAGGTATTACTACATGAATTAAGGGTTATGCACGTTTCGTGCGATCTATGCATCAGGGCGGTAATTTCTAGTGACCAATGAGTGTCTGGTTACATTTTCAGGGGTCCAACACTATATGAAGTAAAAGTGTAACCACAGGAACTTAAGGTTAGTGCACATCGTACTTGCTCGTGTGTGTACCACCCATTCGTATTACATTTATGGTACTGCATCCAACTGTCTTACATATTAAAATCAGAAATTTATATAGAATTTCAAACTTAACCTCTTATTTAATCCACAGAGATGGATTGTTTTCGTTTCATCAATCACGACTGGATAGAAATGTCTAAATTTTTTTTACTGTGTTAGAATCGTCTGTAGTGGAGATTGAATCTTCAACCTCAAGAGGACTGTAACTTACTCAATACCATTATCCGTCGTATCACAGGCGATATTAGCTAAAAATAAAATGATTTAAAATTTGTCTACATGGAAACGTTGCATAACATATAATAGCATTGAACAATAATTAGTTCTAAATGACTTTTGAAAGTTAAACTAAGCGATTCTAAGAAAAAATGAAAATTGGCCGACAGAGCTAAAATAATCTATTTCCATAGATTAAATGAAGGTTTCAATCTGAAATTCTACACAGATTTCTGAGTGCGGCATAAAGATTTCCTAGTTCTAAAAGTTACCTCTCAAGGTCAGTTGGAGTGTACATTGACCAAAATATTTCGATAATAGCAACCAAGATGATAACAGTAGTTTGAATAATTCAAATGATACGAATTATCATTCCTCGTGTTAAAAAAATGAGAAATATAACAATCTAGTTTGTTTATAGTTAACTGAAATAGTTTAATTACAATTTTTTTCTTTACAAATACTCTCCCTCGAATTCCTAGAGAGACCAGTCATTTCCATTATATTTTATATTTGATTCATATACAATATCACTACCAGGTTTGGCCGGTAGCATAAATAATAAAGTAAACGCGGCAGACGGACAACTTTCTTTTATACTGAAAAACCCTTCTGAACTCCATTGTTCATTGAATGCATTATTTTTAATTTGATAAACTTCTAATATGAATTTAGAAAAAGTTTTAAATATGATAATAGTCCAAATACTTGTATGTTATCAATATGGCATGAACTATTAAATATAACAAACTTGTAGCGTAATCATTTAAGTTAAATACATGCAAAAGTATCACACATTTCATTTTCAGTTTAGATTCTTGCTTGTTTGAAATAAGTTTATGGATTTTCAGCTCGAATGACGTCACTACAAGACGAAAAGTTGTTTTCAAAGTATATATTTTCCATAATACGTTTTGTTACTTGTTGTGCTTTATAAAATTGAAATAATATTCAACAATTTTCGTGTGACCAATAAAAAATTTTGCACGGACGACTGGTGTATTAGTCAATGTATCAGTAGTTGCTGATCACTATCGTAAAGCAACACAAAGTATTGAACAAACACTCGTTTATCTACAACCACTGTCAACAATTTCCTCTAATCTCTATCTGTGCCTAAAACTAGACACACATTTTATGAACAAATTTTCTTTCCTAGAACTGTTTACTTACAGAACTCAATGCCATGAGGCTACCTTCTATCTGACTACAACTTGTCGTTTTCAAGTCCATCTAAATAATTTCTAGGTAAGCTGCTCACTTTAAGTAAATTATACCCAATTTCCATTACGACCAGTCATCGCTATTGTCACACTGACGAACTTACACTCATTAAATCTTATTCTCAAATAGTCTTCAAGCCTTGGTAAGTGGTGACTCCCATGTAAAAAGAGCTATACCTCTCCTAATAAAATTAAGGCAACGGCTAGCTTACGATAGGTAAACTAATATGGCTATTTAAATTAAAAAAAGTAAAGTAAGATTTTTAATCTTTTAAATTTCTTGATATTAAACTGAGTAATTGTGGATTGTTATTACTACTACTAATAATAATAATAATAATAATAATAATAATAATAATAGTGTAAAGCGCTGACAACATTTTCTATCACGTTTGTCTTATTGTCTCCGTGTATGAATAATTTGACTTGTGAATTTCTTCAAACTCCCTTTATCCACACTGTGATTACCGCAATTATTATTATTATTATTATTAGTAGTAGTAGTAGTAGTAGTAGTAGTATCTATATATTATTTTCTGTATTCGCTTCGACCTTTATCATCGAGACAATCCCTTAGATTGAAAATGGACTATCTCAAATGGCTAATAAACATTTGATTTTAATGAAACAACAAAAAAATTGGTATCGGGCTGGAAAATTATTTATGATCTGATTGTATTAGATGAAGCATCTATGACCCCTTTATTTGCTTTAGATGCAAATAATAACACTTGGAAACTCATAAACAATAATAATAATGCTTTTAGGGGAAAAATTATGATTTTGAGTGGAGATTTCAGACAAGTCCTACCCATATTATCAAGGGAAAGTCGTGAGGAAATAATTGAAATTTACATTAAGAATTTTCCTCTTTGGCTTCAGTATAGTTCGTGCCAAAATATTAGAGCAACACAAAATGAAAGTGAATTTGCCTCATGGTTACGGAATCTTTTTTTTTTAATTACATTTTCATCCCAAACAAGGCACATTGGTACTTTGATGTAGGGGGCAAGGACATAAGCTACAGGGGTACTATGTGGGGAGTTGGGCAAGATGTCGGTTCATGTTACACTTGAACTTCTGCATGTCAGTACAGTTGGGGAAGCAGGAACCCGGAAGAGAATTCCAAAGTCTAGCGGTTCTGGGGAAGAAACTACTGGAGTAGAAGGCTCTCTTACATCTAGGGATCTTTACTGTGAAGGGGTGGGATTTAACTGCTTGTCGGGTTTGTCGGGGGTATATATGTCGAGGGGGAACAAGTGCTTGCAGTTTGTCGGAACATTCACCATCAAAGTACTTGTAGAACGTGCAGAGTGATGCTACATTTCGTCGATGGGGCAGAGGTTGAAGTTTAGATGACAGTTCAAGACCTATCAGGTTGGCGACTCTCTTTTGAACCTTATCTAGGAGCAAGAGACTAGTAGCAGATGCACCAGCCCAAATATGACAACAATACTCCATACATGGGTGAATGGTGGCCTTATAGTGGTACAGGATACTTTCGGGCATTAGTAGCTTCCTAGCACGGTAGAGAAAACCTACCTTCTTCGTAGCGGTACTGGCAATGCTCTCAATGTAATTGGTCCAACTCATGTTTACTGTGAACGTTAGGCCGAGGAGTTTAAAATATGTACTTTCAGATAAAGAGTCTTTGGCTATTGCTATAGGTGGTAGAGATGGTTTCTTGTAATTATTGAAGGAAACAAGTTTAGTCTTGGCAGCATTGAAGGTGACCATCCATTTTTGTCCCCGTTCCACTACGGATCGGAGGTCTTTCTCTAGTGTTTCTGCCATTTCTTTAGATATGTGTTCATTAGTTTTCCTGCCGTGTCAGTTATAGAGCGTGTTGTCATCAGCATATTTACCCATCTCACAGACAATTTTGTCAGGGAGGTCATTTATGAATATTAGGAATAATAGAGGTCCAAGGATAGACCCTTGAGGCACTCCCACATTTATATCATATTGTTTAGATGTACGACTGTTGAGGACGATCTGGATTTTTCTCTTATCTATGAAGGATTTAATTATGTTAACTATTTTTCCAGTGATACCGGATGATCTGATTTTCCTGAGAAAACCTTCAAAAGCCTTAGATATATCTAGAGCTACCGCTCTACCCTCCCCTGCTTTGTCCCGTGAATGGTATATACGTTCAGAGATTACAATTGGAATGTCTGCTGTGGAACGGGCTGCCTAAATCCATATTGTTGGTCGGTCAGAAGTTTAGCATCTGTAAGATTGGTTAATTATGGACTCAAATATTTTGGCAAAAAGTGGGATGAGGCTAATGGGGTGATAATTTACTGGATTAGTTTTTTGGCCAGAATTCTTGAAAACTGGTATCAAAGAAGCAGTTTTCCAGCAGGCCGGAAAGCAAGATTCACTGAGGCATTTTTTTGTAAAGCTTGGAGATAACTGGAGCTACTTCGATGGAGCACCTTTTTAATAGCACAGACGGGATGAGATCGGGTACACATGCTTTTGAAGTGTCAAGATTTTTTATGATAACATGCACCTGAAAAGTACTGATTTTCAGATCGTCTAGCATGGCGTCTGTCCGCAAAGGAAAGTCAGGGAGGGGGTAGTTAGCAAGGTCCAGTGTGGAGTTGGAGGCAAACCGACTGGCAAGCATGTTAGCCTTTTTGGCAAACAATCTCATGATTGTTGGATTGTGGGGGATTTGTTGATTGCCCATTATTTACTACACTGAAGTAGGTTTTCCAGAAATCGCGGGTTCCTAATTTCTGTGCTTCAATGTGTTTTTTAGTGGATTCAGTAAATTATTTCTTAGCTGTCGCTATTTCTTTCTTACAGTTACTTCTGGCTCCTATATACTTCTGTATGTTTGAACTGGACTTATATCGGTTAAATCTGTGGTATGCATGCTGCCTTTGCACAATGGCAGCTACACAAGTAGAAGTAAACCATTGGGGAGAGTGGGGCTTGCTATAAAATTTCTGCATGGGAACATGTGCTTCAATTGCCGTTTTGAACCATTCAGTGGTCTCATTTGAGCACTGTTCAGTAGGGAGTGAAAAGATATTTTGCCATGGGGCATCTCTGATGAGATCCCTGGTGGCTTCCCCGTCAGCCTTTTTATAATATCTCGTTGTTTTGAGCAATGGCTCTTCAGTTTTGTCTCTAGAGAGTTTAGGGCAATTTCAACCATTATGACTGCATGATCAGCGTTCCCAAGTGAGCTGTGAGCATTTGTAACACAATCATTGGGAATTGTTGTCAGAAAAAGATCTAGAAGTGTTGTTCTTGCTGGTCTAGGAAACGGGTTGGAAACGTAACCCTCTGTGATAGGGAATGAGATAAAGAGAAGCTATATGGTGTACTACCAGCTGCGTCTGTGTAAGTAGAAAATCCAAGCCAGTTTTCTGTTCCCAAATACATGCACTTGTGCGCTAGTGTCGAGGGAAAGTGCTGCATTAATGCTGGCAGAGACTTTGTTTATTAGGGTACAGTCCTGGGTAAATAAAATTAGCGAATGTTATATTACATGTTAAGTCTAAAGCACATATAGGCTTGATCGTTCAATTCCAGTTTTGTTTCTCTAGTCAAGGGGAGAGTGTTTCGAATATAGACTCCAAGCCTGTGCATATGTCTGTCAGAGTCCTTACGGCAGAGTGGGAGATATCCGGGCATGTTAAAGTAGTTAGAGGAGATAGAGGAGTGTAGGTTAGTCTCATTTAGTGCTAAGATATCCGGGATGTCTGTTAGGAGAAATGCTTCAACATCATTTAAATTAGTTCTAAGCCCACGGATGTTCGTAAATGCAAGCCTCAAGGGAGAAGGCAATTTGGTTTTCATTGAGTTTTGCCCTGGTTTAAGCGTAATTTTAGATTGTACTGTCATTCTTTTTAAGAATTTCAGTTTGGGTAAAGGGTGCTGAACAAGTAGTTATGCAGAATACCAGACATGCAACACAAGTAGACTATCAGTTGACCTTCCATCTACTAGGATTGTGGCCTCAGGAAAGCCCACTGGTGATGAGTGCAGGGTCCCTTTCCATGCACGACATGCCACTACAAATATCCCGATATTATTCAACTGTTGATGGAGCAGCCTCTGTAAGCGCTACCAAAGAGTTAGGGATCCTGTACTACCAGTCGGGAATAGCAGCCAGGAACTGTCAATCCGGTACCCTCAACCCATCAGATGATGGTCAACCCAATCTACATTATGGCATTCACACACTCTCAAGTGCCCAGTTTAGAGGGATGGAATGTGTCGGGAGTGGGGAAAACGGCGTTCATTGCCCTAGTCAGGAAACAAGATCGACCACTAAGTGTTTCTGTCGAATCCCTGTGATCCGATCTCTATGCCTGGCTAATAGGCAAAGTTGGAGTATGGAACTCCAGGATTTAGAATTAAAATAAAAACATTGCATGTACACTGTTCATTCATTGAGATTTCTAGAAAAATATTCATTTTTTATTTAAAAAAATTGCATTGTGGAATATGTACAGAAAAAAAAACTTTTCTTTTATTTGTCTGTATTTAATGATTAAAATTTTAAAGAGAAATTCAAAACATTAAACTGGCACATAAAAATATAAATTGAAGACAATAATATTTCCTTAAATTTAGGAATCTTTATTAATCTGAAAAGGCACATTTTTTCAGTATTTAAAAATTTTAGTTGATAGACAGTTAAATACAGTTTGATCTTTTCGGAAATCTCTTTAAATATAAAAAAGTTTTCTACGGCATTGTAAAGTCTGTATTTAGTGAGGTGTAAGAGGGAAAATCGCCTGCATTTATAAATATTGTTAGATTGACATTCTAAGCTAAGAAAACATTTTAAGCATTGAAAAATCTTTACTTAATAATATTTGGAAAAGGCATTTTCTTTTATTTAAAAAAATATTTTATATTCAAGATGTCATTTGAATTTTAAGAAAAGTTTATGATTTCATACATTTTAAAAATGTTCATGAAACGTTATTCAATTATTTTTTCACTTTCAGATATCAATTTTTAGACAATGATTAACACACGTATTAATAAAAAGATAGAAAAATATATTTAGTTTTTATAAATATTCATTGATTAGAATTGAAATAATATTGTTATTTTAATAATATATCAGATTCTTCATTGAATCATTTGTAATTTAAATTTAGTGAAATGTTCAATTGATAATATTTCTTATACTCTATCGATATCTTAAGTATACAATTTTGGTTGCTTTTCAAAGATTCATTGGATTTATTCAAACTTACATTTTAATTTAAAAAAACTCCTTTCCTCGACACAGGAGTTGGATGAAAATACATATTCGAAGAAAATCATAACATTCTGATTTTCATATACCTGAAAATTATAATATTGCAAAAAAATAGCTCTAATTGTTTACATTACTTATCCCATTAACAGAAAGTTCAATTTGAACTGTATAACCTACTTTATGTCATACAGCTTATTAAACGAATCTGGATTTGAATGTGTTTCATTAGATTTACACAATCACTTATGGATTAAATACACAAGGCCATGAAAAACACAGCGTTTTTGGAGGTAAGTTCTATTTATATTATCATTTATTAAGATCTATATTAATAATTAAATTTTTAACTCTATTTCAAGAAAATAATCTCTTAATTTCCAAATATTTATTCAAAAGAAATTCAAAATAAAGAGATAGTTTTCTTGCATGAAAAATTTTCATTCATTCGAACATCTTCAATTTACGTGATGCTTAAAATTAAAGAAAAACTGTCGACATATTCGCAATTCTCATTCTATTAAAATTTATATCTAATATTGTTTCTTTATTATATAAATTAATGCTTTGTGTTGTAACTATTATGTACAGAAATTATTATCATTTTTAACTTTTAAAAATATTCAGGGGTTTAAATTTAAATATTACCTTATTTCAGTGTATATACGATTGTTATGTCATTTATTAAAATTCAAAGAGTATTAATCGTTCATATTTCTAAGACTTAACTGATGAGTTTTAATTAAAATTTGAAAAAAAAAAAAAAAAACATTTTCCCGGATTTTCTACAACTCATTGGATATATTCAGAAGAAAAACTTATTTTGATCTTTCTATGCACATAGTTCCATAAGAACTTTATGAAAATATTGTTTTCAGTCAATACAAAACCATTTTTAAGGTTTTCTAATGATTAAAATTGATTTTACCAATCTTTCGAAATGTTCATTGGATGAATTATAGCTTTTGTTTCATTTGAATATTTTTATTAAATAAACATTTATGAAATATTTTTATCCATTTGAAAATTATTATTGAATTCTGTTTCATTAAGATATGAAGAAAAATTAGAGTATTTTTTAGCATGATTATAATTCATAAAAAAATGAGATAATTAATGGGTTGATGGGCAGAAATCAGAAGCTCACAGTATTAAGCTCACAGCTTCCATCCTGGGCTCAACTCTCTTCCTAATCTACATCAATGATCTCCACAAAACACATACTTAAATCATTCGTTGACATCTATGCTGATGACACGACCAACTATGGCAACACATCAAAGGCCGTAAATGACAAAGTTCTCTCTAATTCTGTCTCCTCTGATATTGAGCGCATGGTACAATGGGGGAAGAGGTGGCTAGTTATTTTTAATGCATCTAAAACCAAGCTTCTATCTTTACATCATCAACGCTCTGATCCCCATCTGGCATCAAAGGAATGGATGGCTCTCATCTTGGGGAGGCTCCATGTTTTGACAAGCTTCTGGGATTGACCTTTACTCCTGATCTGAAATGGAACACGTACATCAAATCTGTTGCCAAGGTCGCCGGAAAAATGGTGGGATCCTTCTACTGCTCCAGTAGATATCTCACTACTGATGCAATTCTCTATCTATATAAAAGCCAAGTACGTCCAAGGATGGAATACTGCTAACACATCTGGGCAGGAGCTGCTAAAAACAGCCTATCCTGCCTTGACAGAGTACAAAATAGACTTCGTAGCCTAGTGGGGGATGCCCTTTTCTTTTCCCTGCAACCTCTCTCCCACAGATGGGACATTGTGAGCCTGTCGTTGTTTTATCGTTATTTCCATTGGAAGTGCTCGTCTGAGCTCCAATCTCTGGTCCCCCTTCGCAAATCTTTCACGAGAAACACCCATCTAGCTGAAACCACTGTCAGTAATTTTCCCACTCTTTGTCTGTGCCTAAATCAAAATGTAGATTCCATGAACAAAGCTTCTTTTTTAGAAGTGCACGCCTGTGGAACTCTCTTGCGTTTGCCTGTTTCCCACCTGACTACAACTTGGATGTCTTCAAGTCCAACATAAACAAGTTCCTGATGAACCGCCCCTTAAGTAAGACATTTTATCAGATCTCCATTACTAACGATTACTATGATATTATCCCATTGATTACTGTACACACAATAACCCTTATCCCTGAGTGGCCTTCAGGCCTTGATAAGTGGTGACTTCCTTGTAAAAAAAGCAATATTCTCTCCTACGATTTAGAAGTTTGAATTGTTTTTATTCAAAATAAAAGAGGAAATGTTTTCATTTCGCAATCATTATTGGTAATGCATTTTAAAAGTCCATGTACCAGATCTCTGCAAACAGATTATTTACAGTATTAAGTGTTGATATCACTCTTTTAAAGATTGATGTCAATCCTTAATTCTACCCCAATATCCTATTGAATACAAATTATGCAAATCAGACAAGCATTATACATTTTCAAGATAGCGATTAAAATAAGAGTAAAGTCAGATTGGATCAAGTAAAGATTAGAAACTCCGTAGCTGACGACAAAAATAGGCGAAAAATTCAAGGGGTACCGGTTGTTCGACCTTGACATTGCCGTTAGTTGTTTCTAAACTTGTGAACAGGTCAAATAGCAGACATATTCGAATGTTCGCGAGCAAGATTTTTTTAAAATATATTTACAAAACTTGTAAAGATTTAAAAGAACAAATATATATTTACAAAACATTTTCTTTAATATTAAATATTTACAAAACTTTTAAGGATTAAAAAAAAAACTTTTTTCTATTTACACAAAACTTTTTGTGTAAGTAACAAAACCAACGTAAAAGTAACAAAATATATTTAATTAAATGGGTGTCTTTCTGAGTCCGTTTTTTTAATCTATTTACAGAACTTTAATAAAACTAATAATAATAATTATAATAAAAAATTAAAAAAAAAATAAGATGAATGACCTATATTAATTGCAAAACATTAGAAACTGAAATTTTCGGACGCTAAACTTACTTGCACTTAATTTGTCTTTATGGAGAAGTAAGCAAATAGCAAAATTTTTTTTTTTTTAAATAAAAATAAAAATTATAAAAAGATTTGTATCGTGTGATACTACACTTCATCTTTATAAAAATGAAAGTTATAAAAGATATGTGAATAAAATATATTTTTTTAAATCTCGATTGTTTATACTTGTGACTTTATTGTGCATAAAAATTGCCTCGGTCTAGAAGGATTTCTCTTCCACTGACCACCTACATACATGGTACTTTAAATAAATATTGAATTGTATTAAAAATGCACAAAGAAAGATAAACACACACACACACACACACACACACATACACACACACACACACACACACACTGTACATAAAAATTAATCTTGATCACAAAAATCCGAACAAGTCAGTTATTTTATATTTGTTTCTGCCATAAAAAATTTGGTTATAATAATTTTATTTCAGTTTGTTTTTAAATTATGTATTTTTTAATTGACATCATCCGAAATTCTCAGTTATAACTTCGGTTTATTTATTTATTTATTTGGTATTATTTTACGACCTGCCCCAGCGTAGTATAAACACTCTCACCACCCCATGTTAAGAACGGCTTTCGGAATAAACACCGCTTAACCTTCCCATGTTAAGAACGGCTTTTGAGGTTGGGGTGTTTATTCCGAAAGCCGTTCTTAACATAGGGAGGTTGGAGTGTTTATAATATGCTGGGGCAGTGGGGCACGTCGTAAAAATTTACCATTTATTTATATTAATAATAATAATAATAATAATAATAATAATAATAATAATAATAATAGTAATAATAATAATAATAATAATAATAATAACAACAATAATTATAGTTTTATTAAAAGTTCTGTAAATATATAAAAAGAACGTACTCAGAAAGACACCCATTTGTTTAAGTACGTTCGTTTTATTACTTACATTAAAATGTTTTGCGTAAATAGAAAAAAGTTTTTTTTTATCCTTAAAAGTTTTGTAAATATTTCATATTAAAGAAAATGTTTTGTAAATATATATTTGTTCTTTTAAATCTTTAAAAGGTTTGTAAATATATTTTTAAAAAATCTTGCTCGCGAACATTCGGATATGTCTGCTATTTGACCTGTTCAAAGTTTAGAAACAACTAACGGCAATGTCAAGGTCGAACAACCGGTACCCCTTGAATTGTTCGCCTATTTTTGTCGTCTGCTACGGGGTATCTAATCTTTACTTGATCCGTCAGATTAATTTGAATGATAATAACAATCAAAACTCATCTTACAAAAATTCAAACAATCAATATCTATAGCAACATTAACAATAAAGATGTGATTAAAAGTTCAAATAAACTGAAAATGAAAATAATGAAAACACCTTTAAGAAATTCAGACATTCAATTTTATAATGAAATAAAAATATATTTTATGAAATCTATTTCAAGTGATGACATATAATCTGCCAAAACCAAAAACCTACCTTTTTAATTCTTTAACCAAATCTCATCAATTATGATCAGATTGTGTAGAAAAAATAGTGGCATAATTTTCTTGTAATAATCTCAAGTAGTTCTCCATATTTGTAAACAAGAAAAGTTTGCTTTGATTCGAACTAATATTCTGAGCCGAACTAATATTCCACTGATTATTCTATTGAAGGACAACCTCATTTTAATTGTTTGCTTATTTGACGAGAAGGTGTTTGCTGGTATGAGGATTCATGTTTTCAATTACCGTGGAACGAGTACTGCTAAAAAAAAAAAAATTGGTGCCGCTGTTGAAGCAAAGCTAATAAAAATGATTTGTCTTTCTTGGCCTTTTGGCTAAGGAAGATCAAAGTGTAGTGTCTGTTCTTCAGGTGCTACATTTCAATTTCTTCTCTCTCGGTGAAAGAGGAAGACAATTTTTTCTCCACGTTAAAAAAACGACCCTAGTGTCTAAACCTGTCCCGTTGGGAGGCATTGTGAATAGGCACTATGTTTAATGTAACAAAGTTTTAATATTAAAAAAGTAACTGGAAAAAGTTATTTCTGATTTAATTACAAAATGACCTAGAACTGTTACTTCTGATTAATTATAAAATGCACTAGAAAATGTCCGTTCTGATTTTTTTTTTTTTTTTTTTGTTTACTTGCCTCCCCCCACAAGGTCGGAATTGGACATGAGGTCGGTTAAAAATTTAGGGGGAAACCAACTCCCCAAAATGGGCTCTCTGGTCAATAACAAAAATAAAAATTGTATCAGTAATGAAGGATTTCTTCTCCATTAACCAAGACCAAAAAAAGGGGAATTTAAGTCACTGTAATGCTGAAACTGATAGTACACTCAGAAATTCATGCTGAAGCAATGGTTGCCTAATCTCTAACCATGTTAATGTTTTTTATGTATTACTTTCGAAAAGCTGCTGAAAGAGTTTACGATTTAAACATTACTTTATTTCAAGCATATTTTAAGCAGTGGGTTACGGGATATGAAGACAGTCCCAGAAATTACTCAAACCGTTTATGATTTAAACATTACTTTATTCCATGTATATTTTTAACAGTGGGGTGGGGGATATTAAATCAGTCCCGAAAATGGGTGAAACCGTTTATGCATTACACATTGCTTTATTTAATGCATAATTTTAACATTGGGGTGGAAAATATGGAGTCGGTTCCGGAAATGGCTGAAACCATTTACGTTTTGGACATTACTTTATTTAATGTATATTTTTAACAGTAGGATGGGAGATAAGAAGTCGGTCCCGGAAATGGCTGAAACAGTTTACTATTTAGACATTACATTATTTCATGTATATTTTTAGCAGTGGGTTAGGGATATAAAGTTAGTCCCGGAGATGGCTGAAACAGTTTACGTTTTAAACATTACTTTATTTAATGTATATTTTCAACAGTGGGGTGGCGGACATGAAGTCAGTCCCTGGATTGAAGATGTGCAAATATATACTATCAGAAAGCATCGCCCTGTATTGAATGAGATAGGTGGAAAACATATAGTAGCAAAATACCCAGCGTCGCCCGGGATTGAATGAGATAGGTGAACGATATATATTAGCAGAATATGCGGCGTCACCTAGGATTTGATAAGATAGGTGAAACATATATACTACGAGAATACCCAGAATTTATTGATTTGTTTGTAATGAAATAATATGCCCAGGCAATATATCAAAGTTATTATTTAAGTAAGGAGGAGCGACATAGTAGGTTAAAGTTATGAAAATTATTGTCGACATTAGTAGCATATCCAAGAATTATGAAAAATGAAGAAATGTGAGTTACTTGATTGGTGTGTTTGTAACGATATAATAAGCCCAGATAATATATCAAATATATTATATAAGTAGGAGGGAGAGGCATTATGTGGATTTTTAATTATAAAAATTATTGTCGAAATTAGTAACATATCCAGGATTATGAACAAAGATTAAATGTGAGTTTATCGAGTGTGTGTTTATAATACAATAATCAACCCAAAAAATATATCAAAGTAATTATGTAAGTAAGAGAGGGCGATAAGGATGGTTTAAATTATGAAAAATAATTGTCAAAATTAATAACATATCCAAGAATTATGAAAAATGATCATATGTTATTTAATGCATTAGTGTGTTTGCAATGAAATAATCAGACCAGACAATATATCAAAGTTATTATTTTAGTAAGTGGGGCGATGATGTGAGTTAAAATGATGAAAAATGATTGTCGACATAAGTAACATATCCAAGAATTATGAAAAATTATGAAATGTGAGCTAATTGATTGGTGTGTTTGAAATGAAATAATCATCCCAGATAATATATCAAAGTTATTATGTTTGTAGTGGGTGGTTGATAATATGGTTAAAAATATTAAAAATAATTGTCGAAATGAGTAACATATCAAAGAATTAAGAAAAATGATGACGTGTGAGTTAATTGATAGTTATGTTTTTTATGAAATAATCAGCCGAGAAAATATATCAAAGAGAGGGCGACGAGAATAGTTTAAATTATAAAAAATTATTGTCGAAATTAGTAAGATATCCAATAATTACGAAAAATGACGAAATGTGATTTAATTGATTGGTGTGTTTATAATAAAATAATCAGCCTAAACAATATATCAAAGTTATTATATAAGTAAAGGGAAAGAAGATAAGGAGGGCTTAAATTATGAAAAAATATCGTCAAAATTAATAACATATCCAAGAATTACGAAAAAATGATGAAATATTAGTTAATTGATGTGTGTGTTTGTAAGGAAATAATCAGCCTATACAATATATCACAGTTATTATATAGTAAAGAGGGAAAGGCGAAAATGTGGGTTAAAATTATGAAAAATGATTGTCGAAATAAGTAACATATCCAAGAATTATGAAAAATGATTAAATGTGATTTGATGCATTAGTGTGTTTTTAATAAAATAATAAGCCCAGACAATATTTCAAAGCTATTATTTTATTAAGGAAAAAATGTGGGTATAAATTATGAAAAATGGTTGTCGAAATTAGTAACATACCCAAGAATTATGAAAAATGATGAAATGGAGGTTAATTGATTAGTGTGTTTGTAATGAAATAATCAGCCCAGCAAATGTATCAAAGTTATTATTTTAGTAAGGTTGGGCGACAACGTTAATTTAAATTATAAAAAAATATTGTCGAAATTTGTAACATATTCAAGAATTACGAAAAATGATGAAATGCGAGTTGATTGATGGGTGTGTTTGTAATGAAATAATCAGCCTTAAAATATATGAAAGTTATTATTTTAGTAAGTTGTACGATATGGTGAGTTTAAATGATGAAAAATTGTCAAAATTAGTACTATATCCAAGAATTATTAAAAATGATGAAATGTGAGTTAATTAATAGTTGTGTTTTTTTATAAAATAATCAGCCGATACAATATATCAGATTTAATATTTTAGTAAAGGGAGAGGCGATAATGTGGATTGAAATTATGGAAAATTATTGTCGAACATAGAAAATCCAGTATTTTGCAGCAACATCCTCTACTTGAATTCTTTTCTTCAGGAAAAGAATTCAAGTAGAGGATGTTGCTGCAAAATGCTGGATTTGTGGAAAGTTTTCTGAGTCAGTTATACACATTGTAGCAGGGTCTAACGGATTGCCTCATAAGTCATGGTCATGTAGGATTTCGGATTTACTGGTGGATTTATAGGAAGTTTGTAGTGAAGTGTGCTGTGAAGTGGTATGAGAACGAACGCATTTGAGGATATAAAAACTAATGAGAATGACGATGTAGATGTATGGTAAGACGAAAGTGTCGAGAGAGCCAAGCAAATGAAACCATTGTCCGTATTTTATAGTTATTGAGAAGGTCGCAAAGAGGTGGCAAATCGTAGATTTTTATTGCCCAGGGACAATAATGTGATGTAGAAGGAGAATGACAAGTGTAGCAATTACATTCCATTGGCCTTGGGGGTAAGGCGTATGCATGAAGTCAAAACCCAAGTAATCCCGGTGGTAGTATATATGCTGGCTGTGGTATCAAGTCATCTGAAGGCCATTCCCTAATGTGTTGCATGGTGTTAAGTCTTCTGCTATTGTAGACACCACCAATATTTTTAGGAAAACACTGGATCTTTGAAGCTCCTGGTTTGGAGCCTGGATTGAAGGCGATTCCCCTAGGAATGAATTACATATTTTTTCAGGAAGTCGTTATCAAACGAATTCAGAATTATATAATAAATTGTAGCCGGTTTATATCTCTTAAGGTTTATTATCAGCCAAGTAAAATTTATTATCATTTTTATTCTGATTCGTTTTTAAATTGCTATAGTGTTCAATTTTTAAGTTAAAATAAAAAAATAAAATAAAGTACAAATGATTTGGTGTATCAAAAACAAATGCATACTTCAATGTTATTATAAATAGAAAACAAACCGCACAAAACAGTACATTGGATTTCTCATACAATTTTACACAAGAAAAAATGTGTTTTTTTATTGTATTCTCGGACAGTGAGACAAACATACTACAATTAAAGTATTGTTTCTAATAATGCTAATAATAGCCTGAATGCTCAGATAGACTTCTCTTTGAAATAAAAGGCCTCTAGTTGCATAGTCTATCAAAGGACTTTGATCTTATTGGTAAGTTTCTTTTCTCTTTATATGCTAATATTAGTTGGGATAATGTAATATTACACCTTATTGTGAAGAATATAACTTCTTGTTTCTGGAAGGCATCTGATAAACTAAGATCTCATTATTTAGTCATAAAGTAGATAATTAAATCGAAGATGATTTGTTCAGGATAAAAAAGAAAGAAACCGGTAAAAAATATAAATATTACTATGTAAACGAAGATGATTGGCACTGAAAATATGGAGAGTTGGATGCCACAAATATATAATATATAGGTATAAAAAGATTACCTCTCCTATGATGGATGATATTAATTCCTCGAACAGAATAGTTTTACTCAAGTTTTATGTCCGCTAAAGAAGATTAAAGCTAAGATGTAAAGATACAAAATCTTATTTTTAGAATCATTATTCAATTTATTCAAAAATCCATTTCATAATTTTGATTCAAGAAATTGTCTAAAATGTAAGGTTCAAGCAATCTTCAGAAGAAATTGAAAGTTAGTAAATATTGCTTAATTAATGTCTAATGGTTATGAATTTACCTTAATGTAAATCTGAAGTATTGGAATTTTTAAATTGGAAGTTGTGTTCATACTATTTCCTTCAAACCCATTAAAATATCCTGAAGAAACTGAAATTTGGGATATATTTATTAATTGATATCTAATATGTATTTGTTAAAATTCGCAATCAGAGTTATGTGAATTTTTAAGAAAGTTACTCATTCCCAATTTCCCAGTTTTGCATGAAATTAAATTAAACGAAATATAGACCACATGTAGATATTTTATGCCTAGTAGCTTTATTCCTAAAAAAAAAATGATCAGTTAATTTAAAATTGAATCGTGTATATTAAATTATCTAAGCATATAAATATATACTTAACCTTATGACGATATATTTGTATATTTATATGGTTAGGCGCATTTTTATAGATGTTGGGTTATTACACCCAGGTTCTAAGGTTTAAGCCGTGTGGCCGCTAGATCAACTGTATACCATAACTGGGTAAAAGTTTTAAGTCAGTCGCAATTGTATTCTTTGTATCGCCCTCACTGAAGATCGAAACTTCAACCTCTAGAGGTGTGTTACTTAGACCTGAATTTACTAAATACTTTATCCTTTATGCCACAGGTCCTTACAGCCCTGGTCATGGCTGACAAGATGAGAGTATACTATCCTCATGCATTAAATGTAGGATTAAATGTAGAATACAATCTGGAATGCTGTACATATTCCACAGTTTAACAAGATAAACCTAAAAAATGTCAGAGGTTACTTATTGTGGGAATAGCACCCAAGATGAGAACAGTATTCTGAATACGAATAATTTATTTTTATTCAATATTTCAAACGCCTTGTGTAACTTATCAGGAATGATGTCATCACATGGTGGTAAAAAGTAAATATTTCGTTTAGTCATCTCGTCCAGGCAATTAGCTATTCCATTTTTGAATGGTATTGTTCCAGCCTTTAATGCAGCCTTTCATACACTTTGTTTGATAAAAATTCATACTTAAATAGCATTGTCTCGAATTAAACAGTAGTATATATTCTTTATCCCATGCTTCAACTATTTGCTCTTTAGTTGAGGAATTCATAGTTTAAATTTCGAGAAAAAAATTGTTTCAAACATGTTTTTATTTGGCTATAATATTTTGTATATATTTTTTAATTTATTATTGTTATTATTTATTGTGCATTATTTTTATTTAACTGTACTTTTTAATTTTAATCTTTACTTTTATTTTATTTAGATTTTATTTTATTTGTCTTTTATATTTTATTTTATTTATTAACCAAGTTTCAATTCCAAGTGCTCCAATTTTAGGAGAGCATACTTTTACCTGCATGAAAGCCGACCTTGTGTCAGATTCTCTATCAAGAGAATGAAAACTATGCCATAATCATCAAATATCATATATAATGGAGAAAAAAAAACGATACATTAAGGTTAGTTAGAAAATGATAAGGGAAAAAGCAATTGTTCTTGTGTACATCAATTTATTTGCTAGCAGAGAACAATATGAAATAGTTTTGAAGATATTCGATAGAATTATCTCCTTTGAACGTTAAAGTTGAGTTAATACAAGCCGGAAGAATCATAGCCTTTGAAAACCAATATTACTGTAAGCTATAATCATATCTGTTATCTATTTTTCCCAAACAAAGAAATTATAGCCTAGATCGCGCTGGATATCAAAAAAAAAATGTTCAAATGACTCCAAGTGTTTTAAAGAGAAACCCTCATAATTATACATTCGTAAACTACCTAATCAAAGTTACTTAGATAAATATATTTCAATTTTATTTTAACATTGTGTAGCTTATGGTTGTGCCGAACATCCATCCATAAAAAGAAAATATATTACAAACTCATCCTACTACCAAAATAATGGAATAAATCAATAAAATATTATACTAGTGTGAAGACTGCATTTGCATTGGACATATGTAAAAAAGAAAAGTGTTCAAAACGACTCCAAAGTTATCAGAGAAAGATATCCATAGTCATACTTTAAAATGATTCTTAAACAATACAAGGAAGGTTGTCCAAAACTTTGATGTTAATTAATAGTAGTTCATGTTTTGACACGTGAAAACGTCATGTTATTTCCGCTTAGCTTTCAAGATATCTCGTAAGGAAGAAAGTTAATTTCTTTTAGCTTGTGTTAGTTTAGGGACCATTTGAAAATATAAGATTATTTTCGAAATTTGATGCCTTTCTATTATGGTAAAGATGATTTAGCTGATAAAAGTGTACAGAAATGTTTCACAAGTTTTTAAGCTTGAAATTTTACCCTTAATGATGAACAATGCTGAAGCAGACCAACCTCTACAGATGACGACAAAATCAAGATATTAACTGAACTACACGAGAACTATAGTTAAAAAAATATCGAAATTCATCATTTGTGATTATTTAGTATAAATTGATTCACAAATGTGGAAATATTTTGAGTTGCATTTGCCATATACTTTATAAAACAAATGAAAATGGAAGTACCCTTAATCGCCCCAAAAGCAGATTTTCGTATTTAGAAAGTTACATTAATCTCTAATGAGATTGGAAAGGAATTCTATACTATGAAGTAATTAGCCAAGTAAACCTCGCAAATAATGTTCACACTAGATTAATTAAAAGCAACAATAAACAAACAAACAAACAAAAACCCGCACATGATTGGCGAATGGGTATATTACTGCATTCCACCAGGATAATGCCAGACAACACGTTTCTCTGGCAACCGGACAAAAATTAATGCAGCTTGGCTGAAATATGTACCCTATCCTCCTTATCTACAAGATATTTCTCCTTTATATTACAATTCATCTTTGCAAAATACACTCAATTGTAAAAACTTCAAGCCCTGACCCTCAAGTTAATCTGCACAGTTTCATTACCATCCTAGTCGTCTCTTTCTTCTCTCTATGTTGTTTTATATGTGCAGGTGATCTTGAGGTTCTGAGTTCAATCCTGATTAAAGACAACCTGATAATTTAACAAGTTAACTGAAAGAAGGTCTAAATGTTTTCAGAATTATATATTAACAGTGTATCTCTATGACTATAATTAATGTTGGGTTCAAACTATCAATGGTTCCATCTCATACACGAAATCTCTGAAGAAGGCTGGAGTACAAAACCTTCGGCTAACATCCACGTCTGTTGAGACTTCAATGTTCACATTGTGGAATGATTAACCTACTCAAACAAAACAGATGATGAAAAGAGGTTCTGTCACGATTTCTCCATTGCTTATGACTTCACTCAAATTGTTTGTGAACCCAGCCATGAGCCCAATACTGAAGGTCAGTATGCAAGTCTCCTAGATCTTTTCCTCACAATTTGCCCTGAGATATGTTCATCTTCTGTTCTGTCTCCACTGGGATCTTCCGACCACTGTTGTATCAGTTAAAATAAAAAGGAAATGTAATAAGTCCTCTGAGATACCTGACATACAGATATATATTGATAGGGTTCAAAATAGACTTCGTGGCCTGGTGGGAGATGTCCTTTTCTCTTCGCTGCAACCCCTATCTCACAGAAGAGATGTTGCGAGTTTGTCTCTGCTTTATCGTTATTTTCATGGAAAGTGTTCAACTGAGCTTCAATCTATGGTCCCCCTCGCCAAACTTTCACAAGGAACACTAGACTAGCTGAAAACATTATCAATAATTTTCCACACTCTTTATCTGTGCCTAAACCTAAAGATAGATTCCATGATCAAAGCTTCTTTCTTAGAACTGCACGCCTGTGGAATTGTCTTCCGTTTTCCTGCTTTCCAGCTGTCTACAATATGGTTGTCTTCAAGTCCAACGTGAACAAGTTTCTGATGAGCCGTTCTACTTAAGTTAACAAATTTACCGAACTTCCATTACTATTGATTACTATATTGTCCTTTTGACTACTCTACACTCTTTAACCCTTATCCTTGAGTGGCCTATCGCCCTTAATAAGTGGTGACGCCTATGTAAAAACAAAAATAAAATAAACACTATATCGATACTCTATGACTGACTTGGATGGATTCTGTTCATTTATATCTGATCTACCTCTGCATTCCATGTTTAAAAATGATGTTTCCTCTATAGTAACAGACCTGACGGAATAGTTAATTGTAGGTATAGACCGTTTTCATACCCTCGAAAAAATTCCAGCAAAAACCTAACAGCCAGCCGTGTTTCTCTCCAGAATGTGCTGCTGCCATGCACACAGAAATTACTTTTTCCATTGCTTCCAATGTAACAGATGTACTGATACTAAAACAACTTTCAGGGCTGCCAGCAACCACTGTAAAAGAGTAATGAATAATGCAAGAGAGTTATATCCTCAATGCGTCAAGTTCAAAGTGGCAAAATAGCAAACAGGATCCTGAACAGAAGCGTGTGCTCTATCCCAACTATCATCAATAGAGCTGAGGTAATCTCGTCAGCATCAGACAAAACCAAACTCTTTGGCAAAAACAGATAATTCCACTATGTGACTAAGGCCGCCAACTCCTCGTATTTCCTCCTGTATCAGAAAACATGCTATGCGACATACAAATATCTGCGCATGATATTGCCAAGCTAATCAAAAATCTTGATTCCAGTAAAGCAACTGGCCCCAGTGGCATTCCTATAATAGTGCTCAAAAAGCTTCAACCAGAACTAGCTCCCATACTTACAAAGCTGTTTAAGTGTTGTCTTAAGAATTGCTTCCCAATACCCTGGAAAATCTCATCGGTATGCCCAGTATTTAAGAATTCAGGTGATCGCTCATCTTCCTCTTAGTACAGACTTATAATAATGACCAGTGCGTCATGAATAAGTTAGTTGAATCTGTGTTAAATAGAGAAGTAGTCAACCACCTCAGCAAAAATACCCTTCTTAGTTGCATGCAATATGGTTTCCGTTCTGCTAGATTTACAGCGAATATGCTTACATTATTTCTCATAGGATTAGCTAAACTCTCAACAAAGACTTCCTTTCTAGGCTAATTTCTCTTGACATATCAAAGGCCTTTGATAGGGTATGGCATAAAGGTCTACTTCACAAGATCTCCAGCTATGGTATAGCTGGAAATGTCTTTTCAATTGTTAAATCATTTCTCTCTGATAGGTTTAAAAGAATAGTGGTTGATGGGCAGAAATCAAAAGCTCATAGTATTGATGCTGGAGTCTCTCAGGAGTCAATCCTGGGTCCAATTTTCTTCCTAATCTATAATAATGATCTTCCAAATCACATCTTTAGATCATTCGTAGACATTTTTGCTGACAACCCTACCATCTATGGCAACACATCAAAGACTGTAAACAACCAAGTTCTCTCTGATTTTCTCTCCTATTATCTTGAACATGTGGTACAATGGGGGGGGGAAGAGGTTGGTTACTTTTAATGCATCTAAAACCAAGCTTCTATCTTTGCATCATCACTGTTCTGATGCCCATCTGGCATCAATTGAAATGAATGTCTCTCGTCTTGGAGAGGCTCCATGTTTTGACAAGCTTCTGGGATTGACCTTTATTCCTGATCTAAAATGGAATACGTGCATCAAATCCGTTGCCAAGGTCGCTGGAAAAATGATGGGATCCTCCTATCGATCCAGTAGATATCTACCTGCTGATGCAATTCTCTACTTATACAAGAGCCAGGTACGTCCAAAGATGGATTATTGATGTCACATCTGGGCAAGAGCTGCTAGGCAGACCTTATCCTGCCTTGACAGAGTTCAGAATAGACTTTGTAGCCTAGTGGGGGATGCCTTTTTCTCTTCCCTGCAATCTCTTTTTCACAGAAGAGACATTGCGAGCCTGTTTTTGTTTTATCATTATTTTCATGGCAAGTGCTCGTCTGAGCTCCAGTCTATGGTCCCCCCTTTCCAAACATTCACGAAAAACACTCGTTTGGCTGTAAACACTATCAATAATTTCCCCTACTCTTTATCTGTGCCTAAACCTAAATGTAGATTCCATGAACAAAGCTTTCTAAGAACTGCACATATGTTGAATTCTCTTCTGTTTTCCAGCTGATTACAACATGGCTTTCTTTAAGTCCATCTTGAGCCGTTTTCCTTAAGTCATCCAATTTACCAACTTTTCACTTCTAACGATTACTATGATACTGTCCTTTTAACCACCGTACACTCATTAACCCTTATCCTCAAGTGGCTTCTGGGTTCTGATAAGTGGTGATTCTTTTGAAAAAAAAAATATCACACTGCAATCATGCCTGATCGATATTGATGTTAAACGTTCTACTAGATAGTAACTTTTATTCATGAATGGCTTTTAGTCTTGCTAATGGTAACTCATTAGAAAAATGAAAGAAAATTTCACTGCATTTACTCCATCCTTGTGCTCTAATGGTATTACCAAATATAGACATTTTAATGTTTTCATTTCCACTTTTTTAATTAACAGTCAAAAACAAGGCAGTTATAGTAGTAGTAGTAGTAGTAGTAGTAGTAGTGATAAAATTGACATTTCAAGGGTGCTTCATGCTAAATGTACTGCTACAGTGTGGGTTTGACTACATTTAGAGCTTATAAGTTACTAACAGATTTATATTTACATGGTAAAATATAATATATCAGCAGAACTTGTGTCCCAGCGTTGCACAATGGACATGAAGACTATTCTTTTGTTGTTATTTTTTAATGCTTCTACATGATACAAACGAGACTAAATCGACTTCATAGATTAAAACTGAAACTTAATTTAGGGTGAGGCTAGTGTTAATTTCAAGTTAGGTTAGGATTCGTAGGTTTAGGTTTTGCTTAGTTTAAGGTAAAGATGAAAAATAAAGAGATGCTCGGTTTGTAATGTGCAGATTGTTTAGTGAAGGTTGTTTAACAGTTATTATCAATATTTTATCAGCAATATTTTGTCAAGTGGTCGCTAATTTTAGAATTGAGACCTCCTCCGTTCAACAGAATTCTAATTAAAAAGAAAATTTTGAAATAGTTCATTCTCCTTCACCTCATTTATATTTAAAACAGAAAAAAAAACAAAAACGCTACCACTCAAATTTTCCTGTTTTAAAAATTAAGAAACAATCCAATGATCATTTGACGTTAAATTAATAAGAAATTTATCGCCACCTTAAAATGTACATTTAGTTTTTTTAAATCTGTTGGCTGCAGATATATTTTCAGACAGTTTACATATAATTGCCAAATAAGGTCCTCCTAATACATCCCCAAATAAGAGAAAATCTTATTGAAGGATGCATATCTTTGAAGTTTCCTGGTATGTGTATGCAAATAAAACGCATGATGCTAACGGTTGGAAAAATAATCTTAATAATGCCAGAGGTATTTCGTATTGATTTACGTAATAAGAAATCCTTCTACATTGAGACATTTTCTACAAGAAAGTAAATGAAAAGCAAACAGCTTTTTAGATTTAGAGGTGTAACAAAGAATGCAAGTAAAAAATTATGCTTAGGCATAATATGTAAAATCATGCCTTATTATGTATGCATCATTATTGATTTATTAGAATATGTTTTTGTGTTTTTATTGACATAGAATACTATACAGAATATTTAAAAAAAAAAATAGTGTTATTCATTCTACCTTAAAATCGCACTGTCTATTTTGGTGTGGTAACTGTAACTAATTCAATTTTAGCTGTTTGTATTAGAACGATAATATTCTGTCTTGTGTATGAACAAGTAACTTGGTGTATGGAGTAAAGTGTTAGTAAATATTTTATAGAGAGGGAATATAGGCTCTACTTTGCATTCCATATCAACAGTGCTTACTATAAACAATAGACTTTCTATTACTTAACACATACACGTTCGTCCAGCGTCTTCTACTATATCACACATTCAAACCTTATACTTCACCAACATCTGACAAAAAACGTACCAAGCATTACCACCACTATGATGCGTAAAAAAAGAAAAAAACAACCTGTGTTTCCTGATGAAGATTCTGTTATGAATCGAAATATCGAATTTAATTTAAGTAAATTAATATGTTTATTTATCGAAAGAGATTCTGCATTTGTTTGGTCTTTAAACCGTTAAACTTTTGAATTTTGCATAAAAAAGAAAACATTTATTTAACCAGCCAAATATTTTACATCATTTTTCTTGGGTGTTCTATACTTTTGTGCAAGTTGCTTTGCTTCCGAGTCAAAGAGCATAGAAATTACGCCATGGTCATATTGGAAGCGCTTTTAATTCTTATATATTGCTGACAGGAGGCTTGTTTTTGTTTTTATTTTCTAATTTTAATTTTGTCATGAATTGAATTTCTGTTTTAGGTTTGTTTGTTTTTTAGTTGCAAGCCATGTTATTAAAGTATTATTACCTCAGAACTGGGCGATTCAGGAATTACTAATTAATGTGAAAAACAAGACGATCTGTAGAAAAGCAAAATTAACATCATATTAGAATATGAAACATTTAATCCGTAGTATTTTATGACATCTGCGAAAAAACAACTTGCTGCCCAAATATGCAAATGAAACAAAAATGTAGTAGGCAAAAAAAAAAAAAAAATACAACTAAAAACAGACGGAACAAAAACTCGTTTCTTGCAGACACGTGGGTCGTAACAAGCACAATCTACTCGCCAGAATCACCTACACACAATCTGCAGAACGTTCACTCCTTTCCAGTGTCCTGCCTTTATAGCGGTTGGGAACGACGTATTTGCAT
This sequence comes from Euprymna scolopes, assembly GCF_053919585.1. Taxonomy (NCBI): domain Eukaryota; kingdom Metazoa; phylum Mollusca; class Cephalopoda; order Sepiida; family Sepiolidae; genus Euprymna; species Euprymna scolopes. The sequence goes on along the minus strand of NC_136511.1, from coordinate 88,479,207 downwards.
AATCGCGCGAGAGCAGATGTGATTCAACGATAATTACATTGGGTAAACGCTAATAAAAGCCCATGGACGCCATCTTGGAACTCTCTCTTCTGCTCAGCCCAAAACAGACATATCCGAGGTAAGCTCTCTATTTCTCATTTTGGTTACTGCTAATTCTGCTACAGCAAAGAAGGATGTTTAATTCAATCTAGCACAGGGGCAAAGTTCGGTTTTAAATGTCAGTAGAATTAGATGCAAAAAAAAAGTATTCTAGATTGGAACAAAAATTAAAATGATCTTAGTCTATGGCAGTTTCCCTTTCACTAACCGAGCATAGAAAAGATGAAGTGTAGCATCAGAACAGAAACTACATCAAGCTCCTAACCAAGTGTTTCACAGTATTTGATATTTCATTTAAAAGTATTTGGAGTATTTAATAGAGGACCTTTATTATTCCTCATATTTATAAATGATCTTCCTGATAAAATTGCCTCCGAGATAGGTATATTTGCTGCTCTATAAAATACAATAACATACTTATACCTGAGAGTATCCTGTACCACTAAAAGGCTACCATTCGCTCATGTATGGAGTATTGTTGCCATATTTGGGCTGGTACATCTGCTACTAGTCATTAACTCCTAAACAATTAAGAAAAATGAATCGCCAACCTAATAGGTCCTGCTCTGTCAACCAGACTCTAACCCTGTATCTTCGACATAATGCCTATGCCTGTTTTACAAGTATTTTAATGGAATGTTCTTCTGCGGAATATAATCACCAATAAAAAAAGAAAAACAGAATATCTGACCACCAATAAAAAGAAACATGGAACAATCCAAATTGACAAACAGGATCTTTCACAAAGATGTCTTGGTTCAACACACGGTGATAACGGCAACATCTAATCTTGGATGGAACGTGCGGGTTTATATGAGTCTGCAAATGCAAAGAACCCAGCCCCATGCATGTAACGAGTATAACACTGGCATTTAAATCGATAAATGATATTACTGTTGTGGGTGTAAGGCAAACTATCCTTGCGAAACGAAGGAAAGACAGGTCTCATAGTATATACCCAACATAAGGAAACAGTAGAAGCAATTAATAATTCTTCTAACAAATTCCCTCATTGCTCTTTATTTTCGCCAATATTATTTTTCATTGTGTGCTATTAATTGTCTCCTGATAAGATGATAGTTGAAAAAGCTTTAGAGAGATTTCTACTTATGTTTAAATGTATACATGGAGATAGGCAAATATAGATATTAAATATCTAGAAATATATAAATATAGACACAAAATAGGTACATATAAATATATAGATATATAGATAAATAGGAAGATATAGTGCGAGATAAAAATAGAGTGATAGAAAGCGAGAATGAGATGCTACTTTCTGGAATTACAAGACAGGAAAACTTGGGCAGTGAACACATCGCACATATTGATAAATGAGTTCATATCTCTCTGGACCAAGCCTCTTTTCCACGAATTAAAAGACATTTTCAATTCACTATGTATTTTGTGAAGGGTCTAGGGGTTTATGTCAAGGTTGATGAATGTTCTGAAGTACTTGTGCATATCAAGGATAACAAAACTCTCTTCTAAATCCAACCGAATTAATTGTAATGAGTGACGGTAACAGATTCCAAAATGATTTCAGAAATTGTTTATGCAAGTTTGAATTGCAAATGTTCATAAAGTTCAATAACATGTTGAAGAAAATCATTTTACGTCATTCGAACCTCATGGGTAAAATACATATGCTATTGACATACGTGATGAATTTATTGTCTATACAGAGCCAGAAGTTACATCTAAAAAGTAAACCCTATTCATTTTTATATACATTTACTGAATTGAGTTTGATCAGATTCTTATTATCAGTATATGTATATACACATTCACAAAACTGACTTTATTTTATACAAGAGTCACTCCTATTCTTTAACTCGAAAAGCTATGAAGACGGGAGTAGTACTATTAAAACGAGCGTTTTTTTGTGCTCATCAATTTTTTTCTACATAATCACAATTTTCAATGCACTTTTGTTAGCGATGAACGAGAGCCTTGATGCCTTGGTTGTAAAATTTTTCACGACTGCGATTATAGTGTTTTTGTCAGGAAAATGCTTCCCATGCAGTGTGTCCTTCAGATGTCCAAACAAGTGAAAGTCTGACGGTGCCAGGTTGAGACTATATGGTGGGTGAGAGAGCACCCTGATCCAAACTTTGTTACACATTTTGTGGTCTTCAAGGTTGTGTGTGGCCTGGCATTGTTATGTTGCATATGAAATCTTTCTTTTTTTCTCTGACCTTACACAGGCAATCCGGGTCTTCAGCTTTATCAATGTTTCAATGTAACAGTCAGAGTTGATAGTCAACCCTGATTCTAAGAAATTCAGGAAGATGGTACATATCACTTTCTGTGCAGATGTCTGCATCCTGAACTTCTTTGCTGGGGAACGTGAGTGGTGTCATTGTTTTAATTGCTGTTTTCACTCTGGTTCATAGTGGTGACACCACGTCTCATCACCAGTGATGATGCGGTCCAAGAATCCATCACCTATGGCTTTGTACTGATTAAACAAGTCCTGAGAGAGATCCCGTCATTTGGTGCTGTGTGAACATTTATGAAACCCACCTAGCACACATTTTACTGTATCCTAGAGATCACAACCTCGTTTCCAAAGAACGGACACTCACATTCAACTCAATTATATTATTTCTCTATCCATAAATTAATATTATAAAATTTATATATACATGTGTGTGTGTTTGTGTGTGTGTGTGTCCATAAAAATTTGTTTCTAGAAATGTGGATTAATTAAAACTAGAACAAGTTATTTCGATCGAAGGGTTCAACCATATTCGTTTGGTGATTTGGATTACTTAAACAAAACAACATTGTTATATGATGTTGGAAGAAAAAATCAAGTGGATAGAAATGGTTGTAGATATTGTAATAGGTATGTGATATTTTGATGACTTATTTCTATTAGCATGTTACTTGCTTATCTACATTTTCATAAACTAATATTTACTCCTTCATATATGTGTGTGCATGAGTGTGTGCATGTGTGTTTGTGTGTATTCATAAAAAAAGACCTCAACGGTGGAGTGGGCGAATGATGGTAGCAGGGCAAGCTCCACAATGGTCACAAAGACGGAAGAAGGCTGCAGCAAAGACGTGCCCCCAATTGTCTTGGTCTCCATGCCATTGGATCCTGGTTTGGTCTTTTGCCAAGGACGGTGTGGTGTCACCCCACTCTAAAAGATCTCATGTACAGGCATTCTCCTGAAAGGGCCACTATTCCCTGCCCTGAAAAAAAAAGTCATATGGCGCCCAAGAAATGGTGATAGGAACAGGGCAGTGAGGTCTGGGAGCTTCTAGCCATGTATTGAAATATAGGCGGTGAATGTCAGATTTAGTCGCCCTGCTCTTGGGCCGAGGCAAGAAAGAGCATCTCAGCAGCAGCACCCACATCTGAGCAGTCCTATTTAGGATTCGCTGTGCTCACCCCACATGGGGAAGGGGCTAGAAAAGGCGCTTTAAAAATAGCCTGTCTCATTTCACTCGACTGGAATACCGCGCCCAGTGGGTTAACCACTTAGCAATCAAAAACGGAAAAAAAAAATGAACTTTGGAATATGGAATATAAGGACACTTATGGACAGTGCATCCAGCAATTGTCCAGAAAGAAGAACTGCGATCATTGCCAGGGAGCTGAAGTGGTTCAAAATCGACATCACCGCCCTGTCTAAGACCGTCCTGGCAGAGGAGGGAAAACTAAAGGAAGGGAAAGGTGGATAAACTTTCTTCTGGAAGGAAAAAGCAGCCATTGAATCCAGAACCCATGGTGTGGTGTTTGCCATCAAGAACCAAGTCATTTCCCCACTTTCCGAATCTCCAGTAGGCATCAGTGATCATCTCATGACTCTGACTGAGTCTCTCAAACAACCAGATGGCCACGGCTGTGAGTGCCTATGCTCCAACTTTGGACTCACAGGATGAGGAAAAGAAGACTTTTTATGCAACCCTTGACTAGATACTATCAAACATCCCAGAGGAAGACGAGATCCTTCCACTCGGGGATTTCAATGCTAGGATTAGCAGGGATCACAACCTCTGGAAAGGCACTCTGGGCAGGGAGTGTATGAGGAATGTCAATACCAATGGACTCATCCTACTATCTAAATGTGCAGAACATAAGCTTGTGATCATAAACACCTTATTCTGTCAGAGAAACCGACACAAAACCTCCTGGATGCATCCCCAATCAAAGCGCTGGCATCTCATCAGCAAGAGATCACAGAGATGTAAACATAACCAAGACCATTATCAGTGCAGACGAATCCTGGACTGACCACCGCCTCATCCGCTCTAGCATGAACATCAAGCTAAGGCAGAGGAGGATACAAAGGAAACAGCTCCGCCTCAAATTCAACATCGACAGTCTAGGAGACACAAACAGGGTGCAACAATTTCCAAACACCCTGCATGAGAGGCTCCCTGAAGAATATCCAGAGGGCGTGGAGGAACACTGGAAAGCCCTTAAGACTATACTTCTTGAGACCAGCAAAGAGATAATTGGCTATAAGACCAGTAAACATCAAGAGTGGTTTGATGACAATGACATTGAAATACAATATCTTATTGACGCCAAGAGTACGTGGTAAATGACATAAACCGTATGGCCAAAAGACAGGCCCACTCCAAGGCAAAGGCACTCGTCCAGACTAGAGTAAGAGAGCTGAAGAACAAATTGTGGATGGAGAAGTCCCTGGAAATCCAGAAGCTCGCTCACACAGGAGACATGAGGGGTTTATTTAATTTCCACTAAAGCTGTGTATGGGTCCAGCTATCAGGGCGTAAACTCTCTCTGATCCAAGGATGGACAAACTTTGCTGAAGGACAGTGTGGGTCTCAGTTGCCGATGGCAAGAACATTTACATGAGCTCCTAAATCGAAACACCACAGTTGAGCTGGAAGCTATCAACCAGATCTCTCGGCGTCCTACCATGGAATACCTGGGTGATCCCCCAACGGAAAGGGAGGTCCAGGATACCATCAGGAAACTGAGCAACAACAAAACCTCTGGTCCAGATGGGATTCCTGAAGAAATCCTCAAGCAAGGCGGACCACAACTCTATTGCCACATCCATAGCCTCCTGAGTAAAATATGGGATAAGGAGGAAATACCAGCAGAACTCAGGGATGCCTTGGTCATCACAATCTTTAAGAGGGGAGATAAAGCGGACTGTGGTAACTACAGAGGTATTTCCCTCCTGCCTACAACAGGCAAAGTACTAAACCGTATATTGGCCGATCGGTTACTGCTGCTGTCAGAAAACATTCTACCAGAGTCACAGTGTGGCTTTTGTCCTGCCAGAGGAACCTCTGATATTATTTTTACAGCTCATCAACTGCAGGAGAAATGTTGGGAGCAACATCTTCCACTATCCATGGCGTTCATTGACCTCACAAAAGATTGCAACACTGAACAGAACTGCCCTCTAGTGTGTCTGCTCCAAGATTGGATGTCCAGACAAGTACCTAAAAATCTTGACACGTCTTCATGATGACATGATGGCAGTTGTGGTCGGCAATGGCAGCTTCGAAACATCTCCCTTCGAAGTTGACACCGGTGTCAAGCAGGGCTGCATCATTACCCCAACCCTATTTGCCATTTACATCTCTACCATCCTTTACCTCACTAGCCAGAACCTACTTGAGGGAATCAAACTCATGTGCAGGACAGATGGCGGACTCTTTAACATCAGCAGGTTTAGAGCAAAAAGCAAGGTCTTCGCATCGTCTATCATGGACCTTCAATATGCAGATGAGAATGCGCTGGTTGCTCACTCAGAAGCAGAACTCAAGAACATCTGGGATGTTCACAATCTCTATGGAAGGCAACACCTTAGAAAATGTGGATCAATTTGCCTAACTTGGCAGCCTTCTCTCCACAAAATGTATCATTGATGCAGAGATTCACCACCACATCGGATGCACCAGTGCAGCCTTTGCCAGGCTACAGAAATGGGTGTTTGAGAATCAGGACATACAGAGCAGGGTCAAACTGCTTGTCTATAAAGCAATTGTCTTGCCCACTCTTCTCTATGGGGCAGACAGCTGGACCACCTACAGTAGACATCAGAAGTCCCTGGAACAGTATCACCAGCATTGTCTCTGCAAGATCCTCAGGATTAGATGGAAGGATCGATGAACAAACATAGGAGTCTTGAAGGAGGCCAACATATCTACCATCATCACAACCATCATCCGACACCAGCTACGATGCACAGGCCATGTTATGCGTATGCCTGACAATCACCTTCCAAAGCAAATACTCTACAGTCAACTAAAAGAGGGAAAGCCGTCCAAGGAGGACAGAAAAAGAGATATAAGGACAACATAAAGACCCACCATAGACAGTGTCACTTCAGCCTCACGTTGGGAGGATGCTGCTTTTCAGAGGGGCATGTGGAACAAGATGGTTCATGAAGGCACGGTTCATTCAGAAAAGGACCGCCACAGAGCTGTAGAAAACAGGAGGAAACAGAGAAAGGAGAGATCTACTACCAACACAACCCCTTCCACCTCTTCCACTACCCAGAGGACCACCCACACCTTCCCCCACTGCAATAAAGTCTGTGGGTCAATCACAGCCATCTGAGGACCCACAAATGACTAGACCTAATCTCACTGGCGGGAGAACAATCATATTCGTCACGAGTGATTGCCGCTAATGATGATGATGATTCATATGTATAGATTAATAAAAGCTTTTGTTAATTTATATACAAAAAAAAAAAACACTTAATTTGTTTTCAGCTTTAATAATACTATGAAAGTTAGAAACCCTAATAATTTAGAAAAATTTCTACAAGAAATGCATCCATAGAAACAGATATCACTACTAACAATATAAAAGCATTCATCTCTTCTGCATTTCTGTTGATAGTGATACTATCCTAGAATTATTGTAAGCCTACCTCCAAGGAATATTAAATAAATCTACATATTGCAGACCTAGAATTTGTATATGCTGATTTTCATCGTTGAAAAGTTTACAAAATACCAATGGGGACCTATCACTGTTGTGCACACACTCTGCAAGAGGAAAGAGGGGTGGAAATGATAAATGAGAGAAAAGAAGCTAGCATAGCACATACAAAGAAGTGTGGAAATTATGATTGATGCATGCCCACCCACAATGGGTGTACCTGAAAAAAGAAAAAAAAACATTTAAGACATTTCTTGATTTGAATCCGTTGTGAGTGGATATGTTCGAGTATATTAGTCACCAAAGCAAGGCGCCAGTTAAATGGCATGGCACAGAAACCCTGTAACTGATGTGTATGGAATTATTGAAGAAGTCTGCTTCCTGAACTGGATGACGAGTATTAAGATTATGGAAGGAAGAGACAACAAAAATATGAGGCAATATCTGTTATCCGAGGGACTTTATGAGCCTGGATTTGTTGCATCCTGAAACAAATTACTTGCCTCCCCAATATATTGGACTTTTATCGTGTTCTGCATGAGAGCTACTGTCAGATGACCTCTGCTTTGAAAAGCATAGGATTGGTTGCCTTCTATAAACTATTTGCATATGTATGCCTAGACTAAAATCTTATTGGTGGATTACCCAACGTCAGGTTGGTGATTATATATTTCACACTAACTCTGTTTTCAATGGAAGGAAAAAAATGACCAGAGGAAACTCAATATTGTGTCTGATATCTGTTTATTGAATTTAAATAACTTTGTCGCTAATATATTTGTGACTCCCCTCTACACATGGAGTGCTCCTCATTGCGTTATACTTAACTTATCAATAACTATTCAGCTAGCAGAATTCCTTGTATTTCAAGCTCCGGCTGGCCTTCCAATGAATATTCAAACTGAAGGACCTTCTTGTGTTTTTTTTATCCTCATTGTACCTTCCGATAATGGAAGTATTGAAGGACAATTTGCTAATACATGTTTCTTTTATTTCTGTCAGTTAAATTTTAATATTATTGCATAGTTCAGTTAATTGTTCTATAGAAAAAATAAAACAGCCGGACATCCCCCAAAAATGATAAAATTCAACTATCTAGATTTTTGTTCCTTTTCAATTTTTCTCGCTTTGAATCTTTCTACTCATCTGCTGAACCTCCATTCTTTCCCTAGTTGATAACTGTCTGCACAGAAGGTCTTATGATTATACAGATATCTGTTTTCTTTCTTTTGCCTATACCCGACTCAATATCACATGAAAGCCCTCACCTCTAGGAGTATTACACTTGACAAGAGACAGTTGGGTGACACTACTTCGATGGTGGATATTCCTTTGAAATAGTCAAAGCAGAGCAAATTAAATACAAGTCCGAGTGCTAAGACTGAAGTTAAACTCAATGCTTGGAACCCAATCGGAGATTTAATAGGACCAACTATATGGATTGTGAAACATAAACAGAAATCTAACCTCCAAATGTGAAATGAAAATTCAGTCATTAGCTGTTTTCCATATATATATATATATATATATATATATATATATATATATATATATATATATATATATAAATATATGTGTGTGTGGTCTGACACACAAAAAAACAGCAAAACTAAAGCTGCCCTACTAGGAAACTATATATACAAATGTAGGCAAATTTGGGCATATATTATTGGTTTGAAAATATAGATTCTTTATTTACCAATTGTCATAAAATTTTAACCATAGACTAGTATCTTCAAAAAGCCTGCAAATTTTCATGTAGTTTTGTCCAATAGAACCAAAGATATGAGCATTTCAATATTCAATTTGGCTACGAGTATTTATATATATATATATATATATATATATATATATATATATATATATATCACTTTGTTTTTACAATTTTAGAAGTTTGAAATCTTGGCGACTGTTGATCAGAATTTACACAACTGAAGGTTCATTGAAAAGCTAATGAACTGAATTGTGTAGTGGGCTATGTGACATTTGCCCTTAAGGTCGCAAATTATTGTTTAAACAAGTAGGGGATCACTTTTCTATATTAATTTCACGTAAAATGCGCACCAGCTTTATGGCCACTTTGGCTATAAAGTGGGTGTTTATTTTACGTTAAATTAATATAGAAAAGTGATCCACCACTTTTAAAACTAAAATTTATTCATGTCATTGAAATTACTCGTTTCCTGAGATTTTAACTGTTGTTTTCGTTTTCAGCACCCTCGAAAACCTATAATAGTGGATATTTTAAAGGAGTTTTTGTGGGTAGAAAGACATTGCACCTATACCAATATTTCAACCATCGTCATTAGTGTTTCTAGTTTTGCATATGAATTACAAAATATCTGATATTTCCTCCAAACTCTGACTTTGATGAGGGGAGGCTAAAACTTGCTGCTATGGTTTCAAATGATTTGAAATCGCAGCATGGGGAGACTTGATTCCAAATATTTCTCATATGTTATATTTCCCCTCTTTGGTTTTCATACATAGAGTAAATTTCAGTGCATAAAGATTATTTGATACTGGAGATATTCATAATCGAACCCCATTTCCAAAATAGAAGAAATTTAACATATGAGAAATATTTGGAATCAAGTCTCCCCCTTGCTGTTATTTCAAATCATTTGAAACCATAGCAGCAAGTTTTAGTTTCCCCTCCATCAAGGTTAGATGTTTTGGGGAGATATATATATATATATATATATATATATATATATATATATATATATATGGAAATTCGATTTGGTTTTAGCCGTTAAAATAACTGCTAAGGAGTCAAAATATTTTTCAAATTGGAACTTGGAACACGTAAGTCGACATGAAATCCACTTGTATGCATGCAACAATATACATTTATATATAACGGAAGTCATTTTTGTTTTTACTTTTGAAATCACTATTATACATTGTGAACCATATAATAATCAATAGAGACTTGACTCTATAATAATAAATACAAAATCTGCATGAATTAAAATATATTTAAGCATATTTTATGACCGGACAACACCGTGCCGCCTGCTAATAGGTATGTAGAGGTGAAAATTGTATTATTACTCAAGCTATCAGTTAATATTTTGAAGAGGACAGGGTTCTTGGAAATGCTTATTGTCACCCAAATTACAGTGAAGAACAATGGTTTCTTCCAACAAGAAAGCAAAATGGCTATTGTGATAATACAAACTAATTTGCAAAATTTATTGAAACAGATGGTGAGTACTGGAAATCTGGGGAGACTTGTTGTCACTCAGACTCCAACACAAGTTGTTCTCAAAAAGAAATCTTTGATGATAACCTGTGAGAAATCTCATAGTGAGTGAATAATAATAATAATGTTACATAACCCATGTATGTGCATCTCGAAGGACATAGAGATCATTTATTTCATATCAAAATGAATTAATGATTGTTTATCTCCGAAGGAAGGGGGGCGGAGAAAAACTACTAGTAATAATTATAAAAATGGTGATTATGTTTATCATTATAATAATCACTCCAACCATGGATTAAATATTAAACCCTATCGGAGGCAACATATCTAAGGGTAGTAAGTACCTAATGTCAAGCAACAGTAATTTTAAATACCGGGTAAACATCTGGCGAGATTTAATAACGTTTCATGGTCAAAACTGGGTCTTTAGTCCAGGTGAACATTTCTGAGATGGTATCTCAATAAAAATACCAGGAAAGGAAAACATTAAACAAACCATTCCTTATATTATTCAGCTACGAGTGCTCAAAACTATCAAACTGAAAACGACATAAGTGGCATCAGAACATCAACATCAAGTGTAAGTCCCATGTCTGGTAAGGGAATGAGGCTTTCCAGGTAGAGAAACCACGAAACACTATTGCTAGAACAAATTGGGCTCAGGCCTTAAATAGAATTGTAATGAAGTGTTATCACAAGAGTGGTGCACCTAATAATCGATACAGAAAAAGAATGCATCAAATCTGGAATGAATTTGAAATAACAGAGTAAAATTTTGCAGGATAAGACCGGGTAATAGATAGCCGTCTGCCCTTGAAACTGAAGATCTGAAAAGAGAAATTAAGAGAGTATGGATATCAATAAACATGATGGGGTTGATAAATTGTTGAAGGTAGAAGGAACTACTGAAATTGTAAATGAGAATATTCAACCTTTCAACAATCAGACTCTTTTCACAGAAATAATTGTTCAACTTATGATCGAACATGGGAAGACGAAAGAAGAGATTAATAACTTCAGATTGGTAAATGAGAAGGTAAGAGCTGGCACTTTAGAATAGCAGCCGAACCTCTGATTTGTGAAAAGGGAGAAGACTAAAATCTCTCACTACCAACGTGAATGAAGTCTTGCCATTTTTGCTGGTAAATAATTTAGAACAGTGCATTGACATCATTAAAGCTTCTTCTAATACTGTATCAATGTTGTTTGGAGTGGGAAAACAGAAAAAAGAAAATAAGGATCCCTGGTGACGGAAATCTAAATGGGCAAATAAAGCAACTTTGAAAGCGTCTAAGCAGAGTACAAGTTGCTGGAGATGGAGAACTCAAAAGTCATATGTGATAAACTAAATCATAAATTTAACATACAAAAAAAAAAAAGAGTGTGTAATTGAAGAACTGAAACAGAACTTGCTACTCATTTTGGAAAAGATTGCCTTACAAATGATACTGAGAACCCAAACAAGCCTGCCACTGACATAGCCCAGAAAAGCCGGAAAAAATACACTAGCCAGTTCCATAGTGTTAAAACAGAAGAATGGACCAACCATAAACGGGCAAAATACCTACCGACTGAACTATCCCAAGAATATATTGATAGGGATGGTTCCCTGGACTGGCTCAAAAGAGGATCCCTCCATTACGACCAAGAGAGGTTGATATTGGCTGCACAAGACTAGGGCCTCATGACAAACGCCTTCAAAAAGACGTGTGGTCTAAGCAACAATAATAAATGCAGGTTCTGTAGCACTGAGGTTGAGAGTGTGGGCCACCTGAGAGTGAGAGAGTGAGAGTGTGGGCCACCTGATTTCTGGTTGCAAAGTCCTACTTGGAGATGGTTATTATACAGATCGCCATAACGGAGTTTGCAAATACCTTCACTGGAAGATATGTAAGAAACTCAACATTTAGTGTAGTAAAAAATCCTGGGAACATATACCCGAACGAACAGTTGGGAATGACAACTACACTATTCACTATGACTACATAATCCCTACTGCTACATATCTAGAAAACGCAGCTGTTAAACCAGATATAGTGATTTGGGACAGAGCAAACAAAAAAGCGACCGTAATAGAGGTCAGTGTACCCAATGATACAGGGCTTAACAGAGCTGAGAGGGAAAAGATAACAAAGTATCAAGGACTTATGTATGATATGAAACGAAATTGGAAATTAAAAGACGTTTCAATTATACCAGTCATCATAGGAGCAACTGGGCTTATGAAAAAGAACTTTAAAAAGTACATAGCAAGCATACCCGGTGAACCAAGTGCAAGTGAAATACAAATGATTGCACTGAAATGGACGGCTAGAATCCTGAAAAGATCTCTTGGTTGGACTCACTAAAATAGGGGTAAATGTCAGGCATCTGGTTGGATGTCCCATCCCCTAGAAGAAAAAGTTTAAGAAAAATGAAAAAAAAAAAAAATTAAAGTTAAATGCTACAATGACAGAATTGAGCAATATTGGCAGAACAGACGGTTTGAGAATAACCAAAAACTTCTTTTTAACCAACTAGAAGGAATTGAAAGAGGGTAGGACGTTGTACCTCATACTGATGGATCGCATGCATTCTGGAAAGGCATCTGGGAAAAGAAAGAAAAACATCAAGACGATGCAGAATGGATCAAAGATATTGAAAGAGAGGTATCCTCTAGAATGGAGCAACAAATAAACATAATAGTCACAGTCAAGATGCTGAAGGTGAAGACTAAAAAGATTTAAATTGTAAAGCGTATGGACCTGACGGAGTCCTTGGATACTAGTTTAAAACCTCCCAGCTCTCTACCCATTTCTTGTAATAATGCTAAACGACTTTTTGATGATGGGTTGGCTGACAAAGCGAACTATGAAAGATAAGACAAAAAGGAGTGAAGTGACTTTAGACCAATCACTTGCCTCTCAATCATGTGGAAACTTTCCACTAGCATACTGTCTGAAAGTATCTGTGATCATTTGGACCAAAACAATTTGCTGCCTGAGAACAGAAAAGCTGTCGGCAAAGATCACGGGGCACGAAGGATCAGCTTCTGATTGATAAAATGATTGATGAATTTCATATTAAATGCTTTTGTAGCAAACACATTTTGTAGCAAACGCATTTTGTAACAAACACATTTTGTAACAAACACATTTTGTAACAAACACATTTTGTAACAAACACATTTTGTAACAAACACATTTTGTTTAACCATTTTCTTAACTCGTATGATATTTTTAAGATTATATTTTACTCAAGTTTTGAATTTAAACTTAAAATGAATATGCTTTTGCATGCCTCTAAAAAGTTGAAATAATTTTATGTTTCTATATGGGTGAAATAGTACAGTTTTTGTAATAAAAAATTATTAATATCTGATATAAAAGTAAAAAAGAATATCATATACAATTAAATTTAATCTTCTGTCTTTCCATGTTTCTTACTTCTATTTCTTTGTATATCTCTTTTCTTACTCAGCCCTTATATATATCCGATATATACATATATTGAGCACTGTTCAATTCAATATGAAGTTTCATACGAGTAAAATCATACTATTACATATTTCAGTTGTATTTTTTTTTTTTACATAACCATCACCACTTATCAAGGCCAAGAGGTCACTTGAGGATAAGGGTTAAAGAGTGTACAGTAGAAATTAGACAATATAGTAATCGTTAGTAATGGAAATTTGGTAAATTTGTTAACAAGTGGGACGGTTCATCAAGAACTTGTTCATGTTAGACTTGAAGACACCCATATTGTAGTCAGCTGGAAAGTGGAAGACAATTCCACAGGCGTGCAGTTCTAAGAAAGAAGCTTTGTTCATGGAATCTACGTTTAGGTTTAGGCACAGATAAAGAGTGGGGGGAATTATTGATAGTGTTTACAGCTAGACAAGTGTTTCTTGTGAAAGTTTGGCGAGGGGGAACCATAGACTGAAGCTCAGTCGAACACTTTCCATGAAAATAACGATAAAGGAGAGACAAACTCGCAACATCTCTTCTGTGAGAGAGGTTACAGGGAAGAGAAAAGGATATCTCTTACGAGACTACAAAGTCCATTTTGAACTCTATCAAGGCAGGACAGATGTGGCAACAGTATTCCATCCTTATACGTACCTGACTCTTATATAGATAGAGAATTGCATCAGCAGTGAGATATCTACTTGATCGACAGAAGGATCCCACCATTTTTCCAGCAGCCTTGGCAACAGATTTGATGTAGCTGTTCCATTTAAGATCAGGAGTAAAGGTCAAGCCCAGAAGCTTGTCAAAACTTGAGGCCTCAAGACGAGAGCCATTCATTTCAACTGCCTTAGAAAGGTTGCCTCCGTCGAGAGATTCGCTAATCCTATGAGATATAACTGTAAGCACATCTGCTGTAGATCTAGCAGAACGGAAACCATATTGTGTGTCACTAAGAAGGTTATTTTTGCTGAGATGGTTGATTACTTCTCTATTTAACACAGATTCCAGCAACTTGCTCATGAAGCACAGGAGACTTATTGACCTGTCCTGAGAGGTGGATGAGCGATCACCTGAATTCTTAAATACAGGGCATACTGATGAGATTTTCCAGGGTGATGGGAAGCAATTTTCTCTTAAGACAACGTTTAAACAGCTTTGTAAGTATGGGCGCTAGTTTTGGTTGAAGTTTTTTGAGTACTACAATTGGAATATCGTCAGGGCCGGTTGCTTTACTGGAATCAAGGTTTTTGATTAGCTTGGCAACATCACGTACAGATATTTGTATATCACATAGCATGTTTTCTGATACAGGAGGAAATATTGGGGGTTGGCGGCCTTGGTCGCAAAGGGTAGAATTAGCATGCTAAGTTTTTGGCAAAGAGTTTGGCTTTGTCTGATGAGATTACCTCAGGTCCATTGATAATAGTTGGGATAGAGCACACGCTTCTGTTCATGATTCTGTTTGCTATTTGCCAAAACTGGTGGGAATCAAGCCGCTGCTCAGCTACTTTGGACTTGATGGACTGAGCATACAACTCTCTTGCGTTTTTTATTACTTTCTTACAATGGTTGCTGGCAGTCCTAAAAGCGGCTTTAGTTTCCATAGATCTATTACGTTGGAAGCAATGGAAAAAGTGATTTCCGTGCGCAATGGCAGTAGCACATTCTGGAGAGAACCATGGCTGGCTGTTAGGTTTTTGCTGGAACTTTTTCGAGGGTATGAAACGGTCTTTACCTACAATTAACCATTCCGTCAGTATTGAGTATATTTAGATTGAACATCTACCACGTTAAAAGTGGCCTACTACATTATTGCACACACCTGATATCTCTATTAAATTAAGCACTATTTTATGTATCATTATTTAACAAGTATCCTACTTTATTAAACATTTATTGCTTTAGAGTTTGTTTCAGATCATGGACTGTGACCGTACATAACAAAGCAGTATTTAAAAAAGTATTCTTAAAATATTTCTTGTAAAATTTATTTCTTTATCTCACATTATCCTTATCCTGGAACTCATTTGTTTTAAAATCATGTTTATGGAGCACTATAATGAATAAAACGAAAACAATCGCATGACTTAGCAGTGAAAAAAATATCAGGAGGCCTCCATAGCGCTACAGAAACCTTGAATTTAAGAGACATCCAAAACTAAAACCCGCTACTAGTAGAAGTTATTTTTTAAGTGAGCACTAAAAGAAATAACACTCAAAAGGCCTCCAGTGCTTTGCTATAAGCACAAAATAAAAGTAAGGGGCCCCTAGAGCACTACTAGAAACAAGTTTTTATCACTTTGCTAAAGGAAAAAAAAAGCACCAAATAAAATAAAACTTAGGAGGCTTCCACTTAATAAAATTAAGGAGGCCTCACATGTACTACTAAAATCAAGCAAACCCCTGTAGAATATAATTTAGCAATGAAAAAAATAAAGCTCAGGAAGTATATTTTTCTATTTATTAATTTTTCATAATTTTTTAAATTTCTACTAATTTTAACATGATACGTAAGTAGTTAATAGTGTTTTCACCTGAAATGTGTTGGTTTAAAAGATCACCAACCTATAAAATCACCACACTTATTTTTTGTAATTAGTTTTTTTATTCATAATTTTTCCTTAATTTTTGTAATTTATACTAATGTTGACATTACACATAAGTACATAATAATGTTCTCACTGGAAATGAATTAAATTATCCCTAATCAATACAAGCACCTTATGGTTTTCCTATAATTATTTTTCTATTAATTCATTTTAAATAATTTCTAAAATTTACACTAATTTCAAAATGATACATAAGTACAATGTTTTCACCTGAAATGCTTTAGTTTAAA
Organism: Euprymna scolopes; assembly: GCF_053919585.1. Lineage (NCBI taxonomy): Eukaryota > Metazoa > Mollusca > Cephalopoda > Sepiida > Sepiolidae > Euprymna > Euprymna scolopes. The sequence continues at coordinate 88,462,714 of NC_136511.1, read as the reverse complement.
AGATCCCTCATCTACACAAGCACTCCATGGTTTTATTCATTTCGGCATGACACTCAAGCAGGAAATACTGTTTTCACTTGAAATGCATGCGAGTTTATACTATCTTTGACATGATATACAAGTAGGTAATCGTGTTCTTACCCGAAATGCATTGGTTTAAAAGATCCCTAATCCAGAACCCCATGGTTTTACTAATTTCAACATGACACCTAAGTAGATAATAGTGTTTGCATCTGAAACACGTTGGTTTAAAAGATCCCTAATCAAGAAAAGCACCCTATGATTTTACTTAGTTTGGCATGATACTTATGTAAGAAATACTGTTCTTGAGATCCCTACACAAGCACGCTTAGGTTTTACTAATTTCGATATGACACTTCAGTAGGTAATAATATTTTAACCCGAGATGCGTATGAATTTACACTAATTTCAACATGACACGTTTGCAGTTTATTAATATTGTGATCTGCACTGACAAACACTGGCTGGAGATTACTAATTTATCCATCTCAAACAATTGTTTATTGGGATTTTTGGAATAGTCCATTTTGATTCTAAGAAAATTCAGCATTATAACTGTTGGTCCGATTTGGAATATTCCATTTTAATTTTAAGGGATATTCAGAATGATAACGGGCGATATAAATAAGTGTATAAATAATAATAATAATAACAACAACAACAAATAAATGAGTGATAAAGTAAATAATAATAATAAAAATGATAACAACAACAACAAACAAACAAATGAATGAGTGATAAAGAAGTAAATAATAATAATAATAATAATAATAATAATAATAATAATAATAATAATCGAAAGATCCTTAAGGAAGTTAAAAAAAGGAGCAAAAAATGTAGCCATTACATGGATTGACTACAAAAAAGCATACAACAGAATTCCGTCAAACACGGATAATAGAATGCTTAAAAATGTATAAAATGCTAAATAGGATCATCAACGTGATTGAAAATGCAATGAGAACATGGAAACTGATACTGGCAGGTGATGGACAACACATAACAGAAATTAACATGCAAAGAGGCATCTTCCAAAGAGATTCACTATCACCACTACTGTTCATCATAGCCATGATGCCCCTGAACAATATATTGAGAAAGTGCCAAGCCAGATACAGGTTCTCTAATAAAGAGGGAAAAAATGGACCACATGATGTACATGGACGATATGAAACTTTTTGCAAGGACCGAAAAGGAACTAGAGACACTAATAAACACTACCAGGATCTTTAGCCAGGATATTCAATTGCAGTTTGGTATTAAAAAGTGCAAACAACTAGCTATAAGAAAGGAAAAACCGGAAACGACAGAAGGCATGTTACTACCCAACAAAACTGAGATGAGAGCACTAGGGGAACAGATGCCTATAAATACTTGGGAGTTCTGAAAGCAGACATCATCAAAGTAACGGAAATGAAAGAGAGACTTGGAAAGGAATACCTTAGGAAAACAAGAAAACTCCTGAGAATTAAATTATATATCAGAAATTTAATAAAAGGTATGTGGGCAGTATCACTAGTAAGATACTCTAGAATGTTCATGGGGTGGAATAAAGAAGAACTTAAACAGCTCGATCAGAAGACCAGGAAACTTATGCCCATGCACAACGCATTACACCCAAAGGACAGTGTTGAACGACTATGCGAAAAGAAAAGAAGGCGATTTGTATAGAAGACTGTGAATAACACCAAAAAAAGAACTAGAAAAATACATAATGCAGAACACTGAAAGTATAATTATGGCAGTGAGAGACACTGAAAAAAAAATCACAAAATAGAAAACAGAGACAATGGATAAAACAAGAAAAGTGGGAAGGGAAACAACTACATGGAAGATTCGTAAGAATGACAAAAGATGAGAATAACGAAAACACCTGGATATGAATGCAAAAAGGACACATAAACCGGAAAGCTGAATCAAAAATAACTGCAGCACAAGATAATCAATCAATAAGAACCAACCACATCAAAGCAAAGATCGAGAAAACACAAGAAAACAGCAAATGTAGACTCTGTGACAAAGAGATGAAATGATAAACCGTATAATAAGCGAATGCAGAAAACTAGCCCAAAAAGAATACAAGAACAGACACGACCAAGTGGGGAGGGCATTACGCTGGGAATTATGCAAATACATGCATTTCGAACACGCAGTCAAATGGTACAAACATAAGCCAGGAACAGTATTTGAAAACAAGAATCACAAAATCTTATGGGACGATAAACCCATCCAAGCAAGAAGACCGGATGTTGTAATAATTAACAAGAAAGAAAAGTCCAGTTAAATTGTAGATTTTGCTGTCCCAGCTGACCACAGGCTGAATATCAAAGAAAAGAAGAAACATAAATACACAGAGCTAGCTAGAGAACTGAAAGGGATATGAATGATAAAGATAATAGTGGGAGCACTGGAAACAATTCCGAAAAGCTTTGAAAAAAGAATGTGAGAAATTAAAATCAGAGGAATGGCTCGAAAGATACAACAAATAACGATAATGAAAACAGCTGAAATGTTAAGAAAAACCCTTGAATGCGGAGACTAATACACTTGAGCCACATGTGTGGGCCAGACAAACTGCTGCAGAGGCAAAACGTGAAGAAACGTTACATGGAACCAAGATTATTGATGCTGCATATCTATAGATTCTCTGTCCTCTCCCCCACCCCCTCCCATTGCCCCATCAACCATCCCCCAAAGAATGATGCCAAATATTTGAAAAGGGTCAAGGAGGATGGAAAGACCGAGAAGAGAGAGTGTACCAGACCTTCGCTGGACAAGTGCGAAGAGAACTGGGACCAATGGTCACTGTTAGTGAGAAACCAATGATAAAAGGGTGTTGTGATAACGCAAAGTCATTTGCGAATGTTATCGAAAGAGGTGGAGAGTACTGGAAAAATGGAGACTTGTCACTAAGCCTCCAGCGAACACCACAGGTTGTCTTTAAAGAGAGATCCTTAATGACCTGTGTAAAAGCTCCATGTGAGCCAATAATAATAACAGACAAACAAATAAATGAGTGATAAAACAGGAAATAATCTATAAATAAATCTCACCTGTCTGTTATAATGTATATATGAATATATGTATGTATGTATGCCTCGCAAAACTTTTGACAGAGGCAACGGGTTTTCACGAGATCAGTATTATTTTTAAGCTTGACCCTTGGGACGACAAATATTGAAAAATTGGCCTAAAACATTAATTCCGCCACCCTCAACTGGGCAGTTTTCTACAGGGAAGGTCAGTTTTTTAGCTGACATTTTTTGCATGTCGTTTAACCCTCGCGTCTATAATGTCGGATAAAATGTGTTATTTCGACCGCCTGTGACGTCACAACCTGCTCAACATACCTGGGCAACACCGGGCATACAGGCTGGTGGTGATTATAATAATAATAATAATAATAATAATAATGTAGATTGGTTAAGAAATTGTCCAGAAGAGTTTCTCATCTTCTGACTAATGACAAAACAGATATGAAACTTTGATCGTGATCGAAGATTGGAAATATCCCAACTAGTCTAGGGCAAAGAAAACTCTGAAATAACACAAAACTTTCTCTGTGCTGCATTCTTGGATTTCTTTTCTTTTTATTTACTAATGACTCAGAACGTTTCAAGATCAGAAACCACTCGAGGATAAGAGTTAATTAAATGGATGTATTGTCAGCTGAATGAAGAATATTATGAAATAATGAATAGAATGAATAAAATTTTATTACTTATGGGAACTATTTCTGATAAGTATTTATTGATATTAGATTTGAAGACGATAATGTTGTATTCTGCAGGGGAGAAGAACTCCCATGATAATATCTTCCCTGGGAAATTCTTCATTTTATTTAAAACTTTACTTTATGAAAATTTTAATCTTTACTTTTATCCCATGTAATTTAGTAGAATTTTTCGGACAATTTAACAAAGATGTAGAAAGGATGAAAAGACAAATATACTTTAGTAAACAGACTTGAGCGTTCCTGATAAAAAAAAAAAAATCAATCACCCTTTCGTATCTTAATTAGTTTTTTTTTTTTTTTTTTTTTTTTTTTTAGATTGAACGAAGGCAACAAGCGAATGAAAAGGTGTTATAGCAATAAGAAAGCAAGAGTTATCTCCCTTAGACACTTTGAAGTTTTGCTAATTCGCATCTTCTTTTTACATCTTATTAGTGAACCTAACAAATTTTAGCATTTAAAGTTTTGTTTTAAATTAATTTTCCCCAGAACAGAATTTTTCCTTTTTTTTATTTTTATCAGATTTAAATATTTTGTGATGTAAGCTGTTGTACTTATTTTAAAAAGTCCGAGAATTTTACATGATCTTTTATTCTGTGCATTTCATTTAAAATAGATGTGTAATGTTTCTTTAAAATTTTGGAAGAAAATATGCTTGTAAAAATATTTTTTAAATTATCAAAGTTGAAATCTTTTTTCCAAAATTGTGGATGAGTTTGAAGAACCTTTATTATCATTAATTAAAATTAGATGTGTTATACAATGATATTTCACTAAAACATGTAAATCATACTACATAACTTAAAAATATGTCTCTTTACTTCTGTATTATCACCGTTTCATTCCCATTACAAACTCCATAAATGTTCTGAAAAAAACATCCTTCACAACACAAACACCATGAATCAATATTTAAAAACAAAGAAATTAAATAAAAAATGTTTTTTATTTAATTTCTTTGTTTTTAAATATTGATTCATGGTGTTCGATTTTTTTTTTTGTTTTTATTTTTCCCAAATTCTGCAATAAAGAACCCCCAAAAGGGTTGATATGTCATAAAAGACAACCAAACAGTGTGTGTGTGTGTGTGTGTGTGTGTGTGTGTGTGTGTGTGTGTGTGTGTGTGTGTGCGTGCGTGCGTGCGTGCATAAAAGTATAAAATAAATCCAACAGTAGGAAATAAAATGGAAAAGCCGATGATCTCAACGTTTTGCTAAACTGTTGCTGGGGCTTTTCTAAATAAAAAAAGCTAAAAGTGGTAAAACTTGTTCTTAAACAACAATTCTAGGTATTTAGCTCCATATCTCTCATAATGCCCACTTATGCATAGCAGTTGGGTTTCAAAATCAATAAAAATCGGTTAATTAGTTTAACTATGAATTCTGTGCATTATAAAATACACTTTAATATTAAGATTGAGTTATGTTAGAAAAAACTTCCATTTTTATTATATTTTGCAAATGACTCGACAATATGTAAGCATATATAAAATATGTAAGCATATATAAAATCCATAAGTTTTTGTAAATATAAGAATATTCGTCTCAGGTATAATTAATTTCCACACAGATTTTGCATCACTATCTGAATTTTCACATAACACTTTTTATATTCAATTCAGTCAAATTAAATATAGCCCATCTTGTGATCCATTATGTTTATCAGTCCTTTTCCAAAATTTATAATGATCAGTTAATTAGTTTTGGTGTGAATATATATATATATATATATATATATATATATATATATATATATATATATATATATATATATATATATATATGGTGCTTGTGCACTTATTGAACTGCACTATTTTTAAACAGTATTTTCAAGTTAAATTAAAGTTTTACAATACCTTTTTTTTATTAAATTGTTTAGTGAAAGTACAGAAGAATTACAAAACACCCTTATCGCCCCATGTTTAGAATGGCTTTCTAAATAAGTTATATTATTTCAGCACGGTTCAATATTGCATAAGTACCATATATATATATATATATATATATATTCTTTTTTTTTACCTACATTGGCAGATAAGTAACTTTTATAGCAATTATATTCCTCTTCTAATTTATATAAGATGCAATATTTACCTGTACATCCACATCTAGGATATGTTAGAAAATGAAATACAAAATTCTGGGCATGCATGTTACGCCCGGCAAAGTCGAAAGCAAGTTCGACAACTCTAGAAGGGTCACATCAGTATTTTACACCGTCAAATCACGAATATTACGAATTATTAAAGTTTTAAAACTTAAAATAAATATTTTAAAAATATTTAAATACTTTTTATATTTTTTTAATATTTTATTTATTTTAAGTTTTACGCATTCTTTTATTACGCACGACAAAGTTTCACGGTTTAAAAAAATATATTTTAATATTTTTAATATACTTTTTTTTTATTTTGGTTCATTACTTCAGATTTTATTTTGTTTTATTTTGTTCGTTTAAGACTTTCTAAAAAGTGTTTCGTTTTTTTCTTAACAAAATAAGACAAGATTTGACGGTGTAAAATACTGATGTGACCCTTTTAGAGTTTTCGAACTGCAAGACTGCCAAATTCTGATAGTTACAAATAATTTCCATTGCAAAGCTGTACAATGAACTCGAAATACAGTTAAAGGGAGATAACTCAAGTTATCAATTCTACATTTCAGATGAAGATGGAATTTAAAAAGAAGTTTTTTTTTGTTTTTTTAATGTACCAAAAAAAAAAAAAAGAAAATCAAAAAATATCAACTTTGTATCGACACATTAGTTGTGTTCAATTAATTTCTTTTGATAATTAGATACATGACATATCTATGAATATTCTAATATGAATTTATCAATGATTATTTTCCTAAGGTCTTTTGTCACATATAGCCCACAATATATACAAAAATGTACATGCTTTAAGTTTTGTTTGAAAAAAAAAAAAAGCAACTTATAATTTTTCTAATTATCTATATTGTATAATAAACTATAGTATATATATATATATATATATATTAATATTGGGATGATTAATCGGAATCAGGAATCGGAAAAATCAAAACTTTTGGGGGGTATCGGAATCGGAACAATTTGTGCCTAATTTCCGATTCCAAAATCGATTCTTTTAATATTTCTCAAACTTAATTTTCCATTGCTTGTAATGATGATAAATCTTTCTTTTTAAACTATTAGTAAAACTAAACTCTATAGATCATAAATATAATTAAGATGAAACTTTTTTATTTGCATAGAAGAAAGAAAACAAAACTTGAAACTTTGTGACAATTCACTAAGTAAACTGTACAAGAATGCAGTTTATTTACAAGCTATCAAAAATATTGCTTAAAATTAAAGATTTTGTCAAGAAAAATATAAATCATTATCGATAATTTAATAAAAATAGAATATAAAAAAAATGTTTTTTATTAATCTTTAATTTATCTATTTTATGGATTTATGCTTTTGTCCAGTTGGGTTTTGTCCGGTAGGTTTTTGTCTGCTCCCTCACACAGCATTGAAGAATATAACAAGGAATGGATAAAATGTTGGATTGAATTAGAAATGAATTTGTGAATTTTAATGATTCTGTATGAAAAACTTTTAGCGTTAAATTTTCTTTGATTCTGCTGTTATCATTTACTTATGCTTAGAATTAGGAATTCCACGGCGTCAGATGCTGATTGAAATCAAATGTTCAAGTATTTTTGTAGCTGCTTGCCAAATGTCTGGATAAAGCTTCTCAGTTCACAGTTCAAATGAATGGACAAGTTTTATTTTCTCAGAGATTTCACAGTTTAAATTAATAGACAAGTTTTATTTTCTTGGAGCCGCTTTGTCTGACCACCGAAATTATATCTACATTTAAAAGTACATTTCCAATGATAATCCACTTTTTGGGGCAATATTTGGTAACCCACTAAAAATAAAATTATTTTAGAATTTAGTATGGAGGGTTAATAGCGCATATAAATTTATGGCAATTATTGAATAAGTGATTAAAAATAGCTCCTGGTCCAAAAGTCCTATTAAAAAGCAGCTACCCCTACCACAAAATTATAGTTTTAAAAATATCTTAAAATGTTAAGTTATTTAAAACCAGATAAAATCGATTTTTATAAGTTATTAGCATGCTTCATACTACTGTGCTCATGTTGAATGTTCCTATTTATTTACCTCCCCTCGACGGTAAAGTCAGACACAAGGTCGTCTTTTAATGTGGGGAATATTCAGCTCCAAAAAAGGGGCACTCTGGGTTGGAACAAATATTAAAATTGCCTCAGTTTAGAAGGATTTCTCCTTCATTGAACGAGGAGAGAATAGGTGAAGTGTAGCAGCAGAACAAATACACTTTGCTAACATTTCAATTGATATAATCTCTGACCGAAATTCTTTACAGATTCTCATGTTTAATAGAAAAATTCACGAGTTTAACACAAAACAGAACAATTAGCGTATTTATATTTTTTTTTAATTGGAGTGAGGGATGGGGACCCTCTTCTTAAAACAATATCGCCTGCAAGAACTGGTCTAAAATTATTTTGAATCGATATTTATTCAATTGCCCTTTTTTCCAAGCTGACCAAAATGGCCGTTTTACTGTTGCCCTTTCTTCTGTTGTCCTTTCTTCCATTGCATTTTTTCCGTTGCCCAATTTTCCTTAATTCATAAATTTAATGTAAAATGATCAACCATTCTAATTGTTTTAAAGCAGTTAACTAAATGTTCAACCACTAATCCCAAAGCCCAAGCGGCAAAATCATAAAACCACAAGTAATCACTTTATTTTTCGTATTGTCACCCGGACTTAGGGTTAGTAGTAGAAAGGGGTCGTGTGTTCTGTCATGACTTTTGACAATTAAATATTTTATACTATAGTTTGACCAGGAACATGAACATGTCCAAAATTAAAACAAACAAAATCCGTCACCTGTTCTTAAAATACTGTTTGGCTTGAAAGAGGTGATCATTTTATGTTAATTTTATATGCGAAAATGTTTTTCAGATTGTTTACATGCAATGGCCTAAATAATGGCGAATCGAATTTCTCTTTTCACAACAAAAAGTTATAATTGCGATTGAAGAAAAATGAAAATGGAAGAAAAAAACACTAATAATTGTTTTACACGTAACTGTTAAAATTAAATAAAAACCTATAAACACTCATAATTATAAAAAATACAAAACGATTTATTTAGGAATTTAAGCTGCCGAATCAGTTTCACACATAAATTTAACATAAAATAACCGTTTTTTTCCGAAAAATTCTAGTGTGTTAGGGTAGTTAACCAAAAACAAAATATTTTTTCTATTAGAAATAAACTATGTGCGTTTGTTTGGGAGGCGGGAGGTCCACTTTTTTAAGCAATTACGCATGGTTTTATGATGTTGTCAATCGAACTTAAGTTAGTTCAAAACAATTTAGTTAACATCGATAAAGAATTAGAATGGCCCACAAATGATTATTATTTTACGTTAAATTTATATTCGAAACTGAGCTTCTACTTTAAATACTTTTCTTTCCGTCAAGTTTTTTTAAAGGTTTCACACATAATCCCCTACAGAAATAATATTTCATTTTGGAATCGGGATTTAGTTGAGAGTGTTTATCTACAATTATTATTATTATTATCATCATTTGCATCTCGGGTTTTTTTTTCACAAAAACCAAATCAATTTAATAACCACCAATTTTTTATAAATAAAATAAAATTTTCACTTCATTCATAGAAAGAAGGCACTCAATAGTTAACAAACCCACGCCCTCTCCATGTTCAAAATGGTTTTCTAAATAGTAACATTTTTATTTAGAAATTCGTTTGTAAAAATGGGAAGGGCGTTGTTAAATATTTTATTCTTACATCGTTTTCTCATTTTGTCTTTCAATCGTTGACTATTTTCAACTGTTTATGAAAACTTTCAAGTAACATGTAGCCTACTGTACACTAACGACGAACTGATACAATCTGGCTTTGTTTTAAAATCAAAATAATTCTTTTGTATACAGGGAAATTAGCGAGGCTTATGTAATAATTTACAAAAACCAACAAATCTTTAATTAAATATTTATAAATTTTAAAAGAATCGAAATCGGAATTGGGAATTATATCAGAATCGGAAATTTAGAATGGTATAGGTAATTTTATTGGAATCATCCCATCACTAATATATACATATAACAAGCCACCTGGTGTTGTCCGGTCATAAAATACGTTTAATTATATTTTAATTTATGCAGATTTCGTATTTATTAGAATGGAGGCAGTTCTCTATTGATTCTTATATATTATGTTGTACCGAATATATAGTAGTGATTTCAAAAGTAATAAAAAAAAACATGACTTTAATACCATTTGAATAGAATCTAAACCAAAACATTTAGTGGTCCAGTCTTAGTGGTTACTGTTTGAACTATCGTCAGATGATTAAGAAAAAGTTAAAATATAATGTATAAATTTATATTTGTGCATGCATGCAAATGTACTTTAAGTCAACTTACACCTGCCAAGTCCCAATTTTGTTTATTTTGGATTCTTCAACTATTATTTTTACCGGCTAAAGACCAAATTAAATTTGTTCTAGAGATCCAAATCCATTAAATATAAAGTTTCAAGTCTGTAAACCAAAAATTGATGGAAGAGTGTACTAGAGACCATTCCACAGACAGACAAAGTCGCTTTAAAATAAATAGATAGAATACATTTATATCTACACACACACACACTTGCTAGTATGTATGTGTATATATATATATATATATATATATATATATATATATATATATATATATACACACACACACACACAAGGAAACGCAACGTTGTTCAGTATTGAATAGGGATAAAAAAAATTCCTTCCTACCATACTTTTATTGCCATGTAGATCGGTGAAATTGCCCATCTTTTTAATCAAATCTATGCAATGACAGTCCAAAATATATCTGTCTGTAGAGAATCTATTGCTGATTTTATAAAACTATCTGTAAATAATGGTTTCATTAAAAATTTTAAAATGCAAAAGTCAAGTATCATTAGTAATTGTCTGTATTTTTGAGATGAGGTGTTTTCATTGATTGAGACTGTCGGACTGACTTCCTCATCTTGGTTGTTATTGTTACAACGTTTCGGCCGTTTTGCCCTCCAGCCTTCGTCAGGTGTTTTGTATCGAACTGGGGAACCGTTTGTTATGAGTCTCGAACCCAACCCATTATTATTATTATTACGGGGGTACCGTGTTCGGACTCCAGCTAGGCTTTGGGACATAGTTGCTGATTCTCTGTTTTGAATGTTACTTTTTCACTGCTTTCGTTCAGGATTGAACTCAGCACCTTTGGGTAACTGTGAACTTTGATACAACGTCTAGGACCACTCGGCCATAAAACACCTGACGAAGGCCGGAGGGCAAAACGGCCGAAACGTTGTGACAATAACAACCAAGATGAGGAAGTCCGACAATCTCAATCAAGTATCATTGTTCAATTGTTCTCTAAAGAAAAATATTCATTTTGAATGCCGCTTGTTCTTTTCAAAGAACCAACTGTTGATTTTATGAAATTTTTAGGGTTTAGATGCTTTTAGGGTACAACCTAAGAAAATAATTCAATACAAGCTTCTGAAATGACGAACACAACAACTTCATAAAATGTAACACATAACAGGTTTATTAAGGAGAATGTGTACCAGGTGATATGTTCCTGGTCAAAAGCTGGACTCTGGCTACCTGGTGCTATCATGCTAGTTATTCCCAGTGGAATCATCAATACCGGTTGAAATAACGCCGAGGTGGAGAGAGCGAAGAAAAAGGGTCCGTTTCGTTTGGTGTCTGTCTCAGTAAGGGAGAGTTCTTATTCTTCAAACTGGATGCTGGCCGAATTCCTTAGGGGATAGAAAGGATCAATGCACCGTCCTCCTGATTGGTCAGTATGTGGCCAAATAGCACAGGGGGGGGAGAGGCATTGATTCGTGAAAGGAAAAAGTTCTATTTGTTTCACAACTTATTTTTACATAATCACTTGAATTAAAGTTAAACGTATTAAAGGCAAGTATCATAGTTCAATTGTGCTATAAAAATACATTCATTTTGAACGCATTTCTTATATAATGAATCTGTAATTTATTTCATAAAATGGGTCGTTCAGCTTGTGCGGTGATAAACCTTCCTAAATGCACGTTTTATGTGAATTTGTATAAAAATGTTTACTTTGGTCAAAATCGAACTTCCTTTTTTAATCGGATTTTTTCAATTATTCATACTTATCAGATGCATTCTGAGACACATCTCCCTGTGAAATTTAAAACAAAATTGGCTCAGCTCTTTGAGTCTCACCCGCGTCCACACACACACACACACACACACACACACACACACACACACACACACATATATGTGAATATGAGTTTGGAGTAACCTCCCTTGTATATTTCAATAATCAAATCGAGTCGCCTCCCTTGATTTAAAAAAATAAATTCGTATATTTTCAAGTTTTATTAACGTCAAATGTTGTTTTCGTACATTTTTAGAATTCTTACGATTAGCTTAATAATTAGGTCGGATATAAGTCGACCAAAAGTTTCTCAACTTAGATCACAAGGTTTCGGTCGACGTATCTCCGATCTTCTTCAAGGGCATCTCTGCACTGCATCTTTTCGAACTCGCAATATGTCAAACTCGGAAATCTATACAGATTTGGGAACTGAATCCGATGTTAAAACTGTCAAGTAGTTTTAATTTAAATTTTATTTATTATCGTCTGTAGTGATGGTGGAACTATTAATTTCTATAAGAATGTCTCTTAGAACTCAATAATAATCAACATCTTTATCGCTTGCATCAACGGTTCATATGGAGTAGAAATTATCGGAGCTTTGAGCTTAATTATCCTATTTACAATGCCTCCCCACAGGACAGAGACACTAGGGTCGTTTTTATGTCGGGTTTCTCAACTACCTCTAATGATATATTTTAATGGCATGGCTTTCTAAACAAAATCCCTAGTAACTACATGTAAAAAAATAAATAAAACACACACACACACACACACACACACACACACACACAAAGAGAAAAATAATCTTTGATTAATTAAATCAGTAGAATGACGCAGACGCAGAGCATTATTTTGTGTTATATTTTGTGTGTGAAAAAAAGGATTAATGATTGCTCGAGAAGAGAAGGATCGACGTGCACTTACCTTGAATACTAACCAAGAAGAATTATTGTTGTTATTCACCCTTTTAAGTTTTATTTTGTGCTCCAGATCACGTGATAGTTAATCATCTGACCCTTCCATTATATAAGAGGGGAGATTCTCTTGTCTTTTTTCTCTTTTTCTTCACCACAATTTGATTCAGTTGCTGTGATTGAAAGTAAATCTTTTTCACTTTCGTCTGGCGAAGATACTACAAGACGGTTACGTCGCGGAAGGAGGCAATTCTTTCGCAACCTAAGGTAAGTGCATTGCTCCCTTCTCGATCTGAGCGGTCATTGATTCTTTGCTGGAAATTAATTTTTTCACATATTTGCGAAAGAAACCCCATACTAACATGGATGTGAGTCAACCAGATTTAAGGAAGAGAATTTCTCTTCTTTGGACTAAAATCCGAACGATTCTGGAGATGGCAAATCTGGAGGATGAACTCTGTTAAATCCTTCTCTGCACTGCAGAAATAGGTGGAGGAATATTTGACTGAAGTAGACATATGTGTTAGTAAAATCCAACTTCAATCTTCTGAGGAAGAGGATTGGATTCAAATTGAGAGGGAGTCTTTTGCACACACCCTGAGATTCCGAAGAGAATTAGAACATCTTGAGTTAAAGCTCCTCCCAGTGGCCATGGACTCTCTGAGTCTTCCATGTTCCCCAGAAGTTGGAAGAGTTGGGGCCTCATTTACTGTAAAACCACCTCAAATTAAGATCACGGAACCCACCTTCGATGGATTGGACATGCAATCTAACCCTATGAGCTTCAAGGATTTCTTGTCACGTTTTGAGAATTGTGTAGCTGGCATGGCCAATGATGCCGAAAGACTGAATTTTTTTAAGTGTTCTGTCTGGCCAACCCCTGTTGTTGATTAATCATCTTTCCATCAGCAACAGAAATTATAAGGTGGCTCTTTCGGTCCTGAAGAGCGAGTACTTCGATGAAGATGAAATAATAGATAATATCTTCCAAGACATTAGATTTTTCCTGTAAACAGGACAGATCCGTTACTGCCCTGGCTAACTACATATCCAAAGTAGCCTCCCTATTGGCTGAGTTGGAGGGCTCCTTCGACTGTTCGTTTTCAAACGACCTTTCTTCTGGGGCTCGGCTTATGGCCAAGATTCTCTTTGCAAAATTCCCCAAGGAGGTCAAGGAGGAGTTGATCTTAATTTCGGGTAGGAGAATCCCCACCTTGTCATCAATTCTGAGAGATACTAAGGAAGCGGTTAAACGTCTCCTTATTAAGGGGGATAAGATCCCTGGGTCGGCTTGTAACACTATGCGGGGGGCCTTAGGGAATGTACCTTCAGGACCTAGATCTGGTACTTCACGGAGAGATTCCTCTATTCAGTCCAACTCAGCCTATAGCATTCATGGTGGAAAATTCTCGAGCCTTCTCCTTGTTTTGTGTGTTACCTTTGGTAGGGGTGACAAAAGTGTTTCCGTCAACTGTTTGTTGAACACAGGCAGTGGACGGACTTATTTGTCCAGTAAGGTCTTGGACCCCCTCGGTCACTTGGAGTCCATTGGACATGATTGTTAAATTAGACTGACTACCATCCTTGGAAGATTGCGACAGGCGTTTTAAAGAGGTAGCATTGGAGGCTAGCATTGGATCCTGTTGTCCATTTTCCCTGACGGTGTTGGTACACGAAAATATTGATATTTCGGTACACATTGAGAATCTGGATTTTATTTTGGATGAATTTGAACGCCTCAAATGTCCCTTAGCCGCCAGATTTGACAAAGGCACAAATTTTATTCCAATTCATGGAATAATTGGGCTGGATGTCATTCAACATTTAGAGAGCCTTCAATTGGTTCCTTGTTTGCTTGGACAGGCATTTTTGACACCAATAGAACTCGTCTCCTTCGGTGAGGTGAAGCAGTTTTTACATACTGACCATTCTGTGGACAAGAACTCAGAATGCCTTACCTTCGATGCTGTACTTGCGTCGACTGCTGAGGTCAACCCATCTCTCCTATGTTTTGTGCTGGAGTGTCAGGGAATCTATGAAGACCCTCTAAGTGATTTCTTTCCTGAAATTGATGTACAAAGGGGTTTGGAGAGGATGTTCAGTGTGGAGTCACTGGGTATTAAAGAACAGGAACTGTCTAATTATGATGAACAGAAGATTGCTCTCTTTCGACAGTCTATTTCATTTAAGGATAACAAATATTATGTTCAGTTGCCATGGGAGGATGATAAGATCTCTTGTGTTCCTTCCAACTATGCAGTGGCTCTGCGAATATTGGAACGTGTCGTGCAGAGATTGGAGAAGAGGCAACTTTATCATGAATATTTGAAGGTTTTCCATCAGCAGGAACGGGATGGAATTATAGAGGAGATCTTTGTGCCTCCTCAACGGTTCGGAGAGTTTGTCTGGATTCCGCACAGGCCTGTCCTGAAATCGGACCCTACCTCCACCACTAAGATTCGGCCAGTGTTCAACTGCGGCTTCAAAGTTGGTGACTCTCCTTCCCTTAACGAGGCTACCTACCAGGGAATAAATCTTACTAGTGACCTACTAGATTTGTTACTTACCTTTCGTGCTAATAAGCACGTCATGTTAGCAGATATTAAGAAGGCCTTCTTAATGATCTGTCTGAAGCTTGAATCGGACAGGAATAAGTTCTGTTTTTTCCTAAAAGAAGGAGGTCGCCTACGCTGCTTCAGATACAACACAATTATTTTTGGGTATGCTGCTAGTCCATTTATATTAAATTATGTCCTTAAATACCATGCAGCACAGTTTCCCATGAATGATTGTAGATCCATGATGGAGAATCGGTTTTACGTGGATAATTTGGTTATGTTGCACGATGATCCCGATGAACTGTGCCGATTATATACACTCACCTGGGAACGATTGGGTCAGGGAGGATTCGAACTGCAGTCCTGTAATTCTAACCATGTGGCGATTCAAAACAAAATGCAGGAGCATGGTTCCCTGAGTGACCATGGCAACAAATGGGAGAAGGTGCTCGGATATAGATTCTGTCCTCTTTCAGACACTTTTTGTGTAGCAGCTGTTAAGTGCGACTCTAGTGCCTTTACAAAGAGACGGATCCTCAGCGAGACAGCTAGAGTCTATGACCCGTTATCATTGTTCCTACCAGTTTCGTTACGTGGCCGTATTTTGTTGAGTGAACTTTGGAAGAAGGGATTGGGAAGGGATGTAACGGTCCCACCAGAATACTTGTCCTTATGGAGGAAGCTTTCCCTTGATCTCTCTGAGCTGGAGACTATCTCCTTCCCCAGAAGAGCACTCAGCGAGAATGAGGCTGGCAAACTTTTTCTTTTCTGCGATGCATCTCCAGAGGCATATGGCTTCGCAGCATATGTAGTGCAAAATTGCCAATCTGGTCTGGTGTTTGCAAAAGCTAGGGTGGCTCCCTTGAAAAAGAAAACTTTACCCACCTTAGAACTTATGGCCGTGTTTTTGGCTCTCCTGTGCCTACCTACTTTGTTGAGGAATTTTGGAGGGTTCTCTCCCTCTGAGATTCATGTAGCCACAGATTCGCAGGTGGTCCTCTCTTGGCTGATTTCCGGAACAATTATAAGTAGAAACCTCTTTGCCCGGAATAGACTGAAGGACATCCAACAGATGAGTGCTGAGTTGGAAGCCACACTAGGTTTCTCGCCCTCATTTCGTTATGTCTCAACAACTGAGAATCGTGCCGATTTGATCACTAGGGGGTTAACTTTGAAAAGGTTCAAGGCTTGCCTTCAATTCTGGTGTACTGGTCCGGATTGGTTAAG
Source organism: Euprymna scolopes (assembly GCF_053919585.1). Lineage (NCBI taxonomy): Eukaryota > Metazoa > Mollusca > Cephalopoda > Sepiida > Sepiolidae > Euprymna > Euprymna scolopes. The sequence continues at coordinate 88,446,016 of NC_136511.1, read as the reverse complement.
TAGTGGGATCAGTCCACAGGCTGCACAGCAGTTGCCATGCCTCAGCCAGCACAGCCAAGTGGTGGCCCGTTCTTCTTGCAATGCTGCCATCCTACAGGGAGAGGAACCACCTACAGTTCTTCCTCTCGAAAGATTTTCTTCCTTTACCAAGCTATTGAGAGTGACTTTCTTGGTCCTCAGATTCATCCATCGGCTGCGTCGGTTAGAAGTTGACACGGAAAGGCTTGAAAACGATGCAGCGCCAGAGATATGTTGAGGAACTAGCATTCCTGCAGGATTCCTCAGGTAGGACAATTCCGGGTTTGGTGCGTGATCTTGACCTGTTCATTGATGGTGAGGGTCTTATCAGGTCAGGTGGCAGAATTGCAAGGTCTCTCCATTTCGACCCAGAAGTTAAACACCCTGTTCTGTTAGCAAAAGATCACCCAGTAATTCGGCTTATAATAATGGATGCGCATACAAGGTGTCAACACTTGGGGGTTGCATCCACTCTGGCAGAGTTAAGACGGTGTGGTTACTGGGTGCCCAAGGGGAGACAAGCAGTGAAAACAGTCCTGGCTTCATGTGCACTGTTCCGCAAGTACAATGCCAGACAAGTATTGCCCCCCAATGTGGCCAGCTTGCCTGCTTCACGTGTTGAACTGGAGGTTCCCTTCAAACACACGGGAGTAGATTTTACAGGCCACCTTTGGGTTAAGGAAGGGGCTAAGGTGGTGAAGATGTATCTACTTATCTTCACCCGTCTCAGTATCAGGGCTGTACATGTTGAGGTGGTACCAGACATGAGCGTGTTGTCCTTTTTGCAGGCTTTGGTATGTTTTACAAACCCAACAGCCATTTACTGTGACAATGCTAAGACCTTCATAGGAGATGGGCGGTTATTTAAGAGGTTGATGTTGAGCCACGATTATCAACAGAAGTTTGGCTCGTGTATGATTAAATTCTGTCCTATCCCTCTATTTTCACCTTGGGTAGGAGGTGTCTGGGAGAGGAGTATTCAGACAATTAAAAATTGTCTGCATAAGGTGGTTGGTAGAGGTGAGATAGATTATTTCATGTTACTAACCATAGTATCGGATATACAAAGGGCAATTAACAACCGCCCTCTAACTTATCGAGAATCCGCGGAGACTGAGCTGGAGGCAGTAACTCCAAACATGTTTCTGAGGCCCAATAAGAGTCCTGGACTACTTTTGAGTTTAAATGAGGAAGATTTTTCTTCCCACCTCCTTCCAAGTCGAGAGAAGCTTCTCAGGACCATGCAGGTACGAAACCAGTGTCTGGAGAAGTTCAGAGCACTATGGTATGATGAATACCTCTTAAGTCTCAGAGAGAAGCCCCTGGGCCGTTCAAGGGTGCCTTTCCGAAACAGGCTTAAGGTCGGAGATGTCGTTTTAGTTAAAAGTCCTCTTAAACCAAAACCCTTTTGGGTTCTCGGTATTATATTGGAAATGTTTTATGGTGAGGATGGTGTAGTAAGGTCTGCAAAGGTAAGGCAGGAGGGCAATGCAGCACACATTCACTCATTGAAGAACCTCTTTCCACTTGAGCTCTCTTTAAACAGCGAGAGCCAGGATCAGTCCATCCCTGCATCGGTCGATGGTGCAGTTTCCCTTCAATCGACTCCTTCCCAGGAAGAAGAGGTGATTTGGCTTTGTCGTGTATACAGTTCCCCGCAAGGTGATCAGGATATGATCTGTTGTGACGGCTGTGATGACGGGTGTCACTTCAGGTGTGTCGGAATTGTTTCTCCACCTCCGGAAAGGCAGAAGTGGTATTGTATGGATTGTGCACCTAAGAGACGACGACGAGGTAGGCCTAGCCTCCTCCCAGAATAGTTAGGGACTCAAAAAAAAAAAAAAATAAATAAATAAATAAATAAATAAAAAATACTAATACGTTAACTATATTAAGTAATTGCATGGCTTTATATTCTTTGTTTTTCCACGCATTTTCTTTTTTTTTTTAATATATGTGCTCCCCAAAACGAAAGTAATCGAAAGAATAACATTCAACAATCGTACTTATATACATATAACTACTTCATTTACTCACATAAAATTAATATACGAAAGTATAAATTTATGCGTAAACTTTAAGTATTTACTTCAAAAGTGCTCGATACGTAGGTAGAGCTAGTTAGTAAGTTATAAAATATATATGGCGATTAAGCTAAACTGAATATTCCACGTTTCATCCACTCTGAGATTCTTCAGACTTATGCGCATAAGTCTGAAGAATCCTAGAGTGGATAAAACGCGGAATATTTAGTGTGTCTTAATCACCATATATATAATGCACTAATATATATATATATATATATATATATATATATATATATATATATATATATATATGTATGTATAAAATGAAAGATTTTTTGGATTTCCTGACTCTTGTCTCACAATTTTTCGTCTGCTAAAATTTTAATCACGTGATTACGAGGTAGCGTCAATAAAATAAACCATTCATTCAAGTGCCGGTTGTTATTGATTTAACAGGTTACGATATTAAAAATCACGATACTTGTACAGTTTAGTCAAGACATTAAAAAATGAAAATATCGAAAAAAGTTTAAATTGTATGTATCTGTTATGGGACGGAGTTCTGAAAAAAAATTTAACTTAATTTCATCAAGTAGTTTTTTTTTTTTTTTTTTTTACAGCGAAAAAACAATTTGTTATGATACCGAGCAAAATGTTCGATTTTTAGGAAGAAAAGCTAGTATTAAAGATGAGGAGGGTGTCAGCGCTTTAAATGGAGTTATCTCCCTTTGTCATTTCTAAAATTCAAACAATTTTTTATTTTTAATCCAAGATGGCCGCCTTCAACGCGCTCTCATAAAAACGTTTTTCCGCAGTAAAAAAAAAAAACAAAAAAAAAAACTACTTGAAATTAAGTGAAATTTTTTTTCCGGAGAACTTCGTTAACGGATACATACAATTTACACTTTTTTCTATATTTTCATGTTTTAATGTCTTGACTAAACTGTACAAGTACCCAAATCACTTAATTAGTACTTATACACTTATGTTACCAGGCTGGTGAGTTTTTTGTAACTATTACTTTCACTTAAAAAATTCATAAACAAAAAAGATATCGTAAAACTTGAATTTATATATATATATATATATATATATATATATATATATATATATATATATATATATTGTATTGGTAGTAATTATTAAGTGTGTCTACCAAAAGAGTGCTCAATGTTTAGACAGAGCCAAAATAAGTTAATTTAGTATACAAACAAATGGCTACACATAAGCATACATGTTTCAACGAAAACCCAGTAAGGGAATCGCTTCGTCAGGCCAAGGACATCTCATGTACAAGTACCAAAATCACTTTATTAGTACTTATGCACAGAGATGTCCTTGACCTGACGAAGCGATTCCCTTACTGGGTTTTCGCTGAAACATGTATGCTTATGTGTAGGCATTTGTTTGTATACTAAATTAACTTATGTACACACACACACATATATATATATATATATATATATATATATATATATATATATATATATATATATATATATATATCTCATTTTGTTATATATATATTTTTAGAGAGCGGATTGACTTAGCGAGATAAAGGACGGTTTGAATAAATTCATGATTTAAATTTGTAATTATATAAAAAAAAAAAAAATTTTCAGTTGCGTGCACTTATGTGACCGAACTAGCGGGTGTATTGTAACTATTCTGAACTTTCACCTAACAATTTAATAAACAATAAGATAGTTTAAAACTTGAATTTAACTTGAAAATACTATTTTAAAAAATAGCACGGTAACATAAGTGCACAAGCACCCCTATTATATATATTTCTTTTCCAAAGGACCGTTTGAATAAATTTATTTAAATTTAAAGTGTTGTAATTATTTCCAAAAAAATAAAAACTAATGAGCCATGTAGGTAGAAGAAAAAAACAAACTTATTAGTCGTGGTAATATTTATTTATTGTATTTCCTTTTTTTTTTTGACACTTTTGTTCGTTTGTTTACTTCTTTGCAATATATCAATTCAATTCAAATAAGACAAGCCAAAAAGAGCAGTTCAATTTTTTCAACAGAAAACATTTTAAATTCGAATGCACTCAATTCAAAGAAAGAACAAGCAGTAAAATTATTTTCCAACGACCAATTTATCAACAGAAACAAACAACAAAAAGGAACTTGTATTTAGATAATTTACATTATAAAATTCTGCAATTTTTAATAAAATGTTGAAGGTGTCTGTCTTTGTGCAACCGTATTGTTGTCGCCACATGCACTTATGTTACTGTGCTTTTTTTTTTAAATAGTATTTTCAAGTTAAATTCAAATTTTACAATATCTTTTTTTCTTTATTAGATTGTTAGGTGAAAGTACAGAATAGTTACAAAACACCCGCTAGTTCGGTAACATAAGTGCACGCAACTGAAAATAATTTTTTTTTTTTTTTTTCTAATAATAATTACAAATTTAAATCATGAATTTATTCGAACGGTCCTCTATCTCGCTAAATAACCCCCCCCCCCGCTCCAAAAATATATATAATAAAATGATATATATAAATTCAAGTTTTACAATATCTTTTTTTGTTTATGAATTTGTTAGGTGAAAGTACAGAATAGTTACTGTGGGGAAAACCGTAACTTACCTGAATAGCACGAGTTTCGTATATATATTTTTTTCCTCTAATAAGAAGGGAGAAAGAAAGAGGAAGAAGAAAAAAAAAGTTAAAATGCCGACGTCGCATTTATATGTATGACGGTCATGCAAATATTTACGTGTGAGATATGCAAATTATAGGCGAGGAAGTTTGTTGAATGGGTATAAAAGAGGAAGGGAAAGGAACCACCGGCGAGTGGAAGACAGCATATTGGGAGAATGTGTGTCGAAACGAAACTATTTAAACGAAATCAGAAAAGAGGAACAACAAATTTGACTCGGTTCAAATTACCGTAGAAGATATTTTGGCCTTTTATATCATCTTTCGGCCATGGAAACCAAAATGTTTGATGTCCGGTTGATTCCGGAATTTAGTGGTGCTGCCGCTGATCTGCCCATTATCGAGTGGATTGAAAATGTGGAGTTTGTGTGTGAGCTTTGCACCATGAAAAATGTTGAGTGCACTCTGCCATTGAGATTGCGAGGTGGAGTGGAGCTCTGGCCATAAACAGGCAACTTAGTATGGAACAGAAAGTGGATGCAGAACAGATAAAGCAAGCCCTTATAACTGTGTATGCTACTGATGCATCTAATGCATATGACCAGTTTGTCACTCGACAACTTTGTCCTAATGAGAGGGTGCACAAGTTTTTTGCTGAGGTGCAACGCCTGGCCCGGTTGGTTGGGGGACCATTGCCTGAATGTTGGCTAACGTGTGCATTCATGTCTGGACTACCGCAACATGTTAAGCATGTATTACGTGCCTCATACAGGATGAGAACGATGAGTTCAGAACAACTGTTGATCCGAACAAAAGCTATCATGATTGATCACGACGGCCCTGCAAGAATTGGCTGCTGCTACATCTGCCAGACTATCACCTACAGAATCAGAGATGCGTATGAGAAAGAAATTCAACGGTCGCAGCAGAATGGATGGCTGGTGCCATATTTAGAAGGAGAACTTGGCCCACACAAAGGTCTAATTCCCTTAATGGCGGTTGTAATGTAGTAGAAGCACAAGATATGTCCAGTTCTTGATTACTGGGAATCAATCGAATTTGTGGATACCTTCACTGCCAATGCAGAAGTGTGCGCACAGAAACTAAGAGAGTGGCGGCGACAAGGAGTTAATGTCTGGCTTATGGATCTGCGGAATGCATATCTTCAAATCCATGTTGACAAAGCATTATGGTGATTTCAAACAGTTATTTTCGAGAGTCAGCACTTTTGTCTCACGTGGTTGGGATTCGGCCTGAATGTGGCGCCACTTATTATGAAGTCTGTAATAGATGCGATCATATCTCAGGACCATGCAATCAAAAATGCCACATCAGCATATGTGGATAATATTTTCATTAATGAAAGTGTAGTTCCTGCGTCACGCGTGCAACAACATTTTTTAGACTATGACCTAGTTTCCAAGGATCCAGTGCAACTGAAAGGTGAAGCCAGAGTTATGGGTTTGCAAGTCTGGGAGAAAAATGGCACACTGCAATGGTAATGAGTAAGTCCAATTCCAGGAATCCCCAATGAATTGAACCGTTGATGTGTATTTTCTCTTTGTGGGGAAACTCGTTGGTCATTTCCCGTATGTAGATGGCTCCTGGTGGCAGTCACATTTATCAAACGCCTAGCAACTACAGTATCGAAAGGCTGGGGTGACAGAATCAAAAATACATCTCTTTATCACATGTTGGCAGAAACTGTGAGCAAAGTATGAGAAGCAGATCCCGTTGGAGGAGCCTGGTGCGTGGACGGCAAAGACGTTACAGTCTGAGTGGATGCAAGTTGCATAGCCACAGGAGTGGCCTTGGAGGCGAATGGAATGGTCATTGAGGATGCGTGTTGGCTACGTTCTACTAATGACGTTCAACACATCAATCTAGCTGAACTTGACGCAGCACTCAAAGGAGTCAATTTGGCCCTTCAGTGGAAGACAACAGTGTTACACTTAGTTACTGATTCAGTGTGTGTGCACCGATGGATCTCTGACACTTTGACTGGGAAAGCGCGTGTGAACACAAAAGCAGCTAGTGAAATGCTCATCAGGCGACGGTTAGAAACTTTGAAATCACTGGCAAAAGAATATGAATTGTTCATTGATATGAAACTCGTGAAGTCCTATCAGAATCATGCAGATAGTCTCACCAGAGTGCCATGCAGGTGGATGGATCTACTCAAGGAAGGAAAAGAGCCGATGTGTGGGAGTTGCACAGCAGTAGGATAACTGGATTGGAACCAGGTGGCGGATATCCATCATCAAAATGGACATCCAGGAGTAAAACAAACTCTATATTTTGCCAGGATGGTGGACCGCAAGTCTCCAAAGAGACTGCTAAATCTGTTGTGAAAGCATGCGAAACATGTCGATCAATAGATACAGCACCTGTGCGCTGGAAAAAAAGAAAAATTGGTGTAAAGAACCACTGAGACAGACTGACAATGGACGTAACCCACCACAATGGTGAGAATTTTTTTAACTATTATCGACTGTGGACCCTCTAGATTTGCAATCTGGCGGCCACTGCATCGGACAGGTACGACCAATGTAATCCAAAAGTTGGGGAGTATTTTCCTTGATCGAGGCCCACTGACGGAAATACTGACCGACAACGCTACTGCTTTCACCAGTAAGGAGTTCCAGTCATTTGCAAAAAGTTGGAACATACATCTGCGATTTCGATGTGCGTACTCACCAAGTGGAAATGATATTATAGAGCGAAGCCATAGAACAATTAAGACTATTCACAGCCAAAAAGAACTTCGATACTGGAGGTGGTCTACTGGCACAACCTCACCCCAGAGGATTACATTCCACCTTCCACCGCACCAGGGGACGTGCTACATAGATACCATGTACGAATCCAACGTATCTAAGCTAACCCAATGCCCAAACCAGAAATGACTGGAGGGAAGTATGAAAAAGGAGACATCGTTTGGTTTAAAAATCCACATGGCAGATGCACAACAAAATATAACACTGGTCGGGTTACTGAAGTAATCAGCCTGCAGTCTGTGAAAGTTGATGGGGTGCTTAGGCACGTTAAAGACCTTCGACCTTAACCTGGATGCACTTGTCAAGTGACGAAAGTGATTCTGAGGACAGTGAGTGGCTAATCCATTTTAATTCAGATCCGCTTGAGAATGATTCTATGCTAGCAACCTCCCAACTGATGAGGTGTCCACTGAAAGCTCACCCACAGATGAGCGTACGCATGAAAGTCAGGGCCATGTTATTCCTCTTCGAAGAAGTATCCAACAGAGATGGATACTACCTCCCTGCCCTGTTCGTGATCATGAGATCAGTGGGGAGCTGTGGGGAAAACCGTAACTTACCTGAATAGCACGAGTTTTGAGAAAGAAAAAAAACGTTAAAATGCTGACGTCGCATTTATATGTATGATGCTCATGCAAATGTATGTGGAAGATATGCAAATTAAAGGCGAGGGAGTTTGTTGAACAGGTATAAAAGAGGAAGAAGAAGGAACCACCGGTGAGTGGGAAGACAGTGTGTTGGGAGAACGCGTGTCGAAATGAAACTAAATCAGAAAAGAGAGAACAACAAATTTGACTCGGTTCAAATACAAAACACCCGCCAGCCTGGTAACATAAGTGCATAAGTACTAATAAAGTGATTTTTAACATCGTATTCAGCTAAATCCGTAACAAATGGCACCTGAACGAATGGTTTATTTTATTGACGCTACACCGTAACCATGTGATTAAAATTTTAGCAGACGAAAAATTGTGAGACAAAACAGTCAGGAGTTCCGATTTTTTTTTTTATAAAAATAAGATTTTTTTAACAAAAACGAAATAATTTAATTTTTAAATGAAAAAAAGTCTTTTTGGTATTTTTTTTACGTAAGTCCAACTCATGTTCACATTGGAAATGTCGACTTTTATAGGTTTCGGGTCTGCTTACAGCGAATAAACACCCCATCCGTCTCATGTTAAGAACGGCTTTCAGAATAGACACCCTCAACCTTGTCAGCATGCCCGAAAACATATAAAATTTTACATGTCAAATGTAAATGATGAGTTGGACGTAATGTAAAAATGTATTGAATTTAAAACAGAACAAAATTTAAATTTGTTCCATTTTTACAACAACCATAAAACAGAGCATTCTCTGCAAGTTTTACCTTTTTTTTATTTGTTTTCAGAGTGTTCACATGTGATCGTCTAAAAAGGTACAATCTCATTTTAGGATATGTATGCGTTATTTAGGGGGGGGTGTTAATCTCTAATAATATTGAATATATTTAATCCATATTTTATTTAGATAAATGCAAAAAAGAACAAGAACTGTTATATAGTGTACGACACATAACTGCATAAAATATTAGCAGCAAACTTCGCAATGTCCTCAACATATTTGTTCCAGTTGATATTTGCTGTGAATGTTAAGCTGAGGAGTTTGAAGGAAGAATTCTCAAATAGGAAGTTGTTTGTCATGGATATCGGTGGTTGGAGAGGCTTCTAAAGAAGAGGAGCTTAGTCTTACTAGCATTAAATGTTACCATCCATTTACAGACCAATTCCACTATGGTCTCGAAGTCATTTTCTAAGGATTCTGCCATTGTCTTGGATTTATGTGCATCCATTCTCTCTCCGTGCATGTTATAGTGTGTTGTATCATTAGCAAATATACCTATCTTGGGCTCAATATTATTGGAAAAGTCGTTAATGAATATCAGGAATAATAGTGGTCCAAGAATTGATCCCTGAGGCATTCCAGCATTAATGTTATGCTGCTTGGATGAACGTCCATAAGTGACAACCTGGATGGTCCTATTGTCTTAAAAAGATCTAATTATATTTAGTATTCATTCAGCTATACTGTATGATTTAATTTTCATTAGTAGCCCTTCATGCCAATCAAAGGCTACAACCCTGGATTTGCCCACCTTATCCAATGCCCGGTATATGCGTTCAGGGATGAGTGTTAAAATATCTGCTATAGTACGGCATTGTCTAAATCCATATTGTTTATCAGAAAGAAGATTAGCATTTGCAAGGTGGTGGATTAGTGCTTGATAGATTAACTGCTCAAAGATTTTAGCAAAAAGGGGGAGGAAACTGATAAGGCGATAATTGAGAGGGTCGATCCTTTCACCAGAATTCTTGTAGACTCAGATGCTATCTCCCAGCTATTAGGGAAGCAAGATTCAGCAAGGCATTTGTTGTAGAGTTTGGAAAGTATGGGGGCTAGCTCGGCTGAACATTTCTTAATTAGTGTAACAAGGATGAGATCAGGCCCACACGCGTGGGAGGTGTCTAAGTTTTTATGATATCGCAGACATGAGAAGGGGTGATTTTCAGATAATTAATTGTAGCTTCCGTCCATATAAGGAAATTTGGGAGGGAGTTGTTTGTTGGCTCTAAGGTAAAGTTGAAGGCGAAAGAGACACAAGCTTGACACTAAAAGGAGTGCTACGACTTTGTACCCTTCTCACTGCCCCCCTCCTCCCCGCTACCCACTAGATTACTATCCACCGAGTATTTTCTGAGCTGCCATTGGCGCTTGTGGAAATGGCATGCATCCAGTTCTAGACCCATATCAAGGCGATGATTGAGGCTTAAGGCGGCTACATTGAATAGATACTACATAATCAAGTTACCCAAATTGATTTTTTCGATAAAAGTTTTAAAATAAAGCTGTAGTGTTGTTTTCTTTAGGACAGCAACTTTTCGTTCCAACCTATATTACCATCAGGTCCTGGTTTGGATTTGTGAATCAACTTGTTTCTCAAGCAATGGCGATGGGATTCTTCCAGGAATTGTTGAAAACAAAGAATAGGAAGTTCTATTGGGATGATATGCTGGAAATCTTATTTTAGGAATAAATGAGAATAATAGTGGATGAAATTGGAACGGGTGTTTGAACATTTTAAATGAACAGACTGACTGGATTAGCAACTAACTAAAACAGAAATTTCCTCTTTTCAAAAACATTGCAGATGTCCCGGTGAGTTGAACATGAGGGATTCACTCAGACCATTGACACTGCAATGAAAGCTATATTTTCGTTGATGTATGGAAGCGACCCCAATCACACTTCACATCGGAGAGGATTCTCACTGCTGCAGCCACTGATGAAGAAAGTTGAACCTTAGCAAGCATAATCCAAAATGGCTTCCCCGAATCAAGAAATATCCTCCCACCTATAGCTTTGGTGTTCTGGCCAATGCGTGAGAAATTGTACTGCTTAAAATCAAGGCAAATAACATTTTAATACCTCGACAACTCCAGGCAGAGATGGTGGAAACACTCCATGCCACACATCAGGTAGTAAATGGCATGCTGGCCAACGCAAGGCAGCAATAGTTCTGGCCAACATCAGGCAAACTAAGTTCTAATACCGCATTTACAACACAATAACATTCTCCTAGCCAAGAGAACAATTAATGTTACTGATAGAACCGGAATTTCTATTCCAACAACTAGTGGTTGCCTTTGCAAACATACAGAGCAAAACCTACTTAGTATACACCAACCGATAATTTGAATGGGTAGAAGTGGCCTTGATATCATCAGGAAAAGCTAGAAGTGTTTGCCACATGCTAAGAACCTGGTTCTGCACATACAGCGCACCCAATGAGATATCCTCTAATTGAGAACCCATATTCGAATCGCAAGAATTCAACTCCATTTCGAGAGACTGGAGTATATGAAAATGGGGAGGATCATAGAAACATGGGGTAACCGACAATACTAGGTATGAGTGAATGGTAGCAGCTGAGTAATGCTATACAACCATTGTTTCCTTCGGAAAAAATCTACCTCACGTGAATGGCTCATTTCATGCCACACCGGGTACACCAGAACAACCTCCAGATCTGGATCTACAGTGAAATCCCCCGCCCCCCACGAACTAATGGACATCGGTTGGGAGGTAGATTCACAACACAATTGAGATGACAAAATGGAAATGGATGACTTAATAGGCATGGAGGAAAGCGACAATGGAGGATATTCACAAGCAGTTGGCCAATCACCAGAAAGACAAAAATCCGATCATACAAGACAAGCACTGAGAAGCCTGTCCCCATAGATGCATGGGAAGTTTCATGAATTCTTAGACTGAGAAAATTGACCATGTTCATGCATTCCATGGTCATGGGGGTGAGGTCATATAGAGGTGGCAGTTATGCCTCTTGGACTGAGGGCTATAAAAATACAAGTATGGGCAATATATATAATTTGCAAGAGGCAACAATTCAGCAATGCAGCAGCCTAAGAGAACCATGTTATGAAAATCATGAAACTCCTTTTAAGGTCAAACATCCAGAGGAGCTGAGGATGTCTGGTTCTATTCAGAACCAGTTGCCGTTCTACATGGTACACAAAGTCGTCATGAAAGCCAAATTCCCTCTAATTGTCAGTTTTTGGATATACACTCATACAAGACCACATCACACTTTAAATCTTAAAATGATATTCAGCCTCAATTCAGATATATTGAGTTGCTCTTTACTATTACAAAACGATAGGTGAAGAGAATTATGTATAGCAACAGGTTTCAACTTCCGTGTCACACTTCTGGGAACACTCAAAAGTCGATATGCATCTACCCCCCCCCCCACTCCAAATTTGTCTTATTTCTTGCACTATTATGTGTAGGCGCAATGAGAAAAGAACCAACTGTATCACTTGAAACACTAACGATTGCCACGAGAAAACTAATGTTCAGGCACATCTCAAAAGACATTGAAGAGTATATGTTCTCGGTTCATGTCACACTCGAGGCCGTGATGGAAGCTGAGGATAACTTCGTTTAGCAAACTCTTTCCAGCAAAATAATTTAAAATATATTTCTTAGCTCGTAATAAATTATATTAGAGTAACTCCTAGGCCTATTAAATAATACTATTTGTAGCTAAATCTTTCCTTCTTTTTTTTTTTAACCTCTTCATTTCCATATTTTTGGTATGATAAATAATTTTTTTTGCATCTTCAATGTAATCTGTTTTACATATTAGCATACTTTTACACGTGCATTGAGCATGTTCATTACATTTTCCTTGTTCTTTACTCTATGTTCTCGAGTTCTGCTTTTGTCCAAAATATATCCAAAATTTTGTCCTGAATATCTTAGTAGGGATAATCTCTAGGTATTTATTTCTTTTATTATGTCTATATAATACAATTTTCTAAAAGGTTTCTTATTATTTTAATTTACTTTTTAATTTCCTATTGATTTTATGATGTTTACTTCCTTCGTTTACATTTATACGTATTATGTTCACATAGCTTCTCACTAAAGCTGTTCTATTCGCTTTGCTGTTTGAGTTTTCCTCTTTTCATCTATAGTACTGCAAACCTTTTATTCCAATTTTCATTTGACTGTCCTGAAGCTGCTAGTTTCATTTATTATATTTTCAAATTCCTTTTCAATTTTACAAAGTTTCACATTGTCTATGAAGTGTTTTTTTCTTTCTTTTTTGTGTGTGAATGGCTTGTTCCTTGAGGAAGATTCTTGATTTCATAGGCTCATAACACTAACTTCCACCCCTGATTGGAAATGGAAAACATACATCAAATCTGCTACTAAAGTCATCGAAGAAAATAATTGCAATACCGTTGCAATTTATCTACAAGAGTTGGATACATTTTAAGATGGAGAATTGCTGTCATATATGGAAAGGTGCTGTTTAGAACACTTTTTCTTGCCTCAACAGAATTTCACAAGGATGATTTCTTCTCTTTCCTACAATCCCTTTTTCACTGAAGATACATTGCTAATCTATTTTTGTTCATGGTATGTACTCGACCGAGCTCCATCCACTACTTTCTCCTGTAAAGCATTCACTGTAAACACTCGTCTAGCTAAAAGCAGTGTAAAGAACTTTCCTTTCTTACTCCGTGAGCCTAAAACCAAACAAAATTTCATGAACAAAGTTTCTTTGCAAAATCTTCCCATTATGAGAAACAACACCAAGCTGACTATAACATGGCTATTTTTACGTCATGAATACTTGTCAAGCCGTTCTCTGCCTATTCAACCCATCGTTTCAAATCCTCTTATTGTTTATCATCCAACTGACAATCTCTTTAACATTTATCTTTTAGCAGCGTTTTTGTTCAAATAAATCCAAACAAATATTATAAATCCAAACAAATATTATAAATCAAATAGCACATATTTAACAAATTGGCATTGGACTAGATGAGTTCGTAATTAAAAGATACTCTAACTTAACTTCTAAGTCCGACCCCCAATATCGCCATCGGCATGAAATATGTGCCTAAATTAAAGATGGCTTTCCATGTGGTAAAGACATCTCCAGAGAAAATCCTAACTTACTCTATATGTGCTTCCGGGTTGCACTTGCTCACACTACTGCCTTTATATTTGCACCCTATCACACCCACAGCAGCGGAGTTACAATCTTTAAAATCATATCTGAGAAAATTGACGAGGTACTATCTGCTTATCCTTCAGCAAACATTCACTTTTACGCAACTTCAATGTTCACAATGTGGAATGGTTAACCCACTCAAGACTGATGAGGAGGGGAGATTCTGTCATGATTTCTCCATTGCTTATGACCTCACTGAGATTGTTTATGAACCCACCCGTCTGCCCAACACTGACGGCCAGTATGCAAGTCTCCTAGACCTTTTTCTCACAACTTGTCCTGAGCTATGTTCATTGTCCATTCTGTCTCCACTGGGATCTTCTGACCACTCTGTTGTATTAGTTAAGATGAAAATGAAATGTAATAAGTCCTCAGACGTACCTCTCCATCGTACAGTATATTGATACTCTGTGGCTGACTAGGATAGCTTCCGTACATTTATATCTGAATTACCTCTGCATTCCATGTTTAAAAAGGCTGTGTTCTCTATAGTATCAGACCTGACGGAATGGTTAATTGTAGGTATAGACCGTTTCATACCCTCAAAAGAAAGTTCCAGCAAAAACCTAACAGCCAGCCGTGGTTCTCTCTAGAATGAACTACTGCCATTGTTCACAGAAATTACTTTTTCCACTGCTTCCAATGTAATAAATGTACTGAGACCGATGCTGCTTTCAGGACTGCCAGCAACCACCGTAAAATGTGATCAAGAACACAAGAGAGGTGTATGCTCAGTCCTTCAAGTCCAAAGTAGCTGAGCAGAATTCTAAACAGAAATGTGTGTTCTATCCCAACTATCATCAATGGACCTAAGGTAATCTCGTCAGCGTCAGACAAAGCCAAACTCTTTGCCAAGAACTTTACAGCTAATTCTACCTTTTATGACTAAGGCCGCCATTCCCCCATACTTCCTTGTGTATCAGAAAACACACTATGTCGCATACAAATATCTGTACTTGATGTTGCCAAGCTAATCAAAAACCTTGATTCCAGTAAACAACTGGCCCTTACAGCATTCCAATTACAGTGCTCCAAAAGCTTCAAGCAGAACTAGTGACCATACTTACAAAGTTATTTAAGCGTTGTCTTAAGGAGAAATGCTTCCCAACACCTTGGAAAATCTCATCATCATCAGAATTCAGGTGATAGGTCATCTTCCTCTGAGTACAGGCCAATAAGTCTCCTGTGCATTATGAGTAAGTTGGTGGAATCTGTGTTAAATAGAGAAGTAGTCAACCATCTCAGAAAAAATGACCTTTTTAGTGACATGCAATATGGTTTCCATTCTGCTAGATCTACAATTATATTTCAGAGGATTAGAGAATCTCTCGACAGAGGCTTCCTTTCTAGAGCAATTGCTCTTGACATATCAAAGGTCTTTGATAAGGTATGGCATTAAAGTCTACTTCACAAGATCTCCAGCTATGGTATAGCTGGAAATGTCTTTTCAATTATTTAATCATTTCTCTCTGGTAGGTTCATAAAAGTAGTTGTTGATGAGCAGAACCCAGAAGCTCTCAGTATTAATGCTCGAGTCCCTCAGGGGTCCATCCTGGGCCCAACTCTCTTCCTGATCTACATTAATAATCTTCCAAATCACATCCTTATATCATTCGTAGACATTTATGCTGACGACACTACCATCTATGGCAACACATCAAAGGCTGTAAATGACCAAGTTCTCTCTGATTCTCTTTCCTCTGATCTTGAGCACGTGGTAGAATGGGGAAAGAAGTGACTTGTTACTTTTAATGCATTTAAAACGAAGCTTCTTTCTTTACATCATTAACGCTCTGATCCCCATCTGGCATCAATTGAAATAAATGGCTCTCGTCTTGGGAAGGCTTTATGTTTTGACAAGCTTCTGGGCTTGACCTTTTCCTCTGATCTAAAATTGAACGCATACATCAAATCCATTGCCAACGTCGCTGGAAAAATGGTGAGATCCTATCGATCAAGTAGATATTTCACTGCTGATGAAATTCTCTACCTATATAAGAGCCAAGTCGTCCAAAAAATGGAGTACTGTTGCCACATCTGAGTAGGAGCTGCTAATAACACCTTATCCTGTCTTGATAGTGTTCAAAATAGACTTTGTTGCCTAGTAGGTGGTGCCCTTTTCTCTTCCCTGCAACCTCTTTCTCATAGAAGAGATGTTGCGAGCCTGTCTCTGATCCATCGTTATTTTCATGGCAAGTGATCGTCTGAGCTCCAATCTATGGTCCTTCCTCACCAAACTTTCACGAGAAACACTCGTCTATCTGAAAACACTATCAATAATTTCCCCTACCCTTTATCTGTGCCTAAACCTAAATGTACATTCAATGAACAAAGTTTCTTTCTTATTGTACGGCTGTGGAACTGCCTTCCATTTACCTGCTTTCCAGCTGACTACAATATGCCCGTCTTCAAGTCAAATGTTAACAAGTTCTTGATGAGCCGTTCCACTTAAGTTAACAAATTTACATAATTTCCACTACAAACGATTACAATGATTCTGATACTGTACCCTCTGTAACTCTTATCCTCGAGTGGCTTCTGGCCCTTGATAAGTAATGACTCCTAGATAAAAAAAAGCCCTTTTCAATGATAGTTATTTTTCTTTTTTCTTCATTGCTGAGATATAACAATGTCCTGCTGTAGACATCCAACTTCTCTTGATGTTATTGGAGACTGTTTGTAAATGTCCTGATATTTGTAAAGAAACATTGCTTACGTGTGTACAGTTTTTAGATTTAATATTTATACATTTGTAGACCATCGGTTAATGGAAATACTAGAAATGAAGTAGAAAGCAAAAGCATGATGCAAGAAGAATTATTTTCTTTTAAATGCATGGGAACTAAGTTTCCACTCATAAGCGAACACACGGACACAAACCTGTGACATTAAAGTAAACTTAATTATCGCCCTTCAATTCTGGCAATATCATTCTTTGCCACAAGAAAGCATAACACCTCATTTCCGTACCCGGTTCTTTTTATCTCACCCTTTTTTTGGACGCCAAAGAATGCAGACATGTCAACCATGCTCTTGTATTGCACACATGCAAAAGACATTACTCCCACAAAGTGACTCTCAAAAGAATCACGCAAGTAATGTTTTCCTATACATCTTCACTATTAAACTGTTTCTCATTGCTCTTGTAACGATTACTGTAAATAAATGTACATCGGTTGTAGATTATAATCTCAGAAAATCTGCATATTCATTCTTGGTTCAGAGGACCATGCGACTTATTTACATTATTCCTCTACTCCACATAGAGGGTGACTTTGCCCTCTACAAATGTCTATTGCAAAACGTCATTGAATCTTGACAATGAAGAAAAAAAAACATTGTTAATGGGGTAATCTGTACAATGATAACAAACTACAGGTTTCTAAAGCATCTGTTAGAGGCAGAGTGGGCTAAGATGGTACAGTGGGCTTTTAAACTAAGTATATATAACTGCAAGATCGAGTATTTAGTTTGTAAGAACAAGACAGATTTTTGTCCTGAATTCCAAAACAATTGGAGTCGGAATCGATAAACTGGGAACCAGTAGTAAATAATAAAGCCTTTTAGATATGGGTAATCAAGTGTTACTCATAGGGCAACGTGGATGGGGACGGCTGGTGACCCAACTATATATATATATATAACGCCAGGATGGCAGTGAGATAATCGCTCTTTGTAAAGTAGAGTATAGTAAAGACAGTACTTTTCAGTTTGTATTACAGGAGGGATTTCTGTGTTATTTCATCAATAAGGCTGATAAAGGCAGCCTCAGATTGATTGTGCCTCGAAATTGAAGCCGGAGAGATCCTGGAAAGAGCAGAATTATGAAAAGATCAGGCATATGAAGACTGATAAGACCCACAAGTTCATTCGATTGTATGGTGAGATTGTCGGTTATGCAATGATTTATATGATCACAAGGGCAAAGATGGAGAATGTCTCATGTGATGGAGGCAGATATACTCCATTACCCATTCCAAAAAAGGAGTATGGATATTTAAGTATCCTGAGTTTTGTAGACTGATTAACGAATTTGCCAGAGACTTTCGTGATGCCAAATGAGAAGGTGCTGACAGTGTCGAATCTTATATTGATGGTGATTTTCACAGGAATAGAGCTGGTTGCAGACAATTGACGAGAAAATATGAACCAGATGATAAGAAAAACAGTGGAAAGGATGAACATACAGCACATGACCGTTCTTGGGAACGACGTTGTGCCAATACACTGCTTTACGCTTTTTAACTGCAATCGGCTTAATACTGTTGTGACGTGCCCCTTCTGAGGTTATTTATTTATTTTTTAAAATTAACTCAAAAAAGAAAAAGGAATCTTTTATCTCAGATCGCGTGGAAGTTCGCTGTAGAGAGATACGCGCCAGCCCGTATTTCATCGACTTCCTCCACCAAAAAAAAAGAGCATCCAAACGGGATATCAATTATCCGCTCTCTTCTCTGATTTAAATATGGTCTATAGGCTTGGGTGTTGTCTAAAATATATTTTAGATAGATGGATAGGTTTTTCTTAGCCATCAGCTAATCATCGCTGCAATAGAATATGGGTTATAAAAGTCTCTGCATATATTTGGACATGAAGTGATAATGAATTCACAAGTATATATATATATATATATATATATATATATATATATATATATATATATATATATATATATATATATATATTTCTCTTTTTATTTTCTTTGTTTTATTTTAATGAATAGAATAAAAGAATGGACAGGTAATATATACAAAAAAAAAAAAAATGTGATAATAATAGTTCAATTCAATAAGGCTTATTTCTTTCTTTTTTTTTTCTTGAGCTCTCAACAATGAATCAAAACGGATTCACAACCAAAAAGAATAGAGTTATTCCCCTTTTACCATCGATTTTGCTTTTTATATCTCTTTATGGTTATTTGCATTTGTTTATAGTGTTTTGTTTATTTCTTTCTTTCATACGATGAACTTTTCTTTTTGTCAAGCACTAACGAAATCTGAATGTTCGTGTTTTTTATATTCCTCTTAAAGGGATTCGATATTTCCTTTATTATTTATAAATGAAAAGAGTTAAATATGAACCGACCTTTGTTTTACGCTGAAGGCCAACAATAATATACAATTCCTATATTTCTCGTGATATTCATTTTTATCAGCGGAGTTCAGACGTCTTTCTTCAATGGGCTCCTGTCTGCAACTAATTTAGTGTTTAAAATTTTTAACGGCTAGCCTTTTCCGAAAGAGACGCTGGATACGTTTTTTTCTGAATTTGAAATATATCAGCGTTTTTTTTTCCTTCTTTTATTATTTCACTCTTGGATATCGCCGTTATGGTAACGGCTTATTAAATTTATTTGTTTTTTTATACATACGATATTGATAACATTTCAATTATCGTCACACTTTGGTCGCATCATTCTATGATGTCATTGCCTGCTGGCACTTAGACACACCAAAACTCTAGGTGCACTCCCAGCTGGTGGAAAGCTCTTTGAAATCCCTACTAGGAAATGCAGTGTCATTGCCAGTAAGTAGTTCCTACATACATACATACATACATACATTTATATATCGGTAGCTCAAATTTTTGACCCAAACCGATTAAAACGCTTGCCCTATCTCTGAATACTCTTTATGTAAAATTTCAAATGTTTAGACCAGAAATTTTCTGAGTAATTTGGTAGAGACCGCAGTGGTTAAATTTTTTTTTTTTAATTTGACCCCTATTATGACCCCTTAACAATTATTGTTTTGGAATCAAATCAAGTTATTAAGTTAGATCCATGTCTAAGGAACCTATATCTAAAATTTCAATTGTTTATGCGCAAAATTGTCGGAGAAGTTGAGTAGAGTTCTCAAAGGTCAAATCGTTGAAATTTGACCTCTTTACAGCCAAATTTCTGACTGAAAACGGATTACAAAGATTTTCCCAAATCTCAATACCCTGTATATCAAATTTCGAGTCTGTAGCCTGAAAATTGATAGAGTTATTGCGTAGGGAAATGTACACAGACAGACATATAGACAAACAGACAGACACCTTCACTTTTATAGATATACAGATATGTATATTTATTTATATATTTATTACAATAGAAAAATGCGAGCATGAAAAGTAATATGGTTAAGCTTAAACATGAAAAAGTAAAGGACTATTTGTTAAAACTGGAAAAGAAAAGGACAAGCTATTCTAGTAAAAAAATATAATAAATTTATAACCTAAAATCATGCAGCATTAATAATTGATTATATAATGTTAAATTGAATTAAAAAAATTTAATGTTGAAATATTTTCAGAATAAACTTATTATATTTTTTACTAGAATATCTTGTCCTTTTCTTTTCCAGTTTCAATAACTAGTCCTTTATTTTTTCATGTTTAAGCCTAACTATATTACTTTTCATGCCCACATTTTTCTAATATAAGGCATGATTTTTCCAGGTTTCAATAACTTTACTTGTTCTTTGTTTAATTTCTGCCTTATTTTTTGCCCCTATAAACATAACATTATACACATGTGTAATAACAATGTGTGACACTCGTCTGCTTCAATAAAATCTCCCCTCCAGTTATCTCCCTTTCATTATTTCATTCTGTCTGTTTCACCCATTACTTCTCTTTTCGCAACAGTAGTGAATCAGTTGTAACATGAGTCACTGAAGCGACATTATTGCTATGGAAACCAGTCATAAAAAACGTCGCTCACATCCTTACGTTTTTTTTATGAATTTGAACATCATCATCATAACGTTTGATTTACTGAACGAAAATTGAAAAAAAAATCACAATATAGCTGAGAAGGTGATCTATAAACTGTAATAATTCTTTGAAATTTGGTCGAAAAATGAGTTAGCGGTAAAACTTTAAATCAGTTCTAAATGATTCAAACACGATAATGTTTGAATTATATATAGTTGTATATGTGTATATGCATTTATATATCACTGTACATTTAAATAACCTTTCAGAAACCATATAACACGATGCAAGATTTTTTCAAATAAATAAATTATATATTTTTTTCATCCAAACTTTCGGTTTCATGGGGCTTCTTTAGGGAAAATTTAAATATAAAAATATTTATTTAGTGGAAAACAAATCCCACATCATGTTATCTAGTTTCTTAACGAATTTTGAATTTCTCATTATACCCATGCCTCTACTGTTGTAAAATTGATACCAATATGTACGAGTGTGTGTGTGTATATATTTAATGCATGCGGGTTAATGTGTATGCGTTTAGTAATAGATAGTTTAATTGTCATTCGCATGTTTGAATGTATTTGCACTTGAATTAGTATTTTGTAATAAGTTTATATATTCTTGTAATCTGTCGAATGTAATATTACACTCACAGCTGTTTTCTTTCAATCATAGATACAGAAATTATTATAGATATAGTCAGTATTAAATTGCCATATTTAATTAAAAGAATTTGGGTAAACATTATTTAAGGCAAGTTAACGTTGGCTGTATTTTATAAGCAAGTAAAACATAAGTCAGTCATGGAAATGCCTAACCCAGTTTCACAGCATAATGTTGAGCCAACGTCTTCTCTGAGTCTTATTTCATATGACATGAATTAAGCCTCTGTTAAAAAGATGTTATGCCATGGAATAACATGGAATGCCATCTGATCAGGCTGAAGCTTTGAATCGCAGTTATTGTTATCAAACAACATTAAATCTACACATTATATTTGGAAATAAAACCGGAAGTTGCAATTCCATTGAATTTTTGAACATGGTCGTATTTTTCAAGGTCTGAGACAAAGGTCAAGATAATATGAGAAAAATAGCAAGTTTCAACGATGAACTTAATCGAAGTTACATTCAAAAGTGTGACTTTCAGCTTTTTGTGACTTTGCTCTGGATCTGTTACTTATATACATAAAATTCAAAATATTTCAGCATGTAACTTTAAATATTGTAAGTACTGGACATTTCTATTAGTTCCATTGTTTGTAACTCATGTGGAATACTGTCCAACTGGGTGTCTACTGTAAAATTATACCGTAATACGTATGTACATCACATTCATCTATAAAAAAACTCGTGTTTTACTAATCGTTTATTATGCATCATTCACAAGATGAAAATACGATCAAATGATTGGCACATC
>NC_136511.1:88323865-88413865 GCF_053919585.1 Euprymna scolopes | reverse complement strand
AAATGGCGACGCCAGATTGAATAAAATATTTCATTCGATTTAGAGCTTAATTGATATTGATTTGTTGCACTGGTTAATTTCGTAATTGTATTTATCCCATTTAAATGATTATGCGAATAGCTGAATACGCTGGAAGAAAGCCTAACACAGCTTTGGTATGAATGAGCATGTAAAGCAAAGGAAGATGTTTTTTTACAAAAGATATAATGTCGGCAACTTTTATCATATCAACAACAACGAATGCAGGGAACAATAAACGGAATTTATAAATAGAATTAAACAGCATTCAAATTGATTTAAATATGCTTACATGTGGTGCCCTGTTTCTTTGAGTGTGCTTCTGTTGATTAGTCGGTCTGTCACGCTTCAGTTAGAAATATCATTTTATGGCTAAACTTGAATAGATCCATCAGATTTACTATTTATGCTTAATAGCAGAAATGAAAACAACAAGATACGACAGCTGCTGCTGTTAATTATGAAGACGATTCTCTATTTAGGAAAATTAACTAAAATTTGGAATCAGAAGTTGTTCAACAAATACGGGCTGAGATTTCACGATTAGAAAATCAGAAGTAGAAAGGGAGGGGTGTTGGATTATTGATTAGCAACAAAGACTGGCATTCTAGATCTTCCAAATTCGAATCCAGTTCGTTCCACAAAGAGTTCTAACTAGAAAGATGTCGAAGGAACGAATGCCAACAATAATTCATTCATAACGAATAGATGGAATATGCTCAAGAACAATAACAACAATCAGCAGCAGCAGGTGTTGTGCTTGATCATGAATGATCGTGAATGATCGTGAATGATCGTGCCTGGTCGTGGTGGTTGATAAAAAGAGTAAAATTGTAGACGCATGTCGCATCTTATATTAAATGCGGCCAATCTCTGTTTTCAACTGATTTTCAACGCTTATCTTTAAAATACCATTGCTTGTTGCTTTGTCAGCCATAAGTTAGAAATCGTATTTTCATCGTTAACCGCGCTGATTGAATAGAAAAATTAAAATCTTTCGAATGGTTTTCATCTGACAATTGGACTTAAATGGTTGCATTAATGATACAAGTTCTGTGGAAATCGCACGCACACACACAAAGACACACACACACAGACACAGACATATATATACATGCATATATATATATATATATATATATATATATATATATATATATATATATATATATATATATGACCAGCCCTCTGGAGAAAGACCACATAAGACAAGCGAAACGTTGAACTTCTAGGTCTCTCTGCCTCAATTTAAAATTTCATATTGTCAGATCTTATCTATAATAATAATAATAATAATAATAATAATAATAATAATAATAATAATAATATGTATATATCTATCATTGATACACACACACACACACACACATATATATACATGAACATACATAACAGAAGAAAATAGACATTGTTATCATTAATAATAACAACTGCTGTCAGAGGATACTGGTAGACCTAATATTGCTTATCTTCTATTGCTGATAGATTGGACAACAACTTGGTAAAAACCGGGTCGTAGAATCACGAGGTTTGTGGCAATTTGATGGTTATCTATTGACATTTACATTAACCTATGATTCCTCTGAAACGCTGAGGATTTCTAGGCTTCTTTTGTTCGTGTCATAAACATATGTTAATATACAATAGATGTTGCGATATCAGGAACACAAAAATGCCAATAAAATATTGATATCTCAGCATCTTACTGTTGCTTTTTATGACTTCAAGTGCTGGGCATCGGTGAAGGAAACGAAAACCTTAAACACATATGAATTATTCTTGTGATGTGTCTATCTAGTTCTTTCATGTCTGTGTAGTTATAGGATATATTTCCAAAACACTAAGTTGTTTTTCTGATTTATTCCATTTTCACGGACATCCGATGTAAACAGTGTCGTCTGTATATTATTGTTCTTCTTTGAACAACCATTATTTAACTCAGCATTCTATCTAATGTTATAGAATGTATATATTTATGCGGGTCTATCTCCAAAAGAGATGCTAATGTTTATGGCGTATTTCATTTTCCTGGACGTTCAGCACAAACCTAGACGGCATAATTAACTCCCTTTGATTAAGATGGAATTATACTGCTACAAGTAATGTACTTAATGGCGTTTCACAATATTTGCTCATATGTTTTATCTATGAAACTCTAGAAGCAATTAGTGATGCATTGCCTTTTTATAGAGGTTCGGCTAGAAAGCAGTTCCATTAATGTTATTGTACCTGTTTCCATTAAAATGGAACATATATAAACAATCTGAATAATATAGTTTCAGAATATATATATATATATATATATATATATATATATATATATATATATATATATATATATATATATATATAGTAATTTATAAAATATATATGGCGATTAAGCTACACTGAATATTCTGCGTTTCATCCACTATAGGATTCGTCAGGCTTATGCGGGAATTTTGTGGTTGCTTCTTGTTTTTATATATGTTGAGGATTTCTAGTTAGCCAATCAGCTTTCTAGTATCCACCGCGCCCCTTTGCTATCAGCCAATGGGCATGCATTTTATCGAACAAAGGATCTGTTTTAGAACTAGGTTAGTGGTTTAAGGTAGAAAAAAAAGGATGGAAAAGATCTACCTTAAACCACTAACCTAGTTCTAAAACAGATCCTTTGTTCGATAAAATGCATGCCCATTGGCTGATAGGAAGGGGCGCGGTGGATACTAGAAAGCTGATTGGCTAACTAGAAATCCTCAACATATATAAAAACAAGAAGCAACCACAGAATTCGCGCATAAGCCTGACGAATCCTATAGTGGATGAAACGCAGAATATTCAGTGTAGCTTAATCGCCATATATATTTTATAAATTACTAACTAGCTCTACCTACGTATTGAGCACTTTTGAAGTAAATACTTTAAGTTTACGCATAAATCTATACTTTCGTATATTAAATTTATGTGAGTATATATATATATATATATTTATATATATATATATATATATATATATATAATGTTGTTGAAAAAAGAAAAACCGAATGAATTTATAAAATGGTGATCAACGTTTCGTCCCTTATTGCAGGAGACATCTTCAGGATATTAAAAGGAAAAATGCAGAAGAAAAAAACGATCTGCATTTTTCCTTTTAATATCATGAAGATGTCTCCTGCAATAAGGGACAAAACGTTGATCACCATTTTATAAATTCATTCGGTTTTTCTTAACGTCAACCATCGCTGGTAATTTTATTTATTTTCATTCATTCATATATATATATATATATATATATATATATATATATATATATATATATATATATATATATATATATATATATATTATAAAGCTGAATGTGCGTGTGTGTGTGTCTAGTCACGAATAGGCTCCTATATGGTTAACTATTTTAAAAAACTGATAACATATAATGAGGGAAGATGTATCGAGACACAGGAATGAGTATGTTTGATCTGGCAGAACGGTGCTGCAGTAAAATTGTGGGGTCTGCGTTCGCGCTGGTCCACAAAGTATGTAAAATGTAAAAATTAAAAAAAAAAACGTTTACAAGTGTTTTTGATATAGATTTACATAAGAATACTTTGATAAGTATGTTTTAACTTAAATAGGGATGGTATAATAAAATTGTGGGTCTGCGTTCACGCCTGGCCTCCATAGAATCGAAATAGGCACAAACTTTAATAAAGACTTTTCATATCTATCTGCGTAAGTATACTTTGATAATTATGTTTCAGTTTGAAGAAATATGGTATAATAAAATTATGGGGTGTTCGTTTGCACCTGACCTCCATAGAATGGAAATATGTCACAAAGTTTAAAAAGTTTTTTTTTTTAATATAGATCCACAGCATATTGTGATAAGTGTTTCAGTGTGAATAGGTATGGTAGATTAAATTATGGGGTTTATCTATTTTATTTTTACTTTCATCATATTTTGCTTTGGTTTTGATACCCCAAATTCAACCCAAATTTACAACCCTTCCTTTTCATAACCTATCATACTTTCATAAATCAGAGTCCATTTTCTGTAGGCTGTTTATGAACCTAGTCAACGACGGGTACTTTTGGTAGTATATATATATATATATGTAGTTAATTGGTCTATCTAAAAAACTCAAATGGGACTCTGGGATATTTATATTCTTATGGATATCTAACGCTAATGGAAACCTCGCGATATTATTTTGTCCCCTATTTTAAATGAAACATAACTATCCAATTTTTTTGCTAAATGTAGTTTCAGAATATGAAGGCTATGAGGATCTCTCCCACACATAATTTGACGTGTTTGTGACATATTCCCCGTTAACAGATGCCTGATACGAACGCAAATGTCACAATGTTATTGTACCTAATAGAGAGTTATCTCCTCTTATTTTAAGAAGGGAATTGAGTTATTGCCTGTGTTATAACGTTTCATCATTAGTTAACGAGTGCGGAAATGAGTATAGAGATATTGTCGTTCTTATCCAAGGTGTATCGTTTACGGGTTAAATTATTCCATATTAATCATATATTCAAGGACATACCAACAATTTCTTATTTTGAAAACGCCTTACTTTTTCCCTGTTTGCTCTTCCTCTCTTTCTTTCATTACATCTCTCGATATATTCTTTGTATTTGATCGACACACATCTCTGTCCAAATTCTCCCCCCCCCTCGTTGAATGGCAAGTAAACTTACCAAACGAAAGAAAAAACTTAGATAAATTTGACATAAAGACGACAAATCAGAAATAAAAAAAAAGGAAAAAGAAACCAATAATTATTTCACTAGCCGACCGTTAAACGTAATGTTCACATTTTTTTTTTCTCTATCTCCACTCTCTTTCCCTATTTGACTTTCTCTCTCTCGGACCGGATCATCGGCGAATTTGACCTTAATAAAATTTTCTTTTCGAACCTTCTAATGCCGATTGAAATAACGTGTTTGTATGAGTATATTCCGTCCTTTAGCCGATCACGCACACACAAAGTAATAAACAACATTAAATAAACACGAGCATATTCAAATATCTTATAGTGGGATCAAGTCTTAGCATCAGAAAGAAGCAGCTTGATATTCGGCGGTTAATTAAAATAAAAGCAAAACAACCGAAAGAAAAAGAGAGCGATTCGAAAGGAAAATAATCAAATAAAATGGTTTTGTATTGTTTTAATTGGGTTTAATTAATTCATATGAGAGGAAAAGAATGTACTGTTTACGGTTATAATTTCAGTTGTGATAAATCACTTTAGTTTGTGTAGACAACGGTTTAATGTTCGCATTTTATGGTTACTTGGTAGGCAAATGTGAAAGACTAACACGACAGATAAACAAGCTCTGAACAAAAACTTTTTTTGTATATCTCGATAAAAGACCCAACAAGAAACTGATAGAAATGAACAAAATTAAAAAAAAACAAATAGGAAAAAACAAAACAATAAAAACACGAAAGAAATGCGATAAAACGAACCTAAAAATGGCGTGATGCAAGCAACGTAGAAGACATAAACAAAAGAGGGAAGGTACTTTATGTATCGAGAAAGAAATATTGGATCACGAGAAATCGTCTAAATAATGGCGACATTGCTTGTTTTTATAAAAAGATTCTATGGAATATCTCATGTTCCTATCTACACAGGAACGTCCAATTTATTGGTAAAAAAAAATCCCCAAAAACAAATAGTGTGCAATTTTCGATGATTTATATAATATACTAGACGTACCCATGTCCCGTAGGGTAACAAATATTACCACCATTTACTTTTATTTTATAATAAAATTAATAGTTTTACAAACTTTTTAAGACATTCTTCTTGCATAACTAAAAAACAAGTCTCATTGTTATTATGTATTCATTAAGAATTTTCACAAAATTCATTATCAATGATTTCTCACTGAAGTTAATCAATAGTGTTCCTTGATGTTTGAGTGACGGATCCCATCAAATTTTCAACGTTCTTATTCAATAACTGCTGGGAACCTTTTTGTGCAAATTGACCATTGCTCCTCGAGTCTTCGTGACCATTTTGTATGGTATCAATCGAATCTGGTGCCACCACATGCATGTGTATATTTTGCTGAAGAGAAGCTGGTTATGTGATTTCCCGTAGTTGTTGTTGTTTTTGTACTTGTTGTTGTTCTTCTTTTTCTTTTTATTATTTTAATAACTAGAAGTGACTATAATTTTAACTGTACCAGATTTTCCCTAAGCATTGGTGACCTGTAAGTTACTAATGCTTGGGGAAAAACTGGTACAGTTAAAATTAGCGTCTAAGGAAGCAAATGTGTATCCAATAGATAAATAAATAAAAATATAGTCAGGTGGGAATGACTATAATTTCGTGTTTAATTAATATAGAAATAATTTCAGGTAAACCACCAAGAAAACATCTTCACTCTTGATAATAAGTGTTTTTTTCCTCAACCCAAGGGAGAAAATTTCTCTAGAATAGCCTACATTTCAATATACCATTCAATATTTTACAACGGATGCACTTGTTCGATGTAATGAATCTGAAAATACTAAAATTTATATAAATATTCGCAATTTATATTTGAAATAAGAACCAGGTCAATGATAAACAAAAGACCTACTGAGTAATTTTGTACAAAATTACGAATTTTATAATATATATAAAAAAACTATTATTTTTTAAAAACAAATTCGGAAAATAATCTGTTACCCGATACTTTGGTGAAGGTTATCATCATCTTGTTAAATCATTATTTATTACGTCATATTTTATGTCGTCATTCATTTGTGACGCAATTCAGTGGTCAAGCAATTGATCCAGCAAAATCTAAAAACTCTGTCGAATATATTTATCAAAGGAAATGATGGATCTATCTACTACTAACGCTTTGTGGACTTTGCAGATTTCTTGGATTATAATTAAAATAGAATGGAAATAAATGTGCATAATGAATAACGTCACACAATAATGACGTCATTTATCAGGTTATGGGTTATCTACTAGATGATACATCGAGATCCTTCGTTGTCTAAGCGTTTTGGTTTTTGTTCTTAACAATTAGAATGAAAGGATGTCAAAATTTGCAAACATTTGTATTCTTTATGGCGTATGAAGGTACCAGAGATCATTTGTTTAATTAAACCCCGTGGTTTTTCATTTCTTCATTCTTGATATTTTTGTTTAGACAATTGTTGTCTTACTACTCTATCATTCCAGCTTCCATTCTTCTAATTCTTTTATATTACTGCCTAACTGAAAGACCATTCTTTATTTCATTCTCAAATTTCTATTTCATCATTTTTAGAATTCATTTTGAGTAATCCTGGATATCAAATTATTAAAATTTCCGTCGCTTTTTCTTCGAATTGATTTCTTTTCCAATTTAATGTAAATTAACCTTTATACAATTTCCTCCGGAATTACTTGAACATTATCAAATTTACTGCCATCCTGTACAACTTTTTTTGCTAAGCAACTGAAGATAGAGAAAGAGTCGCCGTTCTGACTCGATTTGTTGGCGATTGGATTAATCATCATTATTACTGAAATGTCCTAATTCGCCATCTTCAAACTCTAAGTAAATCAAATAGGCTTATGCCAACAGATACCACAAAAAAATGGAAATGGCAAATACGATTCTTAGGTTCTACCATAAGCTAAATAGTGATGTTGAATTTATTATAGAATTCTACAAATGGAATTAGTAAATACTTGAAGTTTCACCCAGATTGGCATCATTATAATCGTCATAGTTTGCATTATATTTAAACATTGTTATTTAAATTTCTTACTCTAGTTATTCGATTATCATCTTCTCCATCAGGAACATGGTGAAAATGACTATTCAGAATGAAATATCGTTAATTTTAAAAATCCGATCGCATTATTGCTTTTTATATTACGTGTAAGATATTTCTTTTTTACTAAAATTCATCCCAAATTATATATATATATATATATATATATATATATATATATATATATATATATATATATATATATATTATATATATATTACATCTATATATATATATTACATCTATATATATATACATATATATTATATATATAGATAATTATACATATATAATAATATATATAATTATATATATATATAATATATATCTATATACATCCAATTATATATATATAATATATATATATATCATATATATACACATATACAATTATATATATCTATATCTATATGATAATATATATATCATATATATATACAATATATATAATATATATATAATATATATAATATATATATATAATATATATAATATATATATAATTATATATTATATATAATATATATATACAATATATATATAATATATATATATAATTATATATATATAATTATATATAATATATATATATAATTATATATAATATATATATAATTATATATATAAATATATATAATCATATATACATATAATTATATATATAATATATATATATAACAATATATATATATATTTATATATATAATTATATATATATAATTATATATATATATATTTGTATAAAGATATTTGTATATATATATTTATATATATAATTATATATATATATTTATATATATTATATCTATATTTATATATATAATTATATAATTTGCAAGCCTAAAATAAAACATGAATATCAATGGTACATCATTTCAGAAATCTCATAAAAAATAAATGAGATCGATGAGAATTGGCAGCCAACCGGATGTTAACGCATCCACCATGAGAGACAAAATAAAAAAAAATCTTCTTTTGCACATGGCTTCACGCATCGCTTCCGCTTGGGAAGAAAAAAATAAGATAACCACAAAATAATTATCAACCAATGGCAGAGCTCCGCGCCTAAAATAAACACCTCAAATATCACAGTCGCTGGGAGCCAGTTTCCCGCTATAATAACGAGGGATTTGAGGGAACCGATGAGGAGATAAAAAAAGGAGAGATTCGCCCTGCGTCAGTGAACGCACGGACGGATTCTCCCACCCGACCTAAAGAGATGAAGAAGAAAAAGATATAAGACACCAGTGAACTGAAGCCGACTACGCTCTCATGTTATGGGCCAAACTCCTTCAATTCTAAACAATGCCTAATTCACATAAACCAAAGAAGAGAGGAGGAGAAAGAAGACGAAGACGCCGGGCTGCTAGCGCTGATGAAAGAAGTCACTCGCTTTCCACTTACCAGCCGGAACACGCATCACCGACAGTAGGATGACCGGCCTACCCTAACCCTCTCCATCTCCAAAAGATAAGTAACATTTTACGAACATTCATTCCTTGTCAATTCATACATACCTACAAACAGTTTACGAACATTCATTCCTTGTCAATTCATACATACCTACAAACAGTTTACGAACATTCATTCCTTGTCAATTCATACATACCTACAAACAGTTTACGAACATTCATTCCTTGTCAATTCATACATACCTACAAACAGTTTACGAACATTCATTCCTTGTCAATTCATACATACCTACAAACAGTTTACGAACATTCATCTCCTTTGTTAAATCACATTCCATCCTACGAATACTTTGCCTCTCCTAATACAAATTGTTGGTAGTAAATAAAGTCGGTTCTCGATCTCCAATATGCGTCTGTCTTTATATACAAACTCTGAGGCCATAGATCTCATTAAAACTTAAACTATCTCTATCCCATTTAAACGAAATTTGAACCATATGTATAATACACTAATGCTAGCTTTCTTACATCCAAATTTCCTCCGACTATATACGGGTTTCTATTGAAGGCAGTAAAATCAAAATAATGATATATGAGCATAGTGTATTTAGATAGTGTTCCTCATACAGTTCCACGCAATAGTGAATCTTCTTGCAAGACTAAAATAAAACATAAATATCAATGGTACATCGTTTCGGAAATCTCATCAAAAACAAAAATGAGATTGATAAGAATTTTGTTTGCACAATGTTTTGTAATGCAACACAATTTGGCTTACCTACACAAGTTCTATGATGTTTTCCTCTCAGTTTGTGATTCCTCTTTCCTCGACTTGATTCTTGAAATGATCCTGAAAAAAAGAAAACATAGACTGAATACTAAACACGAATAAAGAAAAAAAACAATGAATATTCGTTATAATGAATAAATCTTAGATAATGAAATGGGTTTTACATCTTGCATATATGTATATACTTACATCTTATATGTATAGATATATTTTTCACATACATAGAATATAGCATTTGTTATTGCTCGTATACGAGGTGCCTTTAATAAGTTTCCAGACATTTTTGTACAGGAATTTTAAATTATCGCCGACTCTTGAAATTACTATACATCTTATGAGATGACTGAAGAATTTTTACGATTTAAGGTTCAAATGAATTGTTACAGCAGTAATTGGAATACATCATACTAAAGTCTGGTTGTCACAGCCATAGAATTCCAAAAATGCAATCTGGACGTGCGAACACTTTAAAAGAACGATATGCAATAAAATTTTGTTTTTAAACTTGGAAAAAATGCCACAGGAATGTATAGAATGCTCCAGACTTCTTTTGGACCACCTTGTATGAATCTACCATCAGATTTTGAGTGGCATAAAAGATTCACGGAATGTGTGGAGTATTTTAGGGATGGTGAGAGACGTGGTTGAAGTAATCAAGTCAGAACATCAGAGTTGATTGGCCAAATAAAGAATTTCCTGGACAAGAACAGTCGTGTTTATAGAGACAATAAGTCCACTGTTTGATGTCAGTGTGCGGACTGTACACATAATTATTCGCAAGGAACTTAAGATGTAGAAGCTTTGCCCGAATGCACTCCATTCTTGTCACAGACTATTTGACCAAGATGGGCATCAAGACAGTTCCTCACCCTCCCTAAAATCCGGATCTTGCTCCCCGTAACTTTTTGTTATTCCCTAAACACAAGTAAAAGTTTCGAAGCTACCGTTATGAGACAACTGAGATGAAAGAGGCTGCGACGAGGGTCATTTACATGCTCACCCAAGAGGACTTCTATTGGGCCTTCCACAAGTTGTTGGAACGATACAAGTGCATTACAACCCGCAGAAATTACTTCAAAGGAGACTAGAGATTCATGTGTGAACTATCAATAAAATTGACCAACAAAAAAGACTGAAAACTTATTGAAGGCATATCGTAAATGGATGACTGTGTAATCGTATAACGTTCGAAAGCCTTTCCAATACCGCTACCCAAAAAGTTGCGATTTATTTCGATTTTCGATTTCGATTTTCCATATTAGTGTTAGAACGATTAATAACATAGGATATCAGAACCGGTAATCGAATCGGAAAAATTGGAGCATCATTTTCGATTCCAAAAAACGATTCTTTGAATATTTTTTCACCCAAAAATATGAAACAAACATTTATTTATTAAACTATTTATAATTTCAATCAACCGTCGTTTGTCTGTTATTGTCTATATGTCACGTCATTCGACATCCTGGTATCATACATTGTTAACATCCTTCTTATACACATTTTAGGGATGGGTTAACGAAAATTTGGAGGTTTTATAAAGAGAGAAGTATTTTTGGGATGATCCATGGAAATATTTTCATTGAAAAAGATTTGCAAGCTTTATATTCAAATGTAAGTGAAAACGAGAGACATCGTCATACGGTAAGAAAGCATATATTCACAATAGAAATAATCTATATATTTTTAAAATGGAAAAAGGTGTACACCAATAGGAAAAAGCAGAATGATCATGAATCTGTGAGAGTTCTTGTAAAACAAGAGCTTCAGAAGTTAAGACATTGATAGAAGTCTGGATCGATTAATTAAGCGGCGCCAGTTTCAGGGCCAGGAAATCGTATTAAAAAATTCTCTGCTCAATTAAATTGTAATACATTGAAAGTAGTTTATAAGAGTAAATGTGCTTTTGTTAATCATGGAAAATAGTCCAGAAATAAAGTTTTGGCTATTCAATGAAAAAGATTAAACTAATTGACAGATGATACTGTTGATATCTTGTTTGTGTGTCTGTGTGTTCGTCAATGTTTGTGAGCGTGTAAGTTAAAAGAGGAGTGAATGAAGAACCCCCTTCGTGAAACGCTGAAACCCATCATTAGACTCGGGTCGACTGGATTCAACAAGCTTTTAAAGGGTTCGGGTAGCTTCCAGAAAAGATCGTTTCAAATAAATTCAGAAAGAGTTTCTGATTGTCCCAAAATAAAATTTTTATTAAGGATAATGTATGCGCAGAGGATATGAGTAAAAAAGCGTTTATATAATTAGATTTTGTACTTGGATGTGTTAACATCGACACCATATATATATATATATATATATATATATATATATATATATATATATGCATATATATATATGAATATATATATAAAAATATATAAATATAAGAATACATATATAAATATATATATATATATACAAATATATAAGTATATATATAGAGAGAAATATATATATATATATATAAATACATATAATATAAATATACAAATAAAATATATAAACATAAATATATATATAAATATGTATAAAAGTATGAATATATCTACGTATATCAATATATATATAAATATATGTATATATAATATATATATAAATATATACAAATATATATATATATATATATATATAGATATATAAATACATACATAAATATATATAAATATAAATATAAATATAAATAAATATATATATATATAAATATATGGATAAATAAATATATATAACATATATATATGAATATATATATAAATAAATATATATATATAAATATATATATAAATATATATACATAAATATATATGTATAAGGAATGAAAAAATACCAGCGGTGGTTGACGTTATGTTTAAAGAAAAATAGAAAAACCAAATGAAATTATTAAAACATCAACGTTTCATCCTTATTTCAGAGGACATCTTCAGGATAATTGAAATAAATTCTTATCACAATGATAAAATAAAGACGGGCATGATTATTGGTTTTTTCTTGCGTGCCTTTAGAATATGCAGTCCCCAATATCTTAATGATGAATTTCAATATATTACGAATGTTTTAAGAAAACTACAGTATCCATCCTATTTCATTTCTTACGCAAAGAAAAAAGCTACGAAAATACACTATAACATAAACACACAGAAAAATAAAACAAATACCTCACTATTAAACAGACATCTTTTCATTCCCACCCACACCAAAAATACAAAAATCTACGACACTCTTAATAGACTTGGTTTTCACCTGATACAAACAACTTCCTCAACCATAAAACAGACATTAAAAACTACCAAGCACTCTCCCAAAACCCTCACATCCGATGCCGGTATATATTCCATCCCATGTAACAACTGTCAACAAGCGTACATAGGTGAAACACAACGAAAATTGAAATTAAGACTTAACGAGCACAGAAGAGATATAAGGAATGGTAACGCCCTAAATGCACTCTTTTGCCATTGTGCAGAACATGATCACTCATTTAATTTAGATCAAGCGAAAATTATTAAATACGTGATAGATAGAGCTAAAAGAAGACTTTTAGAATCAGCACTAATATTGAATACTAATACTATTACGCAAAGAAAAGGCTTCTACCATTTAACCCCTAGCATAGGGAAAATAATAATCAAAGAGCAAGGTATCAGGGTGGATCCTGGCTAGCCGTTTTTCCTTGAATGTTTCAGGAAAATGAGTAGTTTTGCAGAAGAGAAGAAAAAAAAATGTACATATTTATTTTAATGAATTTTTAAAAGTGTATATATAGACATCGAACAACCCAACCTTCCCATACGCACACATATTTGTCCTTCCCGACATGGGTAGGATTCAAGAACTGTCTTTTTCGCACGATCTATGACTTTTTCTTTTCTTACATTTTTATTTCAATTATCCTGAAGATGTCCTCTGAAATAAGGACGAAACGTTGATTTTTTAATAATTTCATTCGGTTTTTCTATTTTTCTTTAAACATAAATATATATATATATATATATATATATATATATATAAATATATATACATAAATATATATATATATAAATATATATATATATAAATATATATAAATATATATATGTAAATATATATATAAATATATACAAATATATATAAATACATATATATATAATATATATATATATAAACATACAGAGAATATATATATAAATACATATATATATATATATATATATATATATATATATATATAAATATATAAATATAAATATATATATAAATATATATGATTGTTGAGCTGGATTAAATCCGACGATATGAAATAAAATGGAGGTGCAAGGACCTGGATACTCAACGTTTCGCCCGATTTATGCGGGCTTCTTCAAGAGGGATGGTCATTGACGAGAGAGTCGGAGGATTGGAGCTATATATAATGATGGGGGAGAGCAGCGTGTTTTCCTTATGTAAATTAGATGTCATATATACATGTATATACATTTTATGAGAGAAGAACTAATTAGAGTAAACTAGGGTAGTGGATTACGTCTAAAAGATAAAATATCGTAGAGATTAAAAATTGTGTTTGGAAATATAGCGGTGATAGATTAAATAAATAAAATGACACGAGATTACGAAAGAATCTTTTTTTTTTTTTTTTTTTTAAATTAGAAATAATTGAATTGGGATAAAATAGCGCAGTAACTTAAAAGATGGTATCTAAAAATAAGAATAGGAGGTGATAAAATGGAGTCTAAAAATAGATAATGATAAAATACAGTAAATAAGTAAAATAAAAATAAAATTAAGTGAAATTACGAATTTTTTTTTTCGCGTTTAACCGGTGTCTAAGTTGTTTTCTTTAATAATTATTTTCGACAGAAAGGGAGCAACGTGGAAAAAACCTTTTCTTTTCAAAAGAGATGTAAAAAACAACAATACACTCAACGCCATATTTTGTCACATCATGGAAAACGACCACCATTTTGATTTTAACAAAGCAACTTTCCTTAAACACATACATAACAGATCCACACGACGTTTAATTGAGTCAGCTATAATCTCCCATTCCAGCAATATAATTAAGCAAAGAAAAATAACGTTCTTATTTCAGCACGGATCAATAAGTGCCTGAGTACAAAATTTCTTTAATAAAGAAAAAGGATTCATATTTTCTTATGTAAAAACAACTTCTGTAAAAAAAAAACAAAGAAAAAGTTCTGTAAAAAAAACAAAGAAAAAGTGTACTTTCAATTTTGTTAAAAAAGGTTTTCTTAAAAAAAAACAAAAAAAAATAACGATGCTAATTCAGAGAGTGATCCGCGCTATTTTTTAAATCGCATTTCCACGTTTAATTAAAGTTTTATGATGTTTTTTTATTCAATTGTAAGGTTAAAATACAGAATATGTACAAAACACCCTCCCCATGTTAAGAATGGCTTTTTAAATGATAACGTTATTATTTCAGCACGGATAACGCTCTGCATGAGTACCGATTAATGTTTTGTTTTTTTGCGGTAAATATCCAGATACGCTTCAACGGAACACCGACCACTCTAATTTGTTTTTTTATAAGTCGCTGACAACGAATCTGATAGTCAAAGTTAGGGCAAATTTACCGTTTGCATGGTATTAACCCCTGAAACCACGAACTACTTTCGACCATTTTGTAGCTTCCGTTTACGCTACGTTGACTGGCTTGAAAAACAGCCTAAAGAAAATGGACTCTGATTTATGAAAGTATGATAAGTTATGAAAAGGAAGGGTTGTAAAGAGATAGCTTCGGATTTGGGTGTACCAAAACCAAAGCAATGTATGATGAAATTTCAAATAAAATAGATAAACCCCATTATTATACCATGCCTGTTCACATTGAAACACTTATCACAATAATATACGAACACACCATAATTTTATCATACCCTATTTTTTTTAACTAAAACATTATTATCAAAGTATACTTACGCGGATAGATATGAAAAGTCTTTATAAAACTATTTGCCTATTTCCATTCTATGGAGGCCAGGCGAGAACAGAGATCCCACAATTTTATTATACCATTCCTTAAGTTAAAACATACTTATCAAAGTATTATCATTTACATCTATATAAAAAAAAACGCTTGCAAACTTTTTTTTTCATTTTTAATTTTTTAAAAAAATTATTTTTATTTCCATACTTTGTGGACCAAGCTGACAGATGAACTATACCAATTTCTGTATCTAGATACATCATATACCTTTATATGTAATCAGTTTTCTATAATAGTCAACCACATAGGAGCATATTCGTGACCAGGCACACACACACACACACAAACACACACACAGAAAAATATAATAATATATATAAATACATTTATGATACGTCTGTAGTTTATTTAACTGGTTGCACTATATTGGCAAAGTAGCAATCTTAGAATATATATATATATATATATAAATATATTTACATAAATATATATATACAAATATATATAAATATATGAATATATTTATCTATAAATATATATATATAAATATATGCATAAATAAATATATATATGAATGCATATGTTTACACACATATATATATATATGAATATATATGTATACATATATATGTACATATAAATATATATATGTATATAAATATATACATAAATAAATATATATATAAATATATATGGTTACATCTATATATATGAATATATATGTATGCATACATGTATATATATATATATAAATATATATGTTTACCTATATATATATATATAAATATATGTGTATACATATATATAACTATATAAACATATATGTACATATATGTTTGTAAATATATATACATAAGTATATATATCTATAAACATTCATATATAAATATATAAAAATAAATATATATGAATAAATGTATATTTATAATATATATATATACATACATAAATTCATATATATATATACATAAATTCATATATATATATACATAAATTCATATATATATATACATACATAAATTCATATATATATATATAAATTCATATATATATATATACATAAATTCATATATATATATACATAAATTCATATATATATATATATACATAAATTCATATATATATATACATAAATTCATATATATATATATATACATAAATTCATATATATATATACATAAATTCATATATATATATATATATATACATAAATTCATATATATATACATAAATTTATATATATATATATATATATATATATATATATATATATATATATATATATATATATATATATATATATAAATCAAACCCGGTCTGCTAGCTACTAGACAGTTTTCAAGATGACCTCGGAAGAAAGGGTCGGTGCCTTCAGAGCTAAGCTAAGCTAAGTTAAAATCTTTATCCATAACTGTTGAAATATATCATGTCTTAATTTTGCCAATTTTTGTATATATATATATATATATATATATATATATATATATATATATATAATTTATTTATCTTTGTTCTCTTATTGCAGTCTTACTAAGAATTGAAACACCTTAACATTACTTATTACTTATAGTCTTATTACTTGCCCCCAATCTAAAAACATAAGCCGTTCACAAGTTGCATTATTGAAACGTAATTATAAGGCGAATCTCGAAGGTTCTGACGCGAGGTACCTAAAAAAAAAAAAAAAAAAAACTTCCACAGATTAATATGGGAGGGGAGACTATCATCAAATTCTATTCTATACTGGGAATGAGCAAAGGACTTATACTAAGTAGATATAAATCCGCCCCTCTTACCATTTTTTTTAATGGAGAGTAGATAATGCAGTGGATGTGTTATCGGCAGCTCCTGTAACTCTCGCTTTCATTTTTTGTCCCTCAGTCATCATTTCTAATGGGTGATGTTTCTGAAAAAACTGCTTCCCAGGTCGGTAGGACTTCGTGAACAGTAGTCTGAGATGTCGGAAATTTTCTGTCTCTATGTCTATCCTCTAGGACTCTTCATTCTTAAGCCGATAAGCCTGAAGAATCCTAGTATGGATGAAACGCGGAATATTCAGTGTAGTTTAACCGCCATATACATTTTATAACTTACTTACTATATAAATGTATATATATATGTATATATATATGAATGTATATATATGTATATATATGTATATATATATGCATATATATGTATATATATGTGTATATATATGTATAGATATGTATATATATGTGTGTACATTTATGTATAGATATGTATATCTATTTATGTGTATATATATGTATATATATGTATATATATGTATATATATATGTATATAGTTGTGTATATTTAAGTATATATATATATATATATATATATATATATATATAAACCGTGTGTATCCCTTCATTGCAAGTAAATATTTTTAAATTGCTATTAAACGTAGATAAGTTAAATTAGGTACACTGTAGAGCATAAAAATGCCTTATTTTCTTGACTTTAGTGGGATTTGAACAAATATTTAGCTGTCCATGCCTTTATTCCGTGACTACTCATGCCTTTTTAGAACTACAGCAGTGCTTTGCCCAGGTTGAAGAGGTGGCTAAAAAAGATGCCATAAACATAGCATGCTAACTTGGCAACTTTGGCAACCTACTGCAATTGTATGGGTATCTAATATTACAGTCGAAACAAAACAATGTACAAAAATTTTGATCCTGGGTATTTCAGATAGTTACTAAGCGCCAGCGCGAAAAACAGCCCTCAACTCTCGTGAAATGAAAAAAAAATATATAATATTGGAATGGTAGCTTTTAACGAAACTCGACTAGCAGATGTGTCACAAATGACTGAAGTGAAAAGTGGATTCGATCTTTTCTGGAGTGGTTAAAAAGAAACTGAACGTCGCAAGTCAGGTGTGGCTTTTGCCATTAAATCTTCCCTTGTTTGCAATCTTTCTTCACTATGCAGGACTGTATCAAATAGGACTATGACACTGACTTAAGAGTTGAAGATTATACACGTGCAGTTCGTGTAAGTTGTTATGTTCCAACGTTGAATAGTCGAGATGTAATATTTGGCATTCGGCATCAGAATAAAATCATTCTCATTAGTGATTTAAATGATAGGAATGGAAATGATTGTCAGGGGGAGGTGTTTTGGGTATCGGCTCTATAAATGCAAATGGACTCCCCTCGTTTCTTTTTTGTAAAGAATCGTGTTTATGCATAATAAATACCTGGGTTCAACAGAAAACTAGCCATAAAACAGCACTTGATTATGTGATGACAAAAGATGGGACGTGAATGACTTTAGTCTGATAAGGTCCTTTCGCACCAGCTGTTACCTCTCGGATCATGCCCTACTTCGAAGCAAAGTGACACTGAATTTATCACACAGAAGAGTAAAGAAGTGTCACGTGCCAAAGCGCATAAATACACTTCCCCTTAAATGTGTTGAAGAACGGTCAAGACATGCAGAAAGTATAGATGCAGCACTTAACTCAGTAGACATTGAATCATCCTTGAAGGCTTTGTGGGAGGCTACGCATGCCACATCACTTGAGGTACTGGGTCTTCTTATTCGTAGGCACCAAGATTGGTTTAATGGCAAAAATGATGAACTGCAGGAGCTGATTCAAAAGATGCAAAATTCTCATAAGGCATGGATAGAAGATAAGAAATCCCCAGGAAAAAGAAGGTAAATCTCAAGTCCAGAAAGCCCTAAGAGCAATGAAAGAGGAATGGTAGTCCAAAGGTGCTACCTCCCCACAAGAAGCTTTTGACAGAAAGGATTATGACGTCATGAAGAGAGTGTTTGGTCCTCAAAAAACTGGTGCCTCTCCCATTTTCTCTAATGAAGGTGATTTTTTGACGGATAAAAACGACATTTTGAAAAGATGGAAAGAACACTTTGATTCCGTCTAAATAAATAGCAACCTGAAATCTCAGAGCTCTTGCTTGAACTGACATTGCAGAAGGGATTTTGAGCAAATTTTGGCTCGAAAACCACCGGGCAAATATGCCATCACACCGAACATTTTCAAATACAAGGATCAACACTGGCTAAGAAACTTTTACGCTTGTTAATTGAGATTTGTAGACACTAAATAGTCCCACAAGACTTCAAAGATTCATCCATTCACCATCCGTTCAAAAGTAAAAGCAACAAAAAATATGCGATAATCACCGGGGAATTTCTCTTTTGTTTATGGATGGAAAAATCTTGCCAAGACTGATTTTGTACCGAACAATAACTTGCGTAGTTGATAACATCAACACTGAATGGCAGTGTGACTTTTGTATAAGGCGCGGCACCATTAATATGGTTTGCTCCTTACGACAGGTTTCCGAAAAAGTTTGTGAGAAGAATCAGGAGTTGTATGTGGTGTTCGTGGAGCTAATTAAGGCGTTTGAGACAGGAAATCGCGCTGCCTTGTGGAAGACTTTGAGGAAATCGGGAATAAGGTGAATATGTTGCAGTCTTTTACCATGATGGGATGAAAGTCGAGGTGGTGTTGAATGGTAAAACATCCGATTCCTTTCCTGTAACTAACTTATAGCTGATGTTCTTTTCGCTCTCTATTGTTGAAACATGCATTTGCAGAGATGGAAGATGGCGTTAAACCTCAATTCAGAACAAGCAGAGGCCTTTTCAACGACCAAGGATTCAAAGCCAAAATTCAGATAAGAATCAGCGTAATCCGCACGCTGAGACTAATAGTCCGAAATAAAAATAAAATGAATATATATAATGCTCATTTCAAAAAAACGAATTCCAATTAAGGAATAATATATATACCAATCGGTACGGACCCGACTATGGAAGATCAGATAATAAATAAACGTGGATTTATAAGATCAAAGAATCCAACCTTGATCGCCCTTCGGGGCCCGTGGCGCAGTTGATAGAGACGTTGAATCTCTACAGTTCCAGATGAACATTGTCTGAAGATAGCGGTTTCAATCCCACCCAAAGCGTGCCAGAGGGTTACTTGGCCAAAAATGTGGTGAGACAACAACTACGGATGGCAGTGATGGCTGAGAATGCAGTTAGGAGATTCGAAGTTCCTATCCGTCGCGGTTACCACCTGACGAAGGCCAGAGGAATAGTTGGCCGAAACGTTGTGAATAAACAAAACCAATAAAAGATGAAAAAAACAACAACTAATAAAGATGAGACTAATAGTCCGAAATAAAAATAAAATGAATATATATAATGCTCATCTAAAAAAAAAACGAATTCCAATTAAGGAATAATATATAAAAATCAGAGATATACAGATAGTTTCTAAATATAAAGTATCCTGAAAATTAAGATATTTCCTAATATGTTTTTGTATTAGTAAAATATATAGGAAAAAATCTGAAAAGAAACGTTGATTAATTCACATTTAGTATTATAATAGATATTGACATGGAGCTAAATAGATAAAATGAGAGATGGATAGTGTGAGATAGTATACGAGTAAGTTAAATGTAGTGGTGGAGTGATATATAGTTAATATAATGGAAAGAAGTTGAGAGATAGAGCATGTAAGAGAGAATAGACAACGGATCACTATTGTCCCGATCATGAAAACAATAGGGATGTCAGCATTAAGGTGTCTTCCCCTCGATCGCCATTGAAAGCCACCAGTCATTTTCTGTCATGATAACCGATAATTACATGAAAAAGATGAAACAGATGATGAGGTGTAGCGGGAAGATAATGATAATTATTCTAGCCCTCAAGTTACTACTCCTCATTAGCGTTTGGCAGTGCAGTTGTCGATGTGAAAGACCTCGTTACAAAATGAAATTGAAAGAAAGCAAAGGAGGCGAGCAATATGAGAATGATAAAAACAACTGCATCAAGTAAAAAAGTGAAAGTAAAAATGGCTGAAAAAATGCGGAATTGATTTTCCTCACATGTGCATCCTAGGTAGTTTATTTACCTTCAACTTCAATATAAAATATAGCATTCTTCGGTGACTGACGTTAAATAGAATAACCGTGTTATTTAGATTTTTAGGATTACTCTTCTTATACAAACTGTTGTTTTTACAACGTTTCGGTCGATGCATCTCTGATCTTCTGCGGATGTATCATGTAACGCGGGAATCTTTTTGTCGAACTTGAGAATCTTTCTATCAAACTTCTGTACGGAATTTCGTATTAAATTTTATTTTATCCATATGTAATCTTATTTTGTTAGTCCTGACCGGATAAAAGTCCTAAGTAATTCGCAATTTTATCTTGAGTGTCTCCCACATTGAGTAATGAACTTTCAACCTCCAGAAGAATGTAACTTACAACCATACACTTGTCTATAGAATCCAAAATGATCGGAATAATCAATCTTTATATTAAAA
Organism: Euprymna scolopes; assembly: GCF_053919585.1. Lineage (NCBI taxonomy): Eukaryota > Metazoa > Mollusca > Cephalopoda > Sepiida > Sepiolidae > Euprymna > Euprymna scolopes. Next base: position 88,391,650 of record NC_136511.1, on the reverse strand, counting down.
AGTCAAAGACTCGAATAACAGGTTTATTTAGAAAAGTGATTAAGAAAGTGAATACAAAGAAAAGATTATCTGCATTTTCTGACTGTTGGTTTGACAATATGTAGTCTTGTGTAAGATTGCGGTAAATCCCTACGAGAATATTAGACTTGGGTTTTTTATAATGATTAAAGAAGTCCATTGCAAATGAATTGTTAAGTTCCCATAACCCTCTCTTCTTTATCTTTCCTCCGCAGGGGTAGACGTAAATTTTCCTTTGTGGATCGATAAATCAAAGATTTGTAAACTCTCTTTTCTTTCCCGATTGGCGGAGTTTTAGAGCTGCTTTAGGTGTTCGGTGTCGAAAGTGTCATATATAGCCTCAATGTCATACGAATAGTTAAGATCACCCAACGGACGTTTTCCCATTTAGTTAAGGTGACTTTTATGTGTAGATTTAGGGCCTTGAATGATGGTCACCATATTTCCGATTGTTTTGTCTATTGTCTTTAATTCTGTATTGCTTTTTCTTTTAGTTTTGTAGAAAAATCTTTCTCCTGTGTTATAGCGTTTTTACGCGTAACTCTGATCCTTCACAATTTCGTTCGCTTTGAAAATATTTCGTCAAATACGGGTTTTATTTTTTGTTGGGACAGTCCCCGCTAGGGATACTGTTTATGGTGTGGTTCTATAGACCCGTAGAAATTGTTGCAGTGCAGTTTCTGTGGGTGCCGCAAGCTATTGTGAGTGCTTGTTTCAAATTGGTGACGAAGCGTTCCGCCTGTCGATTGGTCGCGGGTGGTACTGGGGACTCGTGATATGTTTAATTCGGAAAGTCTAACATAACTCTTGGAAGTTAGTGGGCGTAATTTGAGTCTTGTTGTCACTTGCTAAGCAATCGACAACTCCAAACCGTAAATAACCCATGGATGAAACTAATAACTATCTCTGTAGTGGGTCCCTTACATCTGAGCATTTCTGCTAATATATGTGACTACGCACGAGGCTTTTCATTATGTTTATTCATATGAAAGTCTTTCGTTATCCTTACGTGTGTGGCTTTAAGGTGCCTTTCCTGGGAAAAGCAGATGACAACAATAATCCATGTGAGAAAACGATCCTGTCAGAGACAAAGCGCCGAATAGTTAGCAGACTTGAATAAAAACGCTGCTCGTAGGTAGTGTTCACGGCCTTATATAAGTATGTAGTTCGTATGTAACCGGAGAGCATCTCAACAGGATACATATTCCTACGCCGAATGGTCACTAAGCAGTGACGTTGGTTAATGCTTTTGGCATGGCGACCTTCTAGCTGTATAGTGGGGCGTCATCAGACATAGAAAATTGTCATCTATTTGCTCGTCTTTATTTGTAATATTATGTCTTGTATAACCTCGTCTTTTTTGTTCTTCGCCTTTATTTTCCTGCAGTGTGACCGAAAGGTTTCTGTTAGTATTGCACATCATGGTTTTAATTTCACTATCGGTACGTAAAAGAAAGAATTACTGAGTCTTCAAGCAGTTCACTCTTTCGCGGAACGAACCTTAAACGTCCGTCCGCGTGTCCGATCTGCTTGGAGGAGAGGTACACAAAGTTGAAATTGTAATTCTGCAGAATAGTAACGCACTTCAGCAGGCTATTTGTTGTAGACATGTAGCCCTTTTATCAACCCAAAGATGGTCAATAGAGGTCTATGATCAGTCTGCAGCATAAAAATGTCGTGTAAATATTGGTGGAAATTTGTAACTGCGAAGATAATAGCAAGAACTTTTTCGATTTGTGCATAGTGCTTTTTCTGCCGGAAGCAGAGATCTTGATGCGTGTTCAATGGTTTGTTTTTAGTACTTCCGTTAGGCATTATATATAGAATAAGGGCCCATAGTTTGCATGAAGTCCCTTTGTTAGCGATTATGATATTTAGTTTTCTGTTATAATATGTGAGGAACAGGTTTTCTTTTATTTTATCGAATGCCGCCTGGCATTCGAGTGTCGATTTCCACACGCTCTCTTTAGCTCGTTCAAATAGGTCCGGAAGTTGCGCATATTAGAGATGAATGTATTGTAATACTTCACTAACCCCGAAACATTGTAATTTTGTAATATTTTTCGGAGCCGACATATCCTGTATTATTGTAGCCCTTTCGGGTACGATTTTCTACTGATTTTGTCGATTATTTATCCCAGGTATATCATTTCTTACATGAAGAAATCACACGTTTCTTGTTTATTTTAAAACCCCCAATCTTATATTCTAGAACATTTTCTAGGTTTTGTTCTTATGAAAATATCATCCCATTATGAGATTGCGAAATAAAGACTACCCAACAAATTGTCCTTAATTTTTTTAAAAATTGTGGGCGCTATCTTGACTTTAAAAGCTTGCCTTTTGAATCTAAATAACCCCTAATTTGTGTTAATACAAAACAACTTCAAGTAATTTATTGACTGGAATTTGAAAGCATGCGTCACTCAGATATACTTTAGAGAATCTACTTCCTCCGTTTAGCTTAGTAAAAACTTCTTCAGGGCGAAGAAGTGTGTAATGGTAGTCTTTTAGTACTGACTTCAAAGCAATGGAGAAGAAGGCGCAAGAGCGAATTTCTTTTGTCTTCTTTTTGACATATATATTAGGGGCAGCTCATTGACTGAATTCAACTCTCGATAGTCCGCCAGTTTTTACAAGTCTTTCAAAGTCTTCGTTAATATTATCCAATTTCGTTGTTTTAATAATGGATGCGTCATATTGTAGAGCTCGGATCTGTCTGATATTTTTGTGCATTTTCCCAGATCATCTGAAAAAAAACATACTGATTCATGTTTGATAAGTCCCGAGTCTAACAAGTTTTTATTTAATATTTTCACGAGCACTTATTTACGTAGATTTTTATCGTTTTTTTTTTCGTTTGTTTTAGCAAGGCATACTGGAGTTTTAATTTTGTTCTTTGCTCTGCGAAGAGAGTTTTTATGTTCAATTTACTCCCAAGTCAGACAAGTTTTTATGTGGTACAGGCAGTCCTTACTACAACTGTAGGGATTCGCACCAACAACATAAACTTGTTGGTGACTTACTTTGATTTTCAGTGATTGTCTTTTTTGTGTGCGGGGAGAATAATCTACTTTCTTTTTTATTTGCTCTGGAGAATAGGTTTGAATTCGTATGTATCTTTCTTATGTACGCCTACCCGGATTCTTGAATGTTGTTTGAACCTTTCTTTTACGCTAATCAATCTTTAACAGTCTTCTGACAATTTTTGTTGTGTCACGTTCGTCTCACTTTATAATTTAAAACTCTGCGTCGAATTTTAGAGTCTTCTGCCGATATCACTCCTTATACAAATATTAGATCTTTAAAATCGTCAGCACTCAGTTCAGCTATTTTAAAATCATCTCAGTGTTTGTAACTGTCGATGCAAATGTAAAATAGTTCACGTAATCTTTCTTAGTTCCAATTAGGCATTTCCACCATTCTATGAAATAACGGTGTTTTCGGGCAGAACAGTTCTGTTAAGAGTTTTACGGTTTCAGAAAAAGGTTAAGTCACGTTTTTCACGTGAAAATCCACGAAATACTAGGCGAAAATCTTTTATTCGTTCAGTCGTAAATGAAATAATCAATAGCGATTCATAATACTATGTTACTTTCCGTGATTTGGTATTATTTGTTAAAGTTATGTTCTGTTTTCTTTTGATGTTCCGGGAACAATTTTGGGAATTTTTCTTCTATTTCATGTTGTTACCCCAATTAGTATTTTGACAGTTTTAACATAGAAACCATGGAGGACTTAAAATCAGCCAAGTTTTCTCTTTTAAGTAGATGAAACATTGAATACGGCTTTGAATAAGTTTGTACGTACTCTTCACGATCAACACAATGCAGATCTTGAAAGCGAACGAAAAAAATCACACTTATCTAAATTAAAGTAAATCTTTATTTCCTTGGCAGAAAAATAATTAAAATAAAGTTCTTTTTGTCTCCACACTTGATTTTCTATCTGAGAGAAAACACGAAAGAATACGAAAACTAAGAAAGCACCTTTTAAAAAATCAACTTACGGATCTTTCATTTATAAACTTTTTACTCGTTAAATAATCTATTATGTTTTTAGAGGTTCCTAAAAACATCCCTCAGAATGTAGAGTTCAGTGTATATAATAATAATAATAATAATAATAATAATAATAATAATAATAATAATAATAAATATACGTAATAACAATCATCTATATAATAATAGGATAGCGTGTGTGTTATATATTTTGTGTTTAACATTTATATCTGATTAACTGTCGTTTAATTATTCATTTCTTGTAATAATAATTCATAAGTTTGAGTTTTGGTTGCCATTATAGCTGATGGCACGCCAGTAATGCATTTGTTCATAAAATATTTTATCAAGAATTCTTCATCACTTTTGATTTCGGTTTCGATTATAGCTGAAAGAACTCAATATATATATATATATATATATATATATATATATATATATATATATATATATATATATATATATGTATAATCCAAACACATTTTAAAACAAATAATTATCCTCGTTATTGATACTTGTTTTGGCTTTTTCTACTATTGTTCCTTAAATAGAACATAATTTTTAAAGTAATGTAGAAGTCATAATCTTATTTCAAATTCAATTTTTATCACATATTTTCACTAAACTCTATTTTTCCAGAGTTATGTAGATTGCTTTCACATAAACTTCAAACAAAATTCATGTAGTCTCCAAGCTAAAATTATATTTAAATAAACAGAATTGGAAAGTAAATCCAATTGTCGATAAACGTAACCAAAATTTAGTTAAATAATTGAACAGCCTTAAACAAAACATACGCCCACACAAGTTCTCTATTCATAGTTTCAAAAAGATAACGTGAAATCGGTAGAAATCGTCAACTTCAACATCACCTTCAAGAACTGATGAAACACATTCGGTCATCAAAATATATGGAGAAACAAACTTCACATGCGTCCGTACCGGATGCAAGTTATAGCTTACAGACATGCACACACATATGTATGTATGTATGTATGTATGTATGTATGTATGTATGTATGTTGTACAAACTTTTATCTGTGCATAAATTTTGGCTACACATGTAGAGAACTGTTTCAGTTATTACTTAATTTTTGGATTTGCTTCACCAGTCCGACTTGTTTGAATGATTATTCATTATTGTTTTGATTTTAATAACTTGGTTTGACGATTTTAAGCCAAAATTTATATAACATAAATAAGCGTAAAAATATTTAACTATAAAATTTCTGTGAATAAAAAATGTATACAACATATGTATATAACTACTTTCTACTAAGCATTATTATATGAAGACAATAAGATTTACCGAATGACCTTCTATGTTTAAAATTTACTGGTTTTATATATATATATATATATATATATATATATATATATATATATATATATATATATATATATATATATATATATATATATATTTCTTTTCAAGGGAAATAAGGTAAAAAAAAAACCCGATAAAAGTGCTCGATATGTTAATAGAGCGGTATATAATTTTTTAATTTTTTATTGATTTTTTATTGAGCCCATAATAAATTTGCATTAAATTTATTATGGGCTCAATAAAAAGTAAATTTATTATGGGCTCAATAAAAAATTAAAAAATTATATATATATATATATATATATATATTATATATGTAATATATGTGTATATGTGTGTGTGTGTGTGTGTGAAAAAGAGGGCTAACTAGTGTAGTGTGTGTGTATGTATGTGAGAGAGAGAGAGAGTGAGAGAGAGAGAGAGTATTTCACATGGGGAAATCAAAGAAAAATAGTTTATTTCATCATGGAGTTTTGAATTGAAGAATTTTTTTAGAGCTTTTCAATTTCTCATTATTATTTTTATTTATACGATTTGAACTTCCTGTTATGATATCCACGTTTTTTCCTGCCTTTTCTCCCGCCATGCTGCCTATATATCATATTTACTATCGTGTATCATATGCATGGTCAACTTCTATGAAATAAGCTTATCAAGCATAACGATAGTATATTTTACTAAAGGTGAAACATTATTAAATTTGATTCCTACAAATTCACGCAGTATTGTTAGAAAAACGAATTAAGATATTGCAAATTTAATGAACATCATTCTTAATCTAATAAATAGTTAGCGTATGAGATTTTCTATGTTAGACCTAAAACACATGATAATCGACATATTGACATCGTCGTTATTTAACTACAGTAGAACCCCGGGATACGGCATTAAAAATTAGTCCACATCGTAAACTGAAAAAACCGTATGCTAGGCCCACCGTTACCCGGGGTTCTACTGAATGTTCTTTACGTTGCAAAATTGTAATTCGCTCAAGATTCTTTCACAAAATAATTATTCCAGCAACGAAGATAATTACACCAATTATACTTTTAGATAATGACCTAAGAGGTTAAACTACTCGTATTAAATTTAAAATACTACTGGACATTTTGAGTGTTTTCATATCTTTTAGCAACTTACACAGTATTATTTTCTAAGAAGAAAACGAACTTAAATGACAAAACTAGATCCCGAGCTAGACCTAGTTTGTATAACTACTTAATAATAAAAGAAACAAACAAATAATATTCCTTTCGTGGAAACTATAGACAATGGTTTAATAAATAGATCAATAAAATAAAAAAAACATACGATAATAAATAGATCAATAAAATAAAAACCATCAATTATTTTATTTATAACAACATAAATCCCAGACTTTTACAATCGTGAAAAGAGAGAATATTCCGCGAATCTAAAACATTTTATATAATTACTGATCTTCTTCAAATTAACGTAGACAAACACATTTCATACGTCCAATGTTTATTTATGTTCATTCAACAATCTATTTTTATTTCAGATAAACTGTTTGTTGTTTGATAGGAAAATGAACACTATTCGTGACGTATATTCAGACCATGAAAGGATTACAAATACAAACCTGGCAAAGTATTACCTGGCATATACACATAGAAGGAATGACAAAGTACTGAGTTGAAATAATCTTTCGTTGTCGATGGCCGCATCTAATATCTGGTCACGAAAGCATTCAAAATGGCACCAAAAAGGACGCCATTGGTCTAACTAATCTTCATATTACGTGCTTTCACAAACTAATGCCATATTTGTGGATGCAATAAGTGCCTGTGGCAAATTCCTCATGTGATGACGGTATCTTGCTTATGACTTAAAACTTCAGACGCCCAAGTTCTGCTTCCAGAATATCAACTATTTTTAAGCCTTTTTTTTTTAAAGTTTAGCTAGCACATTCTTGCTTCATTTATTTTATTGTCTTAGTCTATTATTGATTGCTTTAATATTTTATTCTTTGTCGTTTCCTGCATTTTATTTCATTGTTTTCTTCTTATTTCCAAGGTTTATTGGGAAAGATGGAGGTGGATCCATATGTTACGGAGAGACAAAATGTGCTGAAGAATGAGGAATGAATCGTGCGAATTGCATTGTTGACTCTTCTGCGTATCCCTCCACGAGTATCCACATTACCTCCCGGCAATGAGGTGGGAGATGGAGGGTGGGGGAATGACAAGGCAGTGGCACTTACAAGATATAGTGCCACATCTTGTTTCGATATAACATTGTAAAATACGCAAAACATCGTCGTTTTTGATTAACGTTGTCAGTATTAAATTCTCTACATAGAGAAGGTGCGTATGAACCCAGAGTTGCTGTTGAGCAATAACTGCAATGTATCTTTATATTGGTACACACTACGCACTGTTCTAAAGCAATGATAATAATAATACAGGATTACATTTGGTAAGTTGTATGTGTTTAATTGGAAAGTGTTTATGCTCCATAATAGAATAGTGTACGTAGTAGTGGTATACGTTGAATCAGAAAATGCCTAATACCCCACTTAGAGCAAGTGTATATAATAATATAGTAATACATTGAGGAAGTTGAATATACTGAATGCAAAACATTCAATATTCTAGATAAAGCAGGTGAAGGTAATGAAAAAGTATTACACTTTGCAAGTGGTGTATTCTAAATCAGGAAACGTTTAAATATCCTATGTTTTATTGTTCGTAATGAACTGGAAAGAGGGAAAACACAAGAAGCTCAAATGATCCATTGTAAATTGGGAGGATAAAGGGTGAAAAGAGATCTGTCTATTGCACGGACGTACATTGAAATAAGAAAGAGTTTCATTATATACGTGAAGGGAAAAATTAGAAGACAAGAAACTTGGCCTTGTTATGTGATGCATTAAAACACACCGTTGTTTATCAAGAACGTATCTTCAATTAGGGACATCTTTTTTACAAATAACAAAAAAGTTCTTAACGATGATGCGCCTTTTTTATAAAGCTTTAGAAGAACATCTCACTCACTGACAAGAAATTAACAGATCTTCTACGATCAACCTTGGTTTGGTTCAGTGACGCATGTGCATTTTATTTTGTACAAATATTGACGGAGCTCACTTCACCTTTCATTTCTGCGTTAGACTTAAAAAGACACACACGACTCTCATAATTGCATCAATTAAATAAAATAGTTGAATCTTATGAATTCAGTCTGAATAGTATATGTTCTGTATCTAAATGCAAATCAAGTTGGTATTTGAGATTAGAATTTGTAATTGACTTGTATTTCGAGTTGAATAAGCGACTCATTCCGATGCTTACCCAGAAGAGTTAAAACGCTGTCGCCTCCGGCCATGTTTGGTTGTCTGCCGTAGTCTCTTCACTTCCTACTACAATAATTACCTGCAAAGGCTAAAAGCCATATACGTTAGAATGTTGGAACGATACACACGACGATGAAAGTACAAATCCGACTCTAAATAATAATAATAATAATAATAATAATAATAATAATAATAATAATAATAATAATAATAATAATAAACGAAAACTATGTGAGCATTAAATGATTTTCTACAAAAGATTTGATTCGATTGAGTCAACAATAAGAAAACGCCAAGTTTCAAGTAAAACAGTGACAATTGGCCAATGAACTGGATTTAGGCCACTACCTCAGCTGGTGCGTCCACTTTCGTGCTTATGGGTAGAAGCGGGTCACAATACTTGGCAGTTATATTGGTAAGCAGAAGATTAACACGTATTATTTCAGTTATCCGGATATCACAACTTGCTTCCATTGAAAAAATCGCCAACCCAATCCTAATACGGGAATTAAAGCAGCAATGTGAAAAAGACTCAACCACTTTCGACAGTGATATATATATATATATATATATATATATATATATATATATATGTGTGTGTGTGTGTGTGTGTGTGTGTGTAATAAAATAATTACCTTCCTTCGAATCTATTATTCCTGAAATCTTGCTGAAATACTATAAGCAAAAGAGTCAGTTTTTTTTTTAAATATTTCATTCGTAACATAGCTAGCATCAAAAGGAATTTCAACGAAAAGAGTTTCTTTCAAAGAACGTCTTCCTCTCTGTGCAAAAAAAACTGTTTACTTGCAGAGTAGAAAATAGTTGTTTTCAAATCCAATGCCAACAAATTCTTGCTATAATATTAAAAAAAATAGAAATAGGTATTCCCTTCATTATTTAAAACCCTCTCATTAATAATTCTCTTATTAATAATAAAACTGACAATCCATCCATCTCATCACCCCTAATTCTGAAACATACTTTGACATTGATAACTGGTGTATATGTAACATTATTTTTATTTGTTTTTTATTTATAAAGCTATATCTGAAAATAGATTGGACTTTTCATGTAGAAAATCTGTTATCTTCATTGAATCGGTTTCGACATTTATATTTAAATGATGATTATTATGGATGTTATTATTCACAATAACCAGGCAAGTGATGACGTTTTAGGTGCATAATCCAACAGAGATCTTTTGTTACATGTCGTATATGGTAGCTGATTTCCTTCTGGTTGTCCTATTGTTTTCAATTTTCCAACGATAATATTGAAACTGATGGAACAAATCTGACAAAACGCAGACACGATACAACGACCCCATAAAAATTAATAGATCACAAAACTTTATATAATATAAATGTACACATGCTTACACATACTCTCCCATATATATATATATATATATATATATATATATATATATATATATAAATTGCACCCTTGCTAAACATTCAACATGATAAGGTAAGTAATCCAGGGAATCGAGTAACTCATTCAATTATATCTCAGTGTAGCTGCTAATGATAATGGAACCTTCGGGTCACCTCCGATGAGAATTCATCACTTAACTTATCTGGAGTCATCTCTTACAAGAAGGGTTATATTTTAATAGCATTTTGGGATGTAATAAACCGAATATATGCTCATAAAAATGGACGACTTTCTATAGTCTATTTTTAGTCATATTACTGCAATATAAGTTTTCCTAATTATAAAGTTGGGTTTTAATAAATATACGGGTTTAATGTTATTATTGTACAAAGCCAATGTAAGCTGTCGTGTATTATAGGATATTTGAGCTATCTGTAATTTAAAATATTTTTTTAGAAATAAGGAAATTTGAGGTTATAAATCATGCTACTTCTCGAAACAAAATACATATTATAAGCCTTTTAAGCTATCTGTAAATATTTTGCTTTTTGGCAAATGCATTGTAGTTTTGATATTAGATTCCATCGGATTATTTTTCTTCTATTCATGATAATTGATCAATTAGGATATCACGTGACTTCTTTACAAAACCAAGTTTTAATGCATAAAATACCTTGCGATTGGATTAATCACCTCAGTCAACGATCATCGATTATCTGGCAATTTTATTTTCTGTTGGACTCGTGACTTTAATGACTGTTGCTCTGGCGACGTTTTAACGACAAAATAAGAGATGGGAAAACAGGCATAAAGGGACGTGGTCAAGATATCACAGAGAAAGAAAATCGGATAGTTCCGAATAAATAAAAGCTAAATGATAAGAACCTGAATAAGTAAAAGTATAAGTAGAAAAAGAATTTAGAAATAAAGTGAAATGCATGGAATAATGAAGAGAAAATTAAATGGAAATGGGATAATTAGAGTGATGGTTGACATGGAATTTAAGAAAACAAATTAAAATGGATTAAGATAATCGGTGTAATAAATTAATATTAAATATTAGGGTGTAAGACATTGGCATAAAATAAGAGGCCGTAATAGTGTTACGAACGCGTGTTCCTCTAGGATAATAACGAGGAAGCACAAGTAACAAATTAAAAAAAGAAAATGTCCCTGGGAGTTCGACATATAAGACGAACAGAAGGAAAGCACGCTTTCAGGCCCGTAAACTATGAAATATACACACGAAAACACATTGAAAATGAAAACTGAAAAGCAAACATAAATGTTAACATTTCGAAACAAACGTAATTTACAAAATATAACGGAAAAGGAAAAAACAAGATGAAAACATGATTGGAATAAAAAATATATCTTTACGTGTGGGTGCTTCCTATGCACCCCCTCTTTCTCTCTTTAATGATTCTCTCTATCTCTCGTTACATTTTTCACGCGCGCATATCTTCACGTATACGCGCTGACCAGTGTACCCTTTTCTTTCTTTTTACACGTCTATTTGCCCTTTTTTTACATTTATTTCGTTCTTTCTCTTTCTCCTTACAGTTCTTTTCACATTGACAACACATCAAAACAAAATGACACACTTTCGTTCCGTTTAAATAAAATTTCAATTTTTTTTCATTATTTTTTCTCTTTCAAATACATAATCCAATTTTAGGATTATGTAACACCACACTGACATGGCTTACTAGAGTGTAAAAAATGGTCACTAAACAATAAGGCATAATGGATTGGCATGGAATAGTAAGAGCAATTGATTGGCATAGAATAATATGTGTAATAAATTAATATGGAAAATAGGTAGTAATGAACTGACACAGTATAATGAATTAAACAATATTGTATAATGGATTGACATTAAACAATATGGTATAATAGATTGACATTAAATAATATGATAATATGAATCAACATTAAACAATATGATATAATGGATTGATATTAAATAATATGACATAATGAATTGACATTAAACAATATAGTATAATGGATTGACATTAAGACATATGATATAATAGATTGACATTAAACATATAAAATGAATTGGAATGAAACAATATGGTATAATGGATTGACATTAAACAATATGATATTATGAATTTACATAAAACAGTATAGTATAATGGATTGACATCACAAGTATGATATAATGGATTGATATTAAACAGTATGGTATAATGGATTGACATTAAGCAATATGATATAATTAATTGATATTAAACAATATAGTATAATGGATTGACATGAAACAATATGATATAATGAATTGACATTAAACAGTATGGTATAATGAATTTACATATAAAATAGTGTATAATGGATTGACATTAAACAATACAGTATAAAAGATTGACATTAAACAATATGATAAAATTAATTGACATCAAAAAATATAGTATATTGGATTGACATAAAAACAATATGATATAATGGATTGACATTAAACAATATGATATAATGAATTGGCCTTAAACAATATGATATAATGGATTGACATTAAACAATATGATATAATGAATTGGCCTTAAACAATATGGTATAATGGATTGACATTAAACAATATGGTATAATGAATTGGCATTAAACAATATAGTATAATGGATTGACATTAAACAATATAGTATATTGGATTGACATAAAAACAATATGATATAATGGATGTACATTAAACAATATGGTATAATGGATTGACATTAAACAATATAGTATAATGGATTTACATTAAACGAAATGATATAAGAGATTGGTATTAAACAATATAGTACAATGAATTGACATTAGACAATATGATATAATGAATTGGCAGTAAACAATATAAAATATTTGATTGACATTAAACAATATGGTATAAATAATTGATATTTAACAATATGATGTAATAATTGACATTAAACAATAGGGCGTACTGGATTAAGATGAACTAGTACGATGTGATAGGTTTGCATGTGATGACAGTAAGTAATAATTAACATAGAATAACAGGGGTAATATATTGACAGAAATATATGAATAATATATTGGCATGGAATATTACGGATAATTGAGTAACATGTAATAATAAAGTGTAATGGATTTTGATTGAAAAATATATGTATTAATCATGGGGTGTATTGACATAATAATAGAGTATACTGGGGTATAGGGTTAACGTAGAATAATAGAGGGTCACCGATTGAAATTAAATAACACTATTTATGTAATTAACGTAGAATAATAGAGGACAATAGATTAACATAAAATAATAGGAGTAATAGATTGGCATAGAATAATAAAAGGTAATAGATTAACATAGACTAGTAATTGCAAGTAGAGACGGACAGATAATAATATTAATAAGTAATTGGAGAACCGGGTTTAATCGTGTATTTATTCCTGAAACTTGTCATGGTGAATTTTTGGAATTTGTGGACTAGGTCGTCAGATTTACTTAGAGCAGGACAGAGAGGGGAAACTAAGAGAGAAAAAGAAACGAAGAATTTTTTTTTTATTTGTAGCTAATGATAAGGTAAAGCCGTAACAATTACCCACTAGTATGGCATCGAGAGGCCCCACCAGAAGCTACTGCATGGTCCAGAATCCATTCACCAAATGCATCAGACAAAGCCAAACTCTTTGTCAGGAACTTTGCAGCTAATTCTACCCTTTGCGATCAAGGCTACCAACCCCCAATATTTCCTCCTGTATCAGAAAACACGCTATGTGATATACGTATATCTGTACGTGATGTTGCCAAGCTAATCAAAAACCTTGATTCCAGTAAAGCAACTGGCCCTGACGGTATTCCAATTATAGTACTCAAAAAACTTCAACCTGAACTAGCGCCCATACTTACAAAACTGTTTAAACGTTGTCTTAAGGAGAATAGTTTCCCATCTCCCTGGAAAATCTCATCAGTATGCCCTGTATTTAAGAATTCAGGTGATCGCTCATCTCCCTCTCTGTACAGGCCAATAAGTCTCCTGTGCGTCATGAGTAAGTTGCTGGAATCTTAAATACAGAAGTAATCAACCATCTAAACAAAAATAACCTTCTTAGTGACACTCAATATGGTTTCCGTTCTGCTAGATCTACAGCAGATGTGCTTACAGTTATATCTCATAGGATTAGCAAATCTCTCGACGGAGGCAACCTTTCTAGGGCAATTGCTCTTGACATATCTAAGGCCTTTGATAGGGTATGGCATAAAGGTTTACTTCATAAGGTCTCTAGCAATGGTATTGCTGGAAATGTCTTCTCAATTATTAAATCATTTCTCTCTGATAGGTTCATAAGAGTAGTAGTTGAGGGGCAAAAATCAGAAGCTCACAGTATTAATGCCGGTGTCCCTCAGGGGTCCATCCTGGGCCCAACTCTTTTCCTGATCTACATTAATGATCTTCCAAATCACATCCTTACATCATTTGTAGACATCTATGCTGACGACACTACCATTTATGGTAGCACGTCTAAGACAATAAACGACCAAGTTCTCTCCAATTCTCTCTCCTCTGATCTTGAGCACGTAGTACAATGGGGTAAGGAGTGGCTGGTTACTTTTAATGCATCTAAAACCAAGCTTCTCTCTTTACATCATCAACATTCTGACCCACATCTGGCATCAATTGAAATGAATGGCTCTCGTCTTCAGGAGGCCTCAAGTTTTGACAAGCTTCTTGGCTTGACCATTACTCCTGATCTTAAATGGAACACGTACATCAAATCTGTTGCCAAGGCCGCTGGAAAAATGGTGGGATCTTTCTATCGATCCTGTAGATATCTCACTGCTGATGCTATTCTCTATCTGTATAAGAGCCAGGTACGTTCAAGGATGGAATACTGTTGCCACATCTGGGCAGGAGCTGCTAGAAAGGACTTGTCCTGCCTTGATAGAGTTCAAAATAGACTTCGTAGCCTCGTAGGAGATGTCCTTTTCTCTTCCTTGCAACCTCAATCTCACAGAAGAGATGTTGCGAGTTTTTCTCTGATGTATCGTTATTTTCATGGAAAGTGTTCGACTGAGCTTCAATCTATGGTCCCCCCTCGCCAAACTTTCACAAGAAACACTCGTCTAGCTGTAAACACTATCAAAGATTTCCCCCACTCTTTTTCTGTGCCTAAACCTAAACGTAGATTCCATGAAAAGAGCTTCTTTCTTAGAACTGCACGCCTGTGGAATTGTCTTCCGTTTTCCTGCTTTCCGGCTGACTATAATATGGTTGTCTTTAAGTCTAACGTAAATAAGTTCTTGATGAGCCGTTCCATATAAGTTATCAAATTTACCAAATTTTCATTACTAATGATTACTATATTGTCCAATTTCTAATGTACACTCTTTAACCCTTATCCTTGAGTGGCCTCTTGGCCTTGATAATGTGGTGATGCCTATGTAAAAAAAATTGAGATCGAAAAGCATATAATAGGTATAAGATTCAATAAAGTAATACAATGTTGTTATATATAAACTATTGAAAGATAATAATTCTATTAAACAATAAGGAGCGTTGAAATAAAATAATGGAGGAGATGCAGATGGACATTAAATAATATATAGTATGATTAATAGTGTAAACAGTGATAGTTGTAAATAATTAATGTAAGGAAAGACGTACAATAATGGAAAAATACAAGATAATACAATAATAGTGTAAATACAATATACATACACTATTAAGTTAAATACAAGATAACACAGTAATGAAAAAGTAAAGGAGACCTACTGTAATGGGATAAATACAAAATAAATAAAATAAAGGAGGAATACAAAAGGCACACAATAATCGGGATAAATACAAAATTGAGAAAAAAATAGAGAATACAATAATAAGGTAAATATAAGATACATTAAATTTATGGAATAAAAGCAAGAACCATAAAATATTAGGTAAAATACAAGATGCATACAGTAAAAGGATAAATTCAAGAGGCATAAAATACAGCAGGAAATAAAAGTGACATAAAATAAAGGATGAAATACAACATACATAAAATAATTGGAAAATACAAAATACATACAATAATGGTGTAAATACAAGACATACAATACTGGGTAAATTGTCAAGTATTGCCTAAATGAAGGAGAACAATTCTCTTTCATAAAAAAGAACTGTGTAACATGTCAATAGGAATTATGGCCAAAATACATGAGTTACTAATCGCGTTGCCTTTGTACTCACTCTATTCCTGACAACTACTTGTCTGCAAACCTCATAAGAATAATCTAGGCAAAAAGATTTGGTTAAAATCAAGAACTGATATAAAAAAGTCGAGCTTATTTTGAGGTCAAAGACGCATCGTTTTACAAAAAACATAGGATCGCTAGAGAAGCATTAGCATGAATATACCACACTAGAAAATAGACACTATGTGCACGAATAAAGTCGAGGTTTCCTTAAAAGTCGTTCTTTTGTAGTTGGGCTCAGGTATTATTGTGTGAGTTATAAACGTGCAATGTTCATAATGTTTAATGGCTAGTCCGCTCAAACAAAACGGATGATGAAGGCATGTACTGTCATGATTTCTCGATTGCCTATGATAACACAAATTGTGCACAACCCCATCGGTACGTCGGACTCTGATAAAATATATGCAAGTCTCCTTGATCTTTTTCTTACAACTTGCCCAGAAATGTGCTCATCCCCCGTTCTGTCTCCATTGAGATTTTCCGATCGCTCAGTTGTCTTGATTAAGATAATTAAATAAACCCTCAGATGCATATTTCCATTGTAGCGTATATCGATACTCTGAAGTTATAGATAAGTTCAGAATATTTATATGAGCTATATCTGTGTACTCCATGTCGAAAAAGAACGTGTCGTCTATAGTATCAGACCTAGTGAATAGTTAATTGTCGATATAGACCGATTCATACCCCCAAGAAATACCAGCAAAAGGCGTGGTCCACTCTAGAACGTGCAGCTATCAGAAATCATTATTTTCATTGCTGAGGTAATTTTGTCAGCACCTGGAAAAGAAAAACTCTTTGCCGATAACTTTACAGCAAATTCTATCATTTGCTTATCCCTCGTATTTCGATCTGTGACTGAAAACACACTATGCGACATACACATATGTCTACGTGATGTTGCCTAGCTTATCAAAAACCTTGATTCCTGTGAAGTAACTGGCCCCGATGCATTCCAGTCTCGTGCTCAAAAAGCTTCAACTAAAACTAGTTTTTTTATACTTACAAAGGTGTTTCAACGCTGTCTTAAAGAGAAATGATTCCCAACACCTTGGACAACTTCATAAGTCTGGCCGTATTTAAAAATTTCGGATATCGGTCATCTTTCTTCTCAGTACAGATTAATTATTACCCTGTGCATCATGAATAAGTTGCCGGAATCTGTCATAAACGAAGAAGTAGCCAATCACCTCAGCAAAAATAACCTACTTAATGATATGCAATATAGTTTCCGTTTTGCAATATCTACAACTTATGTAATAACTGCTATATCACAGAGGACTAGTAAATCTCGGCGTAGGCTTTGTTTCTAGAGCAATTGCTTTTGACAATATCAAAGGCTTTTGGTCGAGTATGACATAAAGGTCTATTTCACAAGATCATCAGGCATGGAATAGCTGGAAAGATCCTCTCAATTTTTGATAGGCTTATAAAAGTAGTCGTTGATGAGCAGAAATCAGAAACTCATGGTATTAATGCTGGCGTCCCTTAAGGTTCTATCCGGGGCCCAACTGTCTTCTTGATTTTCATTAATGACCTCCCAAATACCATTCTTAGATCATTCATAGACATTTATGCAGCCGACACCATAATGGCAAATTTTCAAAGGCCAACAATGGCCAAAATCTTTCTGGTTCCTTCTCTTTTGGTCTTGAGAACGTGGTACAATGGGGAAAAAGGTATGATACTATAGACTATAGACGACACGTTCTTTTTCGACACGGAGTACACAGATATAGCCCATATAAATATTCTGAACTTATCTATAACTACAGAGTATCGATATACGCTACAATGGAACTATACATCTGAGAGTTTATTTAATGCATCAGAAAACCGAGGTTCTCTCATTTCATCATAATTGTTCAAATATGTTGTCAAGATCGCTGAACAAATGTTTGGATCACTCTACTGTTCCAATAGGTATCTCACTACTGATGCAATCCGCTATCTCTATAAGAGCCAGATACTCCTAAAAGCAAGTTATGTTCCTACGTTTGTTCAGCGCACCTTATCCAGCCTTGATAGAGTTCAAAACCGGCTTCGAAACCTAGTACATAATGCCCTTTTCTCTTTCCTGCAACCTCTTTCCCACAGATGAGACGTTGCGAATCTCTCTTCTCTGTCACTGTTTTTATGGTAACTGCTTGACTGAACTCTAATGTATGGTTCTCCCTTGCCAAACTTTCACAAAACACTCAACTAGCTACAACCACTATATATGATTTCCCCGACTGTACCCAAGTATAAACACAGAATCAATGAACAAAGCTTCTTTCTCAGAAGCGCCACCTGTGGAACATTGTTCCGCTGTCGTTCTTCCCGGTTGAATACAACATGCTAGCCTTGAAATCCAACGTAAATAAGTTGTCACCAGAAATAATCAAATTCAGCCCAACTTACTCAATTGACAATTACTTCACTATCACTTTACATTCCTTAACTCTTATCCTCGAGTGGCCTTCGGACCTTGATAAATGATAACTCTCAAGTAAAAAAAAAAGTTTAACACGAAATAATGGTTATGGACTAAAGGAAAATATACGGATTGGCATTGGATGATAAGAAAAGAATAAATTATTGGTATGAAATAATATGATCAAACAGGAATTCACATGAAATGTAGATAAGAATAATAAAAACAATAAGATAGTCATAGGATAATATAAAGACATAAAACAAGGACAGGAAACTATGTGGACCAATAAGGGTGGACATTTAATAATTAATGATAAATATTGATTGACATTGATAAATGTGTCAATTGAGAATTGACGTTAAGTATTTCGTTATAATAGCAAAACAAATAGAAAATAGACCAAATTAAAAAATCACGAATAGATTCTCTACAGTCCAATCTAGACTAGAATGTATAGTGTACTAAGTTACTGTGAGGAGACATGTGCGGTTTTGTCTCGGCACACTCCGGGGAACAACTAGAGTAAACGATTAATCGATTTGATTAAAACTGGGTGATTTCACTGACAATAAAAGTATGAGAGGAGTGGATATTTGTTAATCCTCATTCAATCCCAGGCAACATCCAGTCTTCTTGCTAGTATATGTATTCATATATATATATATATATATATATATATATATATATATATATATATATATATATATATAAGTGGGTGTGTGCATATGTTTGTGGTGAGAGAAGGAGGAAAGAATTTGCCTACCTTACTATTAAAAATCGTATCAAACTAAGCCAGTCAAACGTAGCATCAATTCTTCATTTTTTTGTCAGACAAACCAATTTCCATTCCAAATTCTGCCTATTTCTTTCCAATATATATTATTGATTTTGCGCGACAACTTTCACCATCGTCGGTATGGTTTGCTCATATTAACCTAGACTGGTATTTTTGCGATAGCATCAGAGAGTCCCAACGATCGACTTATTCATATATTCACATTGCGGACAAATTGTTCAGTGGTGGTTGTCAAAGATGTGTTGACATTTTTTACCGCTGATTTCACATGAAATTAAAATCTGAAAAAATGTCAGCTGTACTGTTTATTACTGACTGCTGCTAAAACTGATCTCACGATATTTTAACAGACATAATATATATGTATGTATATATATATATATATATATATATATATATATATATATATATTAGTATCTGTCTTGAAAATATATTATATTATATGTAAGCTGCATAAATTTTCTCACATTTTATTGCGAGCCAATTTTTCAGACCATTGCATGGCAATTATATTAGTGTGCCTCTGTATATTCATATGATGCTGATAGCCAATCGGATTCGTTATCATAGAAAATGGTCGTGCGTTTATAAAGTAGATGTTAACTTGACCTCTAATTTACCCATTTTCTTGTTCGTTATTGGAGAAAATGGGCCCTTCATTGTGTTTGTATTAGGAATTAATCTAGTTTTAATTCGAATGTTTTTCATTAACACAGTTTTGCTTCTAGAAAATGTCTTAAATTTAATGCGCAATCTTAAAGCGTTTTAAACTGAAATTTCTCTACATTTTGTTTCATAAGTAGTTATATTAAATTAAAATTTGTAATATTATTTCCAATGCATCATATATTAAAATCCCTTAAAGTACTCGAAAGAAACTGAAATTCGACGAATTCACGTCTAATATAAAGTTACAATTTCCCAAAAGTCGGAGTTATCTGAATTTTTCTCATGTTATTCCCATTGCAGTATCACTTAAGCAGATCTGTTAGTTAATATATAACTTTAACTAAATGCAACGCCCGAAGATATTTTATTACGAGTACACTGCTGATGAACTGGCTCGAAAGAAAGTAGTATATCTTTTTTATTTTTCTAATAGAAGTATTGAGATATTCAAAATGGATCAACTGATATTCACACATCTAACACACACGTGGAAATCAATACAGTTAACATGCAAACTCTGCCACGCTCATCCAGCGTCTTCGAGAAATCAGAATTTTTTTTGATCGCGATAAGTTTCTAAATGCCGAAACAAGTAATTCTTTGAAAATAAAAATGCTGAATGAAATATGAAAATAGATTATCGGCTCCAGCGGATGAAAATTGAATTAAATATAAGACTTTTTGTATGCGAACTTAGGATCGACAGAAACAATTCAATCTCGAACTGAACGATTTAATTTTTTTTTGAATACGTAAAGGATTTACTATAACTGATGTTTGTAAC
The DNA here is from genome assembly GCF_053919585.1 of Euprymna scolopes. Classification (NCBI taxonomy): domain Eukaryota; kingdom Metazoa; phylum Mollusca; class Cephalopoda; order Sepiida; family Sepiolidae; genus Euprymna; species Euprymna scolopes. The sequence goes on along the minus strand of NC_136511.1, from coordinate 88,370,762 downwards.
AGTAAAAGAATTAAGTAGCAGTTTCTTATTCTGTGGTTATTATTAGAATGTGACAATCCATGTATTTTATGTCATGATGCACATCATAATTAATGATTATGAGAACCGACTGACTCAAATAAATCACGAATTACAGTAAGTGTACGAGTCGGATAATTAAAAAAATATATTCAACTTTTCATTCCGATGAAAATTTATTTTATGAAATAATACCATTTAGTTACGACGTATATCTTCAATTCTCTAGTACTGTACTCCAAACTAATAACCCTAAAACAATATTAATTTTTTTACGTAGAAAATAAATGCAGTTATTTTATAATTAGTCAATTCTATGGAAATTTCACATTATTTTTGGATTAAGTGGAGAAATGATCCATAATACCATACTTTGGCCTATGCTTCAATTCTATTAATAAATTGATTTCGAATAATCATATCATAATATATTAATTCAGTCTTTAAATTAGGGAAACGAATGTAGTCTCTGGCTAAAATAAAATATTATCGAACAAACTAAAATATTACTGTTTATCGAAGCTGCAAACTTTTTCATAGAGACTATCAATGAAGAATCACTTGTTAACTATTAATACATTTTTTTTAACAATTCATGGATTTTAAAAACAAACCTATTGTTGTCTTTTAAAAATAACCATTAATGACTTTTAGAATTAACTATTAATGTCGTTTTACATTATCTATTTATTGATATCGGATTAAAAATAATTACTAATAACTTTCAAAATTAACTATTAATACTACTTATGAAACACTATTAATATCCTTTTAAAATAATTATTAATGTTTTTTATAAATAACTATTAATGCTATTGTAAAAAACTATTAATGCTGTTTAAAATGAATATTAATACGTTTTTAAAATAGCTATTAATGTCTTTTATAAATAACTATATTGTTTTATAAACAGCGATTAATGTCTTTTATTACTCATTCCTTTTCACATTTTTTTTCTCTGTTTCTTTTCCTGTTCACTTATTCTTACACTTTTTCTGCAAAATATATGTTATTATTGTCAATAATTCAGATTCTTCACGTATACAAAAACTGCTACAACTGATTTACTATGATTCAATCAGATAAGTGTCCAAAATTACGAACAAATTACAGATTATTTCTTCATCTGTAACTATACACACCCAATTTTTGCATCTAGTCATGTGAGAATAAAAACTCGATATTTTTTTTAGATGTAATTCGTTTAAATTCGCCAATACAAACAAAAATACACCTAAAATTGTTTGAAGGAGATCTATATACTACTAAAATCTGATCGATAATGTTTGTTTCGTGCCTTGGCAATTCTTTGTGACGTAAGAAATACATGGTGTCAGAGATGACATGATTAGATTAAATAGACGTGGGAAAAACGCTGGCAAAAATCTGGTATAGCATCAATTAATTAATGATGTCACGCATTAAGACAAACGGCATAAACGAACCGAAGATTCAAAAGCCGTTTTTCGATGACTCAATGTATATACTGTCTAGCCAGGGGTGGTCTAGTACACTATATAATAAGATAAATATCACGAAGTTGTATATGATAAATCTGACAGAAAACAGTTCAATATTGTACTGGGACATCTAGACATGAAAATTAGAAAATCATTAACAATTTAATAATGCAAACAAAACTTACTAAACTGATAAAATGAGTCAAAGATATAAATTATAAAAAAATATACAATAAATTAGGGTTAGTTCCAGGAGATTCGGATGAATGAGAAATTTAATCGAGACTGTCAAATAAGTAGGGATATCTTAGTAATAGTGTAAATTATTTGAGAAAGCAAACATAGAAAACTAAGTTCCAAAATAATGGAATTTCTCGCATGCCTTAATTATTTTAAAATCTTAGTTCAATTATCCACTTTTATTTATGTATAATACTGGAAATGACAATAAAGACCATAAATATACTACGCAACTGTATACTTTTCTTCTAACATGGTCGAATATTTTGAGAAACTAATCAAGCCAAAAGTATTTTCTCAGTAAAAGTGGAAACCGTGTTGTTGGTTAAACAAACAGATGCACAAAGAAACATAATAAATATATAAGTATGTGTTCGATAATATAACTTCCAGGCGGCACCGGATTTCTCGAGATAAGCGCTTGAAGTGAGAGATAATACTACGATTTTTCATTGTTATGGAATATGAAATGTCTTACTAAGGGAAACATTATTATAATAAGATAGGTATCTAGAACATTAAATATTTATGTTAAATATTTATATAATGAAAATTGAAATTTTAGTTAGCGAAACAATAAGATTACAGTTAGCTAAAAACATACGCAAGATAGTCTTATTTAGCCAGTAAGTTTGCTTACGAAAGGTGTCCAGACAGACGTCTGAGTGTCTGTAGTAGTCGATATTTACACATACACGTAAAAATGAAAATACATAAACGTGTTTGTACGCATATTGTCTGCGCATGTACTATCCTTAATAAAAACAAATGATTATATTTTGGAACAATCAGAAAACTTTCTGAATTTATTTGAAATGGTCTTTCTGGGAGCCACCTAAACCTTTTAAAAGCCAGATTTTACTTCAATAAACCAGTGAAATCCAGTTGACCCGAATCTGCAGATCGGATTCACTCGTGCCCGGCTATGCGTGCCCATCTCTGCAACATCTCTATTTAATCAGCCGCACACAAACAGTAACGAACTCACACACACACACACACACATACACACACACACACACAACTCATAGGCATTATCGTCTATCACTCTGTTTAACCTTGTCCACTGAAATATTCCCAGAACTTATCACTAAACTATTTTCTAATATGATAAACAAATGAACATCAACTCTTAGAAATAACTTTCAATGAATTATAATTTAATTTAGCAGAGAAGTGTTGATATGATTTTCTTTACCCCTGAAACTCATGACTCTCAATTGATCCTGCGAGACTTCCTCTAATATCTCAGCTAATGAACCCCCATGTTTTTACAAGAACTCTAAAATATTCATGAATATTTTATGTTTTTCTAAAACTGTAGATCTTCCATTTTTAACATATATAAATTACTAACTGGACGCCTGACATTGCCCGGTCGTACATATCACTTTAACATGATATTTAATTTATGCAGATTGCATTATTATTATTATGTATTATTATAGAAACATTTCTTGATTGAATATTATATATTAAAAGAAATAATTTGCCCGTTAGACTAATTCGAAAACAAAAATAAATAGAAAAACCATAGTATTAATGTCGTTAATCAAATTCTGTCTGTGTTTGTTTACAATATCAACTCAGCTGATACCTGGGCTTGACGGTGAATTCCCTGGAGAAGTCACTTCTGATTAATGTTTAGTTTTAAATTATGTAAACGAAGAAATGATTTACGACGATTTTAATATCTATTCTTTTTATCGTAATTTGGACTCATTAAAAATATAAAATGAAAATAAAATGCAGGGATACACTTGGACTTGAACAGAGAATCATTCGATCTGTTCACAACTGAACTATATCTCTAGATGCCAATAATTGTGTAGTTTAAAAAAAAAAATGATTGGCTAGGATTTGCGGTGTAACGTAAAATATTCCCCTGCTATTTTTTTTTATAGATAAAAAAAGAAAGACTATTTTTAGAATCTGAGTTTTTGATTTTAGACACTTACCGGATGATTTCTCTACAAAACGTCGCTAAGAACGCTGCCAGACATATAAGTTACTTTTGTGTGAATTTTGCAAAAGATAAAGTTAGCCGTTTCGGAGCATACGAGGAAGGAACTAATACACACACAAAAAGTGACTTTTATATAATAGTAGAGATATCTTTTGTGAATATATGTCTTCATAACTCATTGTTATTTTGTTTATCGCATGGCAATGTCTCTCGTTTTCTCACAATTGAAACCATTTCACTGAAAATATTTCTTTGAATCCGGCCTATCCCCCCAAAAATACTTATTTCCTTACAAAATACCCTAAAGTAAAACAAAAAATTCGGCATGAACACATCCCTAAAAACTAAGAATCGACATCCCTAAAACTGGCTAGTTCTAACAAGTAAAAGAGAATTTTGTCTTAGCGATCCCAAAAAGCGTCTGAATGACCAACTATTCGAGAAATAAAGCGTGCAAACTCCGAGCCGCGAAACATCATGAAAATAAAGACCTGTAAACTATAACTCGGATGTTATGGTGTTTTCATCGGTAAAAGATGCCACTATTTCAGATGCCAACCACCAGAAGAGAGGGAGATAATAAAATAAGGTATTAGACTAGTCTGACGCCAATCACACAGAGGTGTTTATTCGAGGATGTTGAAAGAACTGTTCAGCGTATGTCTATAAAATGTTGTTTCATATTTGTGAATTTGGCGTATTTGAATATCTGTACACACTCGCACACACTAACGCACCCCCTCCATAGCCTAATGTTCTATTCATATTTTGGTTGGCATACGTCTCTCTGTGTCTCTCTGTCTCTCTCTACATATATATATATATATATATATATATATATATATATATATATATGCACACACATATGTGTGTGTGTGCAACATTTACTGAGACACGTTTTATATGCACATTAACTATATGAACACTAGACGACACGATCGATGACATAGAGACACGTCATTGATACTTTTATAGTGATTAAGGTTGGATTTTTTCGTCTTATAAATCCACGTTTATTTATTATCTGATCTTCCATGGTCGGCTCCTTACCGAATGGCATACATAGTATTTAATTGTATTATTTAAATAATACTCATCTCAATAATGAATTCCAATTAAATAATATATATACCATTCGGTACGGACGACCATGGAAGATCAGATAATAAAATAAACGTGGATTTATAAGAACAAAAAAATCAACCTTGATCATCCTTCGGGGCCCGTGACGCAATGGATAGAGACGTTAAATCTCTACGGTTCCAGGTGAGAATTGCCTGAAGATAGCGGTTTCAATTCTATACAAAGCCGGCCAGAGGCTTACTTGCCCCAAAACGTGGCGAGACGACAACAACTATGGATGGCAGTAATTGCTGAGAATGCAGTAAGGAGATTCTGAGTTCCTTTGCCGTCGTGGTTACCACCTGACGAAGGCCAGAGGAATCGATGTCCGAAACGTTGTGAAACAACATCTAACAAAAATGAGGATAATAGTCCGTAATAAAATAAATTAATATTTAACTTTTTAGTTGAAGATTTTCTCTTTAGAATTCACAATGTGGTATTCTTCAAGTAAGCACAGATTACATCTTTACTTGGTTTGTACTTTCTGGCCTTATCTACAATTGACTATTTTAATTCAAACTCTTTTTTATTTTATGTAGTTCCTTAACCATATCACTTAATGCAGTAATGTCCCTCTTCTTATTTATAATATTTTGTTGGTCTATACTGATTGCTATCATTATCCGCATCCCTATTTAGTTCATTCTTAGGTTCAATTTTAAATGATGAAACATGGTTTTTGTATTTGTCCTTAAAAATCATTCCGTCCTTCCGAGGTATATCCGCTTACTATTATCTACCTTAACTTCACATTTGTATACAATTTCAGAAATTAAGCAATTGCATTCCAGTGGACATTCGTTAGGTATTCTACAGTTACATTTTCTCCCCAACTTTAGTTCACCTGATTCAATACTATTATTCACTATTTTGTTTATTTTACCACTATTAGAACATATTATAGTATTGCCTAGATTGGCGGTGATTGAGAATGAAAGTTTAACTCTTTCTTTCTAATTAGTTGAGTTAATCTCATCTTAGATGGGGAAAGTTCTAATCAATTATTTTGTAAAATTCTTTAGGAATGTTATTTTGAATGTGTTCGCAAAAAAGCGGATTAAACCAGACTTGTTTTTGCGTCTATTTCTTTTAGTCTTAATATTATTATGACCATTATATGCTTCTTAATTATTTTTAATTTCATTCCTTTTATTCTTATTATTTTTGTACCTATTTTTATTTTTAGCATTTCTTCTTCTTTTCATTGCCATGTTGTATGATATTTTGCAGTTTGTTTTGCTAGTTTTATTATTCACCACCAGTTGTTTTTTTTCATGATACTCTGATTAAGCTTAATTATAGTAATCATTTTTATCAAATATATTCTTCTTTAGTGATAACCTGGATATTCTTTTAGATATACTTGAGATAATAGCTTTTTTCATACACTTATTGTAATTCGATTGATAATCTGTACAGAATAGTGTTTGGTTCGGTTAGTGATAGGTATTGTTTTTAGGATTTAGAGTTACATCTAAAAAAAAACTTCACTATTTTAGAATTGCAGTCTAGTGTTATTTCTAACTGAAGTTCATGAAAAACATATTAGAATTTTTTCTAGTTTTTTTTCTGTAATTTGATCGCTTGAATTAACTAAAAATAATGGATCATCTTTATATAGCCTCCATTTTAACCCGGTATATTTTCATACATCTACTTCAGTATGTACTGACCTACCAAGTCAGTTACCTGTGCTGAGTCCGGAGACCCTGATCGTAAATGATTCTCTACTTCCTTAACCTTGTATATATAATGATATATCATCTGCGCCTTTATCTTTTTCCCTCTATCCTTATTTTTCCTTTTTCCCCCCGGAATTGTCCATTATAAACAAACGAGGATACGACCACATTTAATCTAGAGTTGGAGAAAAAAGAAACAGATAGGTTATTATAAGCAGAAAGATACTACTTTGGACTTCTGACCTTTTATTATGTAATATTTAACTCGCTTTTCAGACTGGTTTCTTTTGGACTCAAACAATTTAACCAGCGTTCAATGAATGGCTTAACGGGTCATATTTTTTCTATTATATTATATGGGTGTCAGTCTGTGCAGAGAAAAATGGAGAGTTACTAGTAAAAGAAAAAAGCCAAGAACATAACCCATGCTGTGCTTGTATTTCTACAAAAACAAATCAATTGACAATTGTCTGAAAAAGATCGGTTCGCTATTAAGCCATTCCTTTCCTCGTTTGTGTTCAACGGTCAAATCATAATATTTTAAGACTTTCTATAATCAGGTCCTGGCAGAGACTGACTTCTCACGCAACCTCTTCATTATTCTTAACCTTGCTTAACCCTGTGCATGTGAGGTGAAAATAACCTTCGACAAGCAGCATTGTTGCTTGCTTTGTGGATACTGAGCATGATTTCTAGTGTACACAGTGGTATGTACGAGGGGGGTGCGGTAAGTTAAAACATGGCACAACATTGGTTTGTATTGGTTAAATGAACTGATATATTTGAAAAGATAGAATGTTTGTCCAATCGAATGCAAATTTAAAGAAAGAAGAATGAGTTCATGTAAAACTATCAAGACTACCCGACGTTGCCTAGAGGCTTGTATAAAAAAACAGAAGGTTTAAATACGGATGCGCATAACATGGATGACTGAAATCAATCATTGATTTAAGCGCATGAGTGGAAAGAGAAAAGAAATCAACCAAGCAAAAAAACAAAAGAAAAACGAAAAAAAACACTTAATCGCAATAGTGTCAACTGCCGTATTCATTTTGATTGGTTAATGTATTTCAATCCCTTTACTCTGTGAACACATTTTTTTTTTTTTTACAAAGGCATCACCACATTATCAAGGCCCAGAGGCCACTCAAGGATAAGGGTTAAAGAGTGTACAGTAGAAGTTGGTCAATATAGTAATCATTAGTAATGAAAATTTGGTAAATTTAATAACTTATATGGAACGGCTCATCAAGAACTTATTTACCTTAGACTTGAACACAACCATATTGTAGTCAGCCGGAAAGCAGGAAAACGGAAGACAATTCCACAGGCGTGCAGTTCTAAGAAAGAAGCTTTGTTCATGGAATCTATGTTTAGGTTTAGGCACAGATAAAGAGTGGGGGAAATTATTGATAGTGTTTACAGCTAGACGAGTGTTTCTTGTGAAAGTTTGGCGAGGGGGGACCATAGATTGAAGCTCAGTTGAACACTTTCCATGAAAATAACGATACATCAGAGACAAACTCGCAACATCTCTTCTGTGAGATAGAGGTTGTAAGGATGGTGTATGATTTTGAAATAATATCAAGTAAACATCGATTGGGTATCTATTTTCTTGCCCACTCTCATTCGATGTATATTCAATCACTCTCTAACATTTCTTTATGTATCTGTGGACATTTAGAGTTTATTTAACCATTTTCAACACATTCATCCCTTATCTTATTTCACTCCAATATCAGGCTTTTCGTGTACATATCAATTCAATTACTCATGATTTTTTTCTTGACGTCAGTGCGTTTCAGACACCAATTGTCGGTTATTCGTATCCAGTCAGACTTCTGTTATACAGATGTGGGATATCATCTTTTTCGTACGATGGAGATCAATTCCAAAGGAAACTAATCAATAACACTTCCAAATCAATAAATTCCGCTTTTAATTTATTATCAAAGAAAAATGTCTGAATCAAATCTCGAATGGCTTGCTTCTTCGAATAGGCTATAACCAAATAGGAAATAATTTTATTTTTTTAAACAAACGGTTCGATACGTATTTGTTGATGTTGAATTTGAAGACGACGATACATTAGTCTGCAAGGAGGCATTTCCTTGGCAATGTGTACACAAGGTTGGAAAGAAACTTTGCTCTTAGCAGTGTACAACTGTTTGTCTAGGAAAGTCATTATTCACTTTTCACTGTAGACAGCCCAAAAGGCTGCAGCATTTTGCGTAGCACTATCGAGCTGTAACGATGATTTAGATATGACAAAATATTTTTCAGTAATTTAAGAAAAATCTTAACCAAATAATTAGTAATTTCCTAAGAATGTGATATATTCGACGAAATTCAAGATTTTTATCCAATTTGGTTTTATTTTTGCAGCAACTCTACTCTTTTTTTAAGTATTTAATACAGGGACCAAATAAAAATTGAAAACAAGTATTGCATTAATTTAGCAAACAAAAGTTGCTATTTTACCTATTGCTCGTGGAAATCTGGGGCATATATTTTCCAAAGAGTATCAGTTCATGAATCGTTTCAATTAATCCGATTAAATTTACACTTGTAAGAGTCGATTTTATAATTCACAACAGTAAAAATGAAACACCCATGAAATTTAAAATATCGGAGTTTAACTGAAATTGTATATTTTAATGCAATAAATCATGTCAATATCGTGTTAAGTCTTTCACAAACAGGATTTCTCAAATCCACACTTACTAATATAGTTGCATTCTCAGAAAATTATGAAATATCTCGGAATTATTGAGATGAAGCTTAATAATTTCTTTTAATTCGAGTATTCGGACTATATATATAATACATGAGAATGGGGACCGCTTGTGAATTTCATACTCCCATGAAACTTCCTCCTTCGGAGGAAGCCGGTTAAACCCTGAATAGGGTTGGTGCTGTCTGCACGCACAACACATTCGGACTATCATTTTTATTTTGGTTTTATTTTCACCAAGTTACTACCGACATAACGCTTTACAATGGGATTTAGTCAGGTGGCTTTACATTTGACACTTATGTAATAAGAGGTGTTTATTGAAAATAGAGTAACCCCTTGGTTGTTTTTTTGACGAAGAAAGTATGAAATCGTAGCAAAAACGAAGACGAACACGGTAAGGATATACGAAGGACAGGTGTTAAACTAATTACAGTAATCCAAGTCAAAAATATTTCTCTTACATTTTGGTTGATAAATTCTACAAAAGCACACAGAAATGCAATTTTCTCTTTTTGTTCAACAGACTATGTAATAGGTCGTAATAGAGACCATACACGTTTATCTATTTGTTTTTTTTTAAATCATAAAACCGCTTATATATATATATATATATATATATATATATATATATATATATATATATTTATAGACGCCTGCACTATAGTCAAATATTAAAAATATATAAATGGATTCCTAAAGTTATTAACCCATTAAAATCGACTTAGTCTCATTATTTGATGTTAGATATTAATGAAAAGCTAATTACCCTAACAATATCATTAGTCAAATGACATATTGGAGTAGCAAACAGTGAGTTTGTGAAAGATTCGTATTAAAGAGTTGTTAGTTGGGAAGTCTTTCCCCCATATCAACCAAGAAACAAGAATGAATAATCCTATACATTTGATACGAGAATCGAAATGTGTTAAGCTGACATTACAAACTTTGAATATCCGTATCAACAACACGTCACAGCTAAGATTCAGTATGAAAATTATGCACTATCAGATGTTTTGCATAATACCTATGGTCGGCCATCTGAGAGCACTTAATAAATTACCGTAACTGTGCCTTGAACTTCAGTGTTGACTTGTTTTCCGTTTTGAGCAGGCCACAATTTCTCTTTTATTTGATAAATTTAGAAACTATCCATATAAAATCATTGAGACCTTCTCTTTGTTTACGAAGAGAAAATCTTTTAGGACTTGATGTAGTTTCTATCTGATTCTCTCAATATTTTTACCACTTGTTCCTCGGCATATTTCCATAACATATTTTTTCTTAATCGTTATTAACCTCGGTTTTTGCATTGTTGAGCTAAATTCAAAGCCGTTAATTATTATTTTTTAATTCATCATGATTAATACATTCGGCTTTTACATAGCTAATATCTATATATGTATATACATACACAAAGACACACACACACAAAGACACACACACACACACACACACACACACACACACACACACACACATATATATATATATATATATATATATATATATATATATATATTAAAGCTTTAAAATGTAATATTTCGAACTTTAATAATAAATGTCTACATTATGACCAGTATAAAACTATTATAAAATTTACTTGCGAAATTATTTGTCGTCGAACCTAAGCTGAAAGACTGGTTATCACGTGATGCTTAGGAAAAAAGATGTCAATAAGAGCCGTCTTGAATCAATATTGTCCTAAAATCCTTCTATTGCTTCTCCAGAAATGATCACCTAAATTGTTGCGAGAAAATAAATATAAAATAAAATTTAAGAACGATAAATTGAAAATATTTCTTTATCTAATTATAACCAGTTCACGACAATGATGTATATTATTATTTTTTTAATCATTTTATTGTCTTCACTGAAATTGATATTTATGTTTATATTACACTCTCCAACCTTCTGTGAAAATGATTAATGAATTTACAAAATTATTCACAGTAAAAAAGTCACAATAAAAACACTAAGAAATATTTTTAAATCAACAACATTTTAAATTAATGCCAATAATTATTAATATATACCATTCTGTAACGGACCTTACAATGGAAGATCAGATAACAAAAAAAACTTGGATTTATAAGGTCAAAAAATCCAATCTTGATCGCCCTTCGGCGTCCGTGGCGCAGTGAAAAGAGGCCTTCAATCCATACATGTTCCAGGTGAGCGTTATCTGAAGATAGCGGTTTCAATCTCTCGAAAAGTCAACCAGAGGATTAGTTGGCCAAAATGTGGCGAGACGATAACAACTATGGAAGGCAGTAATTACTGAAAATACAGTTGAAGATTCAGCATTTCTATCTCGTTGCGGTTAACAACCTTACGAAGGTCAGAGAAATAGTTGGCCGAAATGGCGTTAAAAACAACTATAAAATATGAGGATAATAGTCCGCAAATAAAAAAAAAGAAGATAAGAATAATAAACCCTTTCTTTGCTTATCTAAGAACTTTTGAAATATAGTGATAGTTTTATTTTTGTTCTTTTAAATTGATGGCGAATACATTTACGGCCAGTTTTTAAGCAATGATTTACGTATTGTGTTTCCAACACGAGGCAGCAATCCGTTATCTAAAAAAAAAATCACAGTGCCTTCGAGAAAAAGTAATGTGATCGCCTCCATTGATCAATAAATGGATTAGTCGATCGATCAAATGTGATCGATGTCTTCCAAGTTTCTTTCCATGATAAATTTAGTTGCTTCCCAGTTCGGTAGTGCTTTTAGAAATTCTGGATAATAGGGTACTTTTAACACGTTGATAACAGAATTAAATATTCAGGGATGGCGATATCCATTTACTATCTATAGAGATATGACCAGGCAATACTAGTAACATAACTATTCTATTTTTGAATATGATACTTATTTATTCTATGGGCATGATTGTAAACCAGATTACATGACGAGGCGACCTTTTTTGAGCTTTCCAGTATAGAGGGCGTCCAGTTAGTTAGCATTACGGTCTATTACGCATTTTAATACATTCTAATAGACTGAGGATCATTTTCTAAGAATTCAACCATTGATTTCGATGTGTAGATATTTGATTTACACTTGTATTATTATTTACTCACTAGGAGTAGTCACACAAGCCATCACCAAAGATTGATCTTTGAGAACAACTTGTAGTGTTCTGAGTGACAGCAAGTCTCCCCAGATTTCCAGTACTCTCCACCTCTTTAACATTTGCAAAAACTTTTGCGTTATCGTAACAACCGTTTACAATTGATTTCTGTTGGCAACGATCATTAGTCTTCACTGGAATTTGGGTGGTTATAAGCTTCTTCAAGATCCCAGTCCTTTTAGCATTCAACCAGTGGATGTCTGATTAGTGCTTTCTCTCCTCGTTCTTTCCATTCTCCTCGATCCTCCTCACTTATTTGTTGTGGTGCTACTGTATGGTGACGTGCGTATCGTTATTTTTATTATTGTTATTGTTGTAATAATAATAATAATAATAATAATAATAATAATAATAATAATAATAATAATATGGCAAATATAATAACAGAATTCAGCAGTTTAACGACAACAATTATTTAAAACAAGCAATCAAAGTTTTTTTTTTACAAATCCGGAAAGAGGTGAAATCAAAACAGTGCCTCTTAAACCCCCAAGAAGCTACAAATTTTGGTCAAGTATATACTCAAGAGAGACTTCTCACAAGGCTGATGCTGACTGGGTCGCTTGAGTAAGTGAAAGACCGGAAGGGCATAAAAAAGAGGATATCCACTTTTCTGTTGAAGATTTGAGAATACAAATGAAGTTCATGCCTAAGTAGAAAGGAACTGGACCTGGATTCATGGGTACTTGTTGCGATATTTCAAATGAATTCATGAGAGGCTTGCTGTTTTTTTGGATAATTGTGTCAGATTGTGCCAAATATCAGAATGACTTGCAGTGGGAAGGACTATTTTAATAATGAAAGAACTTGCGAAAGGGCCAGATGTTGAAAATAATCGACCAATCGCTTGCTTGAACTTGCTTTGGAAGATACTGGCAGGGATAATCAGTTCAAAGTATATGACCATTTTGAAATGCATGATACAGTATCAGTGGAGCAAAAGGGCTGGAGGAAAGGTATTTTGGAACAAAAGACTAAAAATCGATTGATAAATGTATTTTAAACAACTACAAAAGGAGAAAAAAGAAACTTGAATGTAGCTTGAATAGGTTACAAGAAAGCTTATGATATGGTGTCGCATTCGTGGGTACGCAGGGCGTTGAAAATGGTAGGGGTGGCTGAAAATATAATTGAGTTCATTGGGAAAAGGGTAAACGGTTGGAAAACCAACCTTTTTTCAGATGGGAAACTATTAGGGACAGTCAATATCAGACGCGGTGTCTTCTAAGGTCACTTATGGTCACTTCTATTGATAATAGCACTCACACTATTACTAAAAGAGACAAAGATGGAGGAAAATGAATCGAACATAAGCCACATATTATTTATGGGCGATCTGAAATTGTTTAGAAAAACAGAAAAGGAAATTGACACTCTGGTTCAAACGGTACAGCAGTGGAGTGAAGACATAAATATGGGATTTGGAATGTGCAGTTGTTAAACGAGGGAAGAGAGGAGCCAAAAAAGTCATAATTTTGCCAAATAGTACAAGATTATGGTGCAGAAGGCTACAAGTATTTAGGGGTGTTTGAACTTGATACGATCTTTTGCAATAAAATAAACGAGAAGACGAAAGAGGTGCATATGAGGAGACTCAGACTGCTCCTGAAATTTAAACAATGGTAGGAACCTGTTCACCGCCATCAATTCATGGGTAGTTGCTGTAATTCGATACAGTGCAGTTTTTGTAGAAAGAAGTGAAAAGGTTTTTACGGGAAGAAGTGAAAAAGATGGATAGAGACACGAAAGCTGTTAGTCAAATATGAAGCACTTCATCCAAATTCTTATGTGCCCAGGCTGTATATCACAAAGAAGAAATGAGGAAGAGGGCTGATTGGGATTGAAGAATGTGTCGGAGAAAACTTAGAAGTGTTTACCAGTACTTGACCTACAGTCATGAAGTGTTACTTGCAGCAGTGCCGAAAAAGGAAGTTCGAGATAAAGATTCATTGGAAGATAAGCAAATGTACAAGAAAAGAATCGAAGCACAAAAGTTGACTGAGTTGGTAAGAATGAAACTTCATGGTCAGGTTAACGACATACTAAGGCACAAAAATTTCAGGACATGTGGAATTTTCTGTCTCAAGGTGACTTGAAATGAGAAACAGAAAATGTTATATTTGCTAAGGAACAGACACTAAATAAAAATGGAATAACTAAAAATGCGATGGGAAGGACTGTTCTGATAAGTGCAGGTTGTGTGATCTATTGAAACAGTGTCACACATTGTTAGTGCGTGTTCTGTTCTTGTTCAGAAAGAGTACAAACGTCGCCATGACAAAGTTTGTACAAATCTACGATGGAGTTTGTGCCAAAGTTTGAAATTCAAGTAATGGACAAAGGATAACAACATAATCCAGAAGGGGTACTGGAAAATGCGGACGTTAAGATTCTCTGGGATTTCATGATGAAGTGTCACCGTTAGATAACTCACAGGAAACCGGATATTGTAGTTGTGAACAAAAAGACTAATGAATGCCAAATTATTGATTTGCTTTGCCCAAACGACATCAACTTAACAAACAGGAAGAATGAGAAACTACGGAACTATCAGGGTGTCGATTCCTAAATTGTAGAATAAAAAAAAAAACTTATATCGTAGGTGTGCTTAGCCCAATTTATAATGATCTTATGAAACAGCCAAATTCCTTGGGAATTAGATACCACATCACCGTCCTCCAGAAGTCAGTTCTATTTGGTTCAGCAAAAATCCCACACCAGCTGCTTTCCATCTATATGACTCTTTGATAATCTGTACTTACTATAGTGTAAGAGCCCATTTTGAGGGAAAAATCCGGTGTAAAACATCACAACACCGTGAAGTTAATGGAACAGCAACAACAATAACAACAATAACAACAAGGACAATAATAATAATAATAATAATACTAATACTAATAATAATAATAATAATAATATGAAGTGAAGAGACGCATTAATCATTTATATGTGGTATTATTCAAAAAAGAATATTTTATTCTTTAGTTTATAGGATTTTTCGATGAAAGCAAACAGTGGAATTGGTTGTACCCAACTCGTAACAGATACGTCTATTACCTTATAAATACCAGCCTATTAAAATAAAAGCTTTTCAATTTTTATATCATGTCTTGCTATTTGCTATATGTAATAAATCTGCATACTTATTATAAATGTAATTTCGTACAATATCAAATGCAATTAATTGAAGATCGTTATATGAAAGTTGGTTATCGAGGTGATCTGCATTATTTCCAAAGTCATCTCGAATTGTGCCGTGTTTCCATATTGATTACAACTGATTCATATGCGTAATTTAGAGATGGGCAGCTGAACCTCGCTCCAAATTTAGGAATAGGATTCATTTAAATAAATTAGCCAGTAATCACATTCTTTCCTGCATACATTGCTTGAAATTATATTTTGAAATTATCAGTTATCTTAATTTCTATCTAGCTTTTTAATCTGTTACTCGGTGTCCATCGCTCTACATTTTTCACGTTATCTATATATCTATAAAAGTGAACGTGTCTGTGTGTCTGTGTGTCTGTGTGCGTGTCTGTCTGTGTGTCTGTCAGTGTGTCTGTGTGTACATTTCCCTACGCAATAACTCTGTCAATTTTTAGTCTACAGACTCGAAATTTGATATACAATATACTGAGATTTGGAAAAATCTATATAATCGATTTTTGGCCAGAAATTTGGGTGTTAAGGGGTTGAAGTTCAACGATTTGATCTTTGAGAACTCTACCAAACTCTTCCGACAATTTTGGGTCTAAACACTTGAAATTTTAGATATAGGTGCCTTGGACATGGATCTAACTTAATAACTTGATTTGAGCCCAAAACAATAAATGTTAAGGGGTCATAATAGGGGTCAAAGTTTAAACAATTAACCGCTTTTTTTTTGCTCAGCATACACCTCCAAACACCCGGGCAACGCCGGGCACCCATGCTAGAATATCTAGAAAGTGAACGTGTCTGTGTGTGTGTGTGTCTGGGTGTCTGTGTACATTTCCCTATGCAATAACTCTGTCCATTTTCAGTCTACAGACACACAATTTGATATGCTGTGTACTGAGATTTGGGAAAAGCTTTGTTTTCCATTTTCGGCCAGAAATTTGGCAGTTAAGGGGTCAAAGCTCAACGATTTGATCTTTGAGAACTTTACCAAACTCCTCCGACAATTTAAGGTATAAACAATTGAAATTTTAGATATAGGTTTATTGGACATGGATCTAACTTAATAACTTCATTTGAGCCCAAAACAATAAATGTTAAGGGGTCATAATAGGAGCCAAAGTTAAAAAAATTCGACCTCTGCGGTCTCTACCAAATTACTCAGACAATTTCTGGTCTAAACATTTGAAATTTTACATAAAGGATATTCAATGATAGGGAAAGGTTTTAATCAGTTTGGGTCGAAAATTTATATATATAAATATATATATATATATTTATATATATAAATATATATATTTTATATAACTAAATATATAAATGTATGTATGTATGCTTGCATGTCTGCCTAAAACTTTTGAGACAGGCAATGAATTGTTACAAGATCAGTATCGTTTTGAAGTGTGACCTTTCAGATGACAAATATCGAAAAATTTGCTAAAAACATTAATATCTTTACCTTAAACTGGTCACTTTTTACAGGGGGGGGTCGCCTTTTTCGCCGGTAAAATTTAAAATTATCCTCTTCTTTCGATTGTTTAGCCTTCATTAAAACCTACGCCACTTCCGGTTTGACGGTGGTCGTAACAGCAAAGACGTCAGGTTTTTTCCTCGTTCTTTTCTTCCTTCGCGGTACAGGCTTGAGCCTGCAGTCCTACTACCACTTTTTTTTGCTCAACACACACATTCAAACACCCGGGCAACGCCGGGCTGAAATGCTAGTATATCTATAAAAGTGAACGTTTCTGTGTGTGTGTCTGTGTGTGTGTCTCTGTGTGTGTGTCTGTTTACATTTCCCTACGCAATAACTGTCAATTTTCAGTCTACAGACTTGAAATTTGATATACAGTGTACTGAGATTTGGGAAAATCTTTGTAATTCGTTTTCGGCCAGAAATTTCGCTGTTAAGGGGTCAAAGCTCAACGATTCGACCTTTGAAAACTCTACCAAATTCCTCCGCCAATTTTAATATAAACAATTGAAATTTTAGATATAGGTTTCTTGGACATGGATCTAACCTAATAACTTGATTTGAGCCCAAAACAATAAATGTTAAGGGGTCATAAGAGAGGTCAAATTTAAAAAAAATTGTCCACTTTTTTTTTTGCTCAACATACACCTCCAAACACCCGGGAAACGCTGGGCTGAAATGCTAGTATGACTATATTTTATTTGTATTTTAATATGTTACTCCCTTCATTTAATTAAACAATAGAAGTATAATAAACTCACGCCCTGAGTGATTCCTATTGCTTCAAATTATATTACGTATATATATATATATATATATATATATATATATATATATATATATATATATATATATATATATATATATATATATATATATGTCTCAATTGAAATATTTACTTTGAAAAATTGATGACCAGTATGAGGTTATATCCCATAGATTAGAAATTTCCAGCCAAGGATAACAAACATTTTTTCATGTTTGATCGAGAATATTTTTAACTCAATAATTTTATCATACTTGTTTGTATGTCCGTAATTCAAATACATTTAATTCATTTACAAAAGTAGCAATGTGAAAAAAAACAACAACAAACAAACACGTAAAATGACAGACGATATACCTCTATACTGTCTGATTATACGTCCTAAGCAACTTACAACCTAGTATGGTATAATCTCATTTGTCAGGCTGTTTCACGGAGGATACATATGATGAGATAATTCTAACTTTCTTCTGTTAGGATGGAATAATGGTATTTCTTCTGAGTTTTCGCGAGACTGCGACTTAGAATTGAGAGCGAAAAGCAGATTGAAATGAAGATTAAAATTACCGTTGATGATATTGTACGCCAAAATTAAATCATCTGGAACTAACAAGTACTCTAGGTTTATATGTTAGTAGGAAGAGTCCTATCACCATTCTGGCTGCCAATCAGGGAACACGCTCCATTTATACAAATTTATACGGAAGATACGGATTTGCTGCTCTAGTGACATCATCAACAATGAAAAGTACAGTATTATGAATAGGAAACAAAAATGTATGCCGTTAGTTTGAGAAAGAACCTGCGTATTAATATGCACATATTATCAAACGCATCGATTTTTATGATGATTGCGACTAAAAACTGTTGATGCTTTCAAACTTTGTTGCAAAAAATAATGTTATCTTTAAACTTTCGGTTTTTTAAACTCTTTATTTTTTTATCGTCAACATTCATTTATTCTTTGTTTTCCATCTATTATAAGTATTGACTTGTAATTAGTCCATAATTTTTTCTGAAATAGAAATTTCTTTCGTTTTATAGAGTTAATGCATTATATTTGCATGTGGCGTCAGGATTAGAACTAGTACTTGACGTGAGCGCACTGTTGCACTGCACCATTATGCATTTATCATATTTTTGTCCGGTTGGTCCTACTAGACACTTGTCTCCATTCATATCATAACTCTTACTGAAAGGCACATCGACAGGCATACGTTGATTCTACGTCTTTGTCTGAGGTGCATCCGTATACAATCATTAACAGGTGCGCAAAGATATGCAGAAAATCTAATGACGTTGATAAAGCTATTAACCAACTTCAAAGGTGGAGAAACTTCACTGCAAAACTGACTGAAGAGAAATGGGTCGCTTGATACACTGCAGATGATAAGATGATCAATGTTTAACGGATCCGTCGATACTGGATCAACAACGATCACTCTGCATACTGACAATGAGGACAGAAGTGTGAAAGCGATTAAAATCCGAATTGAATGAATTTGGTTATTGTTGTGCGTTTTTACACTCTAATCTGACTACAGCCAGTTATTGCTGTCGTCCGAAGTCATCTTCTTTTGAAACCCCTTATTATATTAATGCTTATACAACACATAAATGTCGTTACAGTTTTAGTTGAGAGCAAAATAAAAATTATTTCTGGAGTATGCGTAGCAATACGTATTGCATTGACACAATGAGTATATAAAATGATGTAAACTTGTAGCATGAACAATCACACTAATTTCCAACATAAAACAGCCAAGTTTATTGCTAGATTATTGGAAAGAAGAACCTAATCCAGAGATAGGTCAGTTTCTCTGGATAAATAATTAGACATAATACAACAAAGGAAATTGAAATAATTCATGGCATTTGTATTAACTAGGATTTCCCAACACGAATGATATTAATTTGCTGCGCGTTGCCATTGTTCACTAATGAAATCTGAAACCGTCAGACGCTCAAAGAAAATGAATAGAATTGACGTCAACTAATGATGATTATTAGTAGAAAGATAATATATCCATAAATATTAAGGTGAAACAATAGAGATATTTTAACTGGTCTCAGGATTTGCTCATGGAAACACACATACATACATACACACATACATACATACATATATACATACATACATATAGTATCAGAGAGATCGACGTTGTTCGGGAGTAATGCGGATCAACAAATGTTTCACACTCACATACTTTTCTTAAGCTTTACATGCCTTTCCGCAGTGACTTATTATATTGTAGTCGACATTGCACTGTAGAGATACTACTGTTCATTTGATAAAATTCTCTGTAAAAAAATGGCTTACCGTAAAGTTTAAAATGCTAAGTCAAGTATCATGGTTCAATGATGCTTTAAACAGAAATATTACCTTAAAAAGCGCTACTGCAATATCAAAGAACAAACTGGTAATTTTATTAATTTATTTTAACACAATCATTTGAAATAAGGTTCAGCGTACAAAAGTCAGGTATAATGGTTTAATATATATATATATATATATATATATATATATATATATATTGATACATATAAATATGTAAATATGTATACATATAAAATATGTATAAATATATAAATATGTATACATATATAAATATGTATACATATATAAATATGTATATATGAAATATAAATATATATAATATATAAAAATATAAATAACTTTAATAAATATATATGTAACTACAACTTCTTTGAGAACACCTTCAGTCGCACAAACATATTAAATAAAAGAAATAATATTCAAATTTATTTTTCCATTCTTTCTATTTTTTGGGAAAGTTGAAATATTTCTTATTAATTTAGGACCGTACCAGATCCTTCATCAGAGAACAACAAAAAAGTTTTTTTGCATGTTATTTCCTTGCAATTCGTTTTCTTTTGTGTTGTTACGCCAAAAGCCTGTTGTTGCTGTTAAACGAACGATATTTTGGAACTCTTCTGTGTGTAGGATTTTTTAAAAACATTTTTTTCTATTTATTCAAAGCATTTAAAATCTTTAATAGTGTCTGCAAACGCTTTTATACCAATATATATATATATATATATATATATATATATATATATATATATATGTGTGTGTGTGTGTGTGTGCTTCATTAAATAGCACAGACAACTCTTGCTTGTTTGTCTTATATCCTCCTTTTTTCTCTTTGTCGAAACATTTTCCAAACGTTTTTTTTTCGAGTGAAAAAAGAAATTTCCGATAATGTCGAAGGTTTTCGACCTCCATCGGTCATCACCAGGCGAGTAGTAAAAAATAAAAAATAAAAAAATGAAAATGGAAAGAGCGAGATGAAATGAAAAGACGATTAAAAGACGATTAAAATCGCTTAAAATCATTAAAATACTCAAAAGCACTTGGGCGTGCCCTCCGTTTCATTTTGGGTCTGGTTAATCTTTGGTTTATCAATGTGGATTAACAATGCCTCAAAAATTGAGAGGCGCACCTCGCAATATGAGACAGGTAAAATGGCCGTGTTTTTTTTTATTAATATGTCTCTAAATTCAGTTTTAGGGGTGTGGTGTGCTATGAGGTGCTGATAGATTGAACTATTCGGGGAAGACAGGTGACATGTTAAACAACGGGAGATGCTGGTTCGAATCATGCCAATGTACGAATTATTTTTGGAGACACATTCTCCTATGGAGCATTTAAAGACGTACCTAGCATTTCTAGTTTTCAACATACTGCCATCGGATGTAGGGTTATTATTTATTAGTAATTGGCTAGTTTTAAATTTTTTGTAATAAACATAAAATCTTATTTTAGAGTTTTTTTTCCGTGGTTAAGACATGTTTGTGTACGATATCTTTTATTATTTTTTCATCTAATTTGTAATTCTCATGCATCTAGTTACAATAATATATGTTAATGTTATTATTGCTGCTATTATTATTATTATTATTATTATTATTATTATTATTATTATTATTATTATTATTAATATTCCTATTATTAATGGTAGTTAAAAAGTGTTTAATCTGCTGGTCAACCATGTAATTTCATTTTATATGTTTTATTTTTTACTACTCGCCTGATAATGACCAATGGAGGTCGAAAACGTTCGCGATTATGGGAAATTTCTTTTTTTCACTCGAAAAAAACGTTTGGAAAATGGTTCGACAAAGAGAAAAGGAGGATTACAAGAAAAACAAGCAAGAGTTGTCTGTGTTATTTAATGAAACATGCATAAAAGAAAAATGCTGCCCAAATATACTAATATATATATATATATATATATATATATATATATATATATATATATATATATATTGTAATCCACATGCATAACTGTTTCGTTGTATCACACTTAATCAGTGTGGCTAGACATACACCTTTCTCTTGCCGTGAATCGTACCTACAACCATCGCATTGACAATCGGCAGCTCTCACCATTGGGCCACGAATCAGTGCTGTAAATATTTCTCCTCGAACTTGTATTAAATCCAAACCCTCCCGTCACAACATTGCTCTAACAATCATTAAATCAGTAAAAAAATACAATACAATTATATTTTTCCTAAGCTGTATTAACGGCTGTGTTAATCGATATTATTATCTGGTTTTAACATATGTAGGTCTGGGTGCGAATCTTGAAGAAAGCTAAAGCTGCTGTATTTACTAAGTAAAAATTAAATTATGATTTCATAGACTGGGTTTGTTTATTCACACAGATTTACGGCATATTGTCTAATTGCGAGTCATTTCACGTATACGCGCAATTCAATATACGGTGTAATCACGTTGGCACCCCGGTTCTCATTAATTTAAATAAGAGACTATGGTCAGTATCAGATACGGATACCAGTTGTTGAAATTTCCAAAATTAACGTCATCATTTCCCCTGATCAGGATATATTATCGACTTGGGACCGCTTAGGAATTTAGGAAGAAGCCAGCGGAACCAACCCAAGCATCAGGTATCAAGAATACAATAGCTATTGCTATTAATAAAGTAAATACGTTTAGTTAAACATAAGTTACTATCTTAATATTGCTAATGGAAAATTATGTCTTTATACATTTCCCAACGATTTAAGATCATAATTGAATACAAAGGATTCGGTAAGATTTGAACTCAGTATAACAAATTTGATTCCCTTACATCGGTTCTTATTTAGACCATCACTCACCTTGTATTGATATTTTCGAGATGAGGAATAGAATATTATGCAACAGATTAAAGTGGTGTTTGAAATAAGTTATTTGTAATAGTGTTCTGGAGACTTAAGATTCAATCGATATTGCCAGAGAAAATAACTAAAAATTAATTATAATTACTTACGATTGACAGAACAAAACACATATGGTTAAATAAAGGATTTTGTTTGAAATTCCGTATACGTTTCTGACTTCAACGTAAAGATTCCCGATTTCGGTAGATGAAATTGAAGAAATTCATCGGTTACATTGTAAAACTTACAACTAATACGAGAATAATAACCTGAGACTATAGTGTTTGTCTTCATAAAGATAACCAACCGTAGTTTCAGTGTTTTCTTACGGAGTTTTTCATCGATAATTAATTTAACTCCCAATTCCCTCTTGAACTATAGATAAATGTATCCCCCACGTATATATCCGTCTTTTGTTTATAAATCATTCCGTCTATTCGGCTAATTTATTTAGTTTTTTTATCTCTCCGTCAATTCTTTTTCGCAATTCATTCTCATCAACGTCCACTTATTTCCACCACAAAAAGCATTATTTATCCCAAGATCTCAAGTTATTTATTACCTCTAATAATAGTTGACTCATTTCTCCGAATCAACTGGTTGGTCTACGGTCATGTAACTATTAAGCCATAGTTTCAATGATTTATGTTAAGACGTCACCTTATAAACAATACAAACTATACAATCTATACAA
Organism: Euprymna scolopes; assembly: GCF_053919585.1. Lineage (NCBI taxonomy): Eukaryota > Metazoa > Mollusca > Cephalopoda > Sepiida > Sepiolidae > Euprymna > Euprymna scolopes. The sequence goes on along the minus strand of NC_136511.1, from coordinate 88,347,119 downwards.
ACTATACAAGCTGAACAAATTGTTGTTCACAAACAACTAATTCATTTTGAATGATACGTATCAGCTATTGTTCTTGTATATTTATTACCATAAACTCTTATACAAGTAACTTTTTAAATATATATTTCAATATATTTCCATCAAAATATATTCTCATGAACTTCTCGTATGGTTATAATTCATGTTAACCTCTTGTATAAAATAATATAAGCACACATTAATATTTACATGGTCTGCTTACATATTTATCTATGTAAATCAGATCTGTTTATATTTTATATATTTATATGTATAGGTCACTCCTAAACGTTTATTAACCGTTTATTTTTAATTTTAGAACATTGCTGATTGCTCGTGATTTGCACTATATTAAATTTAATTTATGAAAAGAGGGCCAAAAGGATCTGAAAATTCATCATAAAAATTCAGATATGTTCAACTTTTGTGAAATTTTAAGAATATACATTAGACATCAATTAATTAATATTATTCAAATTACAGTTTTTATGGTAATATTATTATTATTATTATTATTATTATTATTATTATTATTATTATTATTATTATTATTATTATTCAAATTGCAGTTTTTTATGGGAATAAAATTATTATTATTCAAATTACAGTTTTTTATGGTAATAAAACTATTATTATTCATATAACAGTTTTTTATGGTAATAATAATATTATTGTTATTATTATTCAAATTACAGTTTTTTATGGGAATAAAATTATTATTATTCAAATTACAGTTTTTTATGGGAATAAAAGTATTATTATTCAAATTACAGGTTTTTTATCGTAATAAAATTATTATTATTCAAATTACAATTTTTTATGGTAATAAAATTATTATTATTCAAATTACAGTTTTTATGGTAATAAAATTATTATTATTCAAATTACAGTTTTTTATCGTAATAAAATTATTATTATTCAAATTACAATTTTTTATGGTAATAAAATTATTATTATTCAAATTACAGTTTTTTATATTAATAAAATTATTATTATTCAAATTACAGTTTTTATGGGAATAAAAAATAATTTAAGGAGAATTATACGAGACTAAAATTAAAGTAAAATATTTCTATGTACTGACTTTGATCAACAGTCATAATACAGCAATTAAATAGGGTTTTCTGAATTTTAAATTTTCTTTAAAACCCTAAAGACTTTAATGTTAGAGATTTTGGGAAACAGAATTAATATTGGCCAATCTTGGATAAAGGCTTTAAGGCGTAAAGTTGGTTATAAGTTCACATAAAGTTGGTGCAAAACTGTTTAATTTTGAGAATTACATTAACCATTCTTGAGAAGAGTATCCGTCTATTAATTGTCTATAGTTCTGGGATAAGGTGATTTCATTATGGATTTCGTTTTTCGGACTTACTTCCTCATCTTCGGTGTTTTTTTCACTACGTTTCGGCTGTATCATCCTTCAGGCTTCTTCAGGTGTATCTCGAATTCGGGAACTGTTTTTTTTAAATTTCGAACCCAACCCTTTATTGTTACGAGGGTACCATGTTCTCATTCCATTCAGGCCGTCCTTGCTGCTACCGCTTAATGCTGCTGCTGCGCTGCCATTGTGCTGTCACTCCCACTGCTTTCGCCCAGGATTGAACTCAGCACCTTGGAGACTTGCAATGTCTGTTCCAACGTCTTAGTCGCCTCAGCCATGTGTCACTAGTAAGTCCCAAAAACGAAATCCATAAGTATTCGTCTAATTATGTATAAATCATAAATATATAGACAACTCTGATTATCAATGCATTTTGAACTTAAACAGTAAATGATGATACTACTTGTATTTTAATTCATCACGTATAAAAAATCACATCGCTGAAAGTGAGCAAGTCTGATTGCAATGAAAACGACATAATTTTGCCAGCTTATAAAACGCCGAACTTAACATAGATGAATATATTGCTATGCATGTGTATATATGTGAATATGTTGTCATATTTGTCCGCACTCCCCACCTCTTTTGCTGCAGGCGTTAATAGAATGATCATTTTTAGTAAAAGATGTTGCAAGTATTATACTCAACGTCACGACATAAATCGATCTTTGGGTTGCTATATAAACACCGGTTATGGAATTTAGCAACAAATAAATATAGAAGACTTAATATGAAAGCAAGAAATATCTTTTTAAATATTCTTTTATATAATATTTTGATTGCAGAAATCCTGCTCTCGACCAAAATACCGTAGGTTTGCAAGAATATATGCTACATAAAAATTTCTTATGTCTAGGTTATTAGCCACTATTTTATGTAATTTTAAAACGACCTTTTAGATACATTTATTCGTTATAATAACATTCTACGTTACATCCTAAGAACAACATCATCACAATCGCACCATGTTTAGACGAAGTAGTTCCTATTTTCCCTCTAAACCCAAAGTCTTTCTACCGCACCTAGTAAGACCGGTAAGAAATATACACATATAACTATATTGTCTTGGCATCCTTCGTAACTGGATCGTGCACATTTACAAATAGCATTGTTTTTTTTTTCGTTTTCGAATCTCTTTAACAAAACAGCAATAATGCTATTTTTGTTTTCTTCTTTTAGTTTGTTTCTTATACATACTATTATCTTTCCAGTTCCCGAATCGAAAGTAATAATTTCTCCTTTTTAAAATTCCGACAATTCTCATTAGCTGAGAACTGGGAAATCGATTATTCTGGATTACAAACCTTATTACCAAATGGAACGCGTAAGACCTTAACAAATATGGCAGCTCTCTCTACACGAAACAATAGTTTTATTAATATTAAAACGAACACAAAAATTTTAACCGCTCATAATCATATATTTACGTACTTATATCCCCACAGCTTACTACACACAACTGCCCCTTCACCCCATAAAAACAATTCCCGAAACAAAAAAAAATAACATTTACAAATAGCATTGTTTTTTTTTTCGTTTTTGAATCTCTTTAACAAAACAGCAATAATGCTATTTTTGTTTTCTTCTTTTAGTTTGTTTCTTATACTTTTTATTTATATTTTTCTATGCACACATTACCATCGCGCAGATATACCCCCAAACAAACAAACCCCCTGAAACATAACATTAATATTTTATTTAGAATGACAACTTCTTTTTCTTTTGGTTTATAGAATTTGCGCTTCAGAATCCTGACAGCGATTATCAAGGTTAAATTTAGAGCAAGTATTCTGACACCCCCCACTCACAGGATGGAGTGTATATTCCAAGAGCTGTTCTTAACATTGCGTGTGACTATTCCGATAGCCGTTCATAACATGAGGAAGTAAGGCATGTCCATTTCGAAAGCTGTTCTTACCATGAGGAAGTTGGGGGCTGGACAACACAGCAGCAGCAACTAATACAACAGCAACATCCGTCCTTTATTGTTTTTATGAGGGGGCAGGTTTGATTATAGACCAATTGTTTTTTTAAGGATAAATTTTTACCTTCGATCCACCTACACACTTTACTTTTAATTGACGACTTTCATAGGTTTTCCACTACTTTCTGCTTAAGAAAATATCATGTATATTTGGCGGATACAAATAATTTTCGCGATATAAAGTCCTGTGTTATGCACTTTTAATCACTGCCCTCCAAAATAGTACACACGGGCGAATAACAAATCTAATTTTATCCGACCGACCCTGCAACTCAGACATTTCTTTGTTGGTTCATAGTATTTGCTAAAATCAGAGATGAATTGTTTTGACTCAAAGATCTTATCGACGGCATTTTCATGGAAGTGATAGCCCAAGTCAAACACACAATTCGAAATATTGTGAAAAACCCAAACCCTGCTAGAACTGAAGGAAAACAGCAGGAACGAAATAAGGGAGGTGATTGCAATCCAGAGATTTTGCACTATGTCATGAATAATGTTTTGGAAGGAGCACAAATATGCGAAGCTGAATATAAGTAACATTTAAAAAACATTTTTTTTCATAAATAAAGAGTGAATTTTGCATGTTTTTAAAAATTCCCACTTTCTTGGTCAGAGGTCCTTAAGATTACAGAAAGATATCTATATAAATACAACAGTACATGCATGTGTGTGTAAATATCTAACATGTAAACTCTTAAACTACTGGCCACATAACACTAAAATTTTCAGGAAATAATATTCATGCACCAAGAATGATTTATAGCAAATAATATCTTTGTTTACATGCATGAATAACGCGTACAGACATCGGCAAATTTACATGTAAAATGTACATTAACACCGAGCAGACATTTTGTGCTGTCATGCGCATGCGCACACATAATAGATAACACAACATTAGGCTCGAACGCTAGATGTTTTGATTTAAATTCTAGCTGATAACACCAACTAATTTTTTTCTTTTTTGTATTTGTATTAATAAAAAAGAATGAAATAATACGTAAATTTTATTCGTGGTTTTGGATTTGTCAGCCTATATATCTTTTTTTATTTCATATATGTTTTTAAGCTGGAGGGGTGGAAAATAACATACGGGATACGAACGGTGTTGAAATAATAACATTTAGAAGGCCATTCTTAATATGAGGAGTGAAATGTATTTTTAACTATTCTATACTTTCACCTAACAATATATTAAATAAGAAACTGAAATACGGACCGTGCTGAAATAATAGCGTAATTTGTTTGTAATTAAATAATCGGCCCAGACAATATATCAAAGTTATTTTTGTAAGGGGGGAGTCGACACTGGATGTTACACATATCAAAACTGATCGTCGAAATCCAAGAATTATGAAAAATGATAAAATGTAAATCTATCTATTTGTGTGTTTGTAATGAAATAATCAGGTCAGACAATACATCAAAGTTATTTTCTTTGTAACGGAGGAGGCGATAATGTGGGTTACAAAAATCAAAAATGATTGTTGAAATTAGTAACATATCCAAGAATTATTAAAAATGATGAGATGTGAATTGATCGATTGGTGTGTTTGTAATGAAATAATCAGCCCATACAATGTATCAAAGTTATCATTTTAGTATGGGAGGAGGGCGATAATATGGGTTAAAATAATGAAAAATGATTGTCGAAATTAGAAACGTATCAAAGAATTATGATAAATGATTAAATGTTTATTAATTGATTGGTGCGTTTGTAATTAAATAATCGGCCCAGACAATATATCAAAGTTATTATTTTCGTAAGGTGGGAGCGATAATGTTGGTTATAAATATGAAACATGATTGTCGAAATTAGTAACATATCCAAAATTATGAAAAATGATGAAATGTGAGTTAATTGATTGGTCTGTTTATAATGAAATAATTGCCACATACAATATATCAAAGTTATCATTTTAGTAAGGGAGGAGGCGATTATGTGGGTTGAAATTATGAAAAATGATTGTTGAAATTAGTAAAATATCCAAGAATTATGAAAAATGATGAAATGTGCATTAATCGATTGGTGTGTTTGTAATGAAAAAATCAGCCCAGACAATACATCAGTTTCTGTAGGTGGTTTACAATATTTTTCTGAATTCTCAATAGTAACTTCGGGGAATGACGTCACAGTTGTAGTGGTGAGTAAAAAGCCTCATAATTATGTTGCTTTTTACGTGCTTTGGAGTTCTCTATTAATTAACAAACCTTCACTTTGGTGGTACTGGAGGGAGTAATGATCGTTTTGGAGTCACTATGCAATCTCCCACAATGTGATATTCCTAAAATATCGAATAACTATGGAATCATATTCCGGAAATGATATCGTTTCATCTTACTAATGTGTTGTTGGTGGTTGTGGTAGGAAGCGGGAAGAACTACATTAATATTTAAAATTGTGGTAAAGTAAAAGTTGCCTAATCATCATTCGCGTCAATGCATTTATGTAATTATTTGGAAAACCTGCTGAGTTATGGTCAAGAAATTAAATTATTTCACTTAAAATGATGGTGTTAGTAGTAGGGAGGGAAAGAACACAGTAATGTGGAATTTTGTAGTGAAGCAAGGATTGCCTAATCATTAAGCTTCTCAACAAATTTGTTTATTTGTTTGTAAAGTCTGCTGAGTAATCTTCCAAATATGACGTCTTTTTTTCAAAAAAAAATTGTTGTCGGTAGTGAGGAAAAAATGAAATAGAGTAATGTGGAATTTGATAATGAAGCAAGGGTTGTCTAATCACTTAATTGTGTCAATGTATTTATGCATTAATTTTAAAATCCTGCTGTAACATCTTCCAAAAATTACATCATTTTTCTTATAATAATAGTGCCGATAATAAGGAAAGAAAGAAACGCAGTAATGTTTAAATTTATTGTGAAGCAAGGGTTGCGAACTCATTAACAAACACAATGTATTTATGTATTAATTTGCAATTCCTAATGATCCATCTTCTGAAAATGACTTCAATTTTCTTAAAATTATGATAGCCTTGGTGAGAAGAGAAAGTATTTTATATATGTTGTACACTACCTGTGTGTTAAATTGTTTCATACATGTATATAAATTACCCGTCCGAAGGTAGGTAAAAATATTTTAAATATGTGTTGTAAATTACCCGTCCCAAAAAGGTAAAATTAGTTCATATACCTTCTGTAAATTACCTGTCCTAGGGAAGGTACCATTATTTCATGCATGTGTTATAGCCGTCCTAGGGTAGGTAAAATGTTTCCTTTGCACGAAATAGCAAATGATACATAGACATTAAAAATTTCTCTCTCCAAAGGATAACAATTATATTCAAAATAAGCTTCAATTTTCTCATTGTTTATGCGGTCCCGAGCAACGCCGGGTAGCCCTACTAGACAAAAATAAAGAATCTATTTAAGTTCAAAATCATTCAGTTACAGTTTATACACTCTGTATTTAATTTTAATAATGGAAGAAAAAAAAACGTACGCAGGATTGATAGGTAGAATCCAGATTTAGCTCGTCATATATTGAAGAGAATGTGCATTTATTTTTAATTCATAAATCTTTTAAAAGTAATCATAGTACAAGCAAAAATATGACCACAGCAAACGTTGCGCACAGCATTCGTAATGTAAATTTTGGTTATAATCTTTAGCAAAACCGTTCCAAATTCATGCATATGTATTTATTTAATAGAATGTAAAATGTCAAAGTTATTTTTAAAGAAAAATAACTGACTACAATATGTTAAAATGTACACCGTTTACAGGCAGTGTAGATCCTTGTTTACTAGTGAAACAATACCATCAAACTTATAATTTTAGAGCAATATTTACACTACACTACGTGGCTCATTAGGCCATGGTAAAAGTGTTTGTTAGAGATCAGGGTTCAATCCTTGGTCGAATCACACCAAATACTTGAAAAGATACTCGCTATTCCATGCTAACACTCAGAAGTATAAAGTGAAGGTCAAGAATAAAGTCGAAAAGGAGTGACCTTTAGTAGACAATGAAAAGGGGGTCTTCGAGTGACCCTTGAGTATAGTCAACCACTATATGTTTTTACGTAGGGCTGCTGATGTAGTTTGTGTAGTACCTACTGTATCCGCATTTGGCGATTGCGATTGATTATTTTAATTATATCAAAAGTTCTTTGTTCACTCTGTGGTCAACTGTTGTGTGTAATCACTTACATGTTTCATTACATTGTTGTGGACTTTCTCATTGGTTACATGCCATCTATAGGAAATGGCAAATAATTTGTCATTTTCATCATCGTTTACTTTAATACTTTTGTAAGCTTCATTGAATAAATCAGTTTTTGTGAAAATATTCTCGTACTCGCGTAATCTCTTTTTCGGTTTATTCTTTGATTTTTAAGTAACGATATATATACTACACAAAAAATAATCTCAACTAAATTTTTTCACTTTAATTTGCACTATTTTCAATATACTACCATATGGAACTTAGCCGTTACTACACAAAAGGATAACACGTAATACAAAGTGATTAAGACGAGCAAAACAGGCAGTAAAAATTGTAACGAATAATAAATTAGTTTAAAGATCGTAATATATAATAATACGATAATACATGAAACGAATTGAACTCAAAGAAAAATGAAAATATGTTCATGAAAAACCGTATTTGTGTTTCCATTTCTAGACAAAGTTTACACTTGACTTCCTCACTGTTTGCTAGAAATATGTAAGTGGGGCAACCAAATAGCTATTTATGCTAAAATCGCATTTCCCCCATAATGTTAATGTTTTAGCATTATTTGTGTCGATATATTCAAACAACAAGAAAAACATTGAAACATTCTTAGGAATCCCACAGTGAACGAAACTGAATCGAAAATGTTTCATTTTATCTTATTGCAGCAATAGTCCACAACAGAAGATCAATATTTCTTCTAAAATGAGTCGAAATAGGTTTGAATTACTTCTAAACTGTTTCCAGTTCCTCAACAAAAAAGACATCGAAGGAAATAAACGCTGAAAAATACAACCCTTAATTTTCTCATTAGAAATTTCAAGTTTGTATGTACTCCGGGAACAAGGCTCGGAATGGATGCCAACCTTCTTTATCTTGAGACAATGGCATTCTGCTCCTAGTTTGGTTCACTACAGCATCTCTTGTGGCTAAATAGTCCAATTTATGATTTGCAGCTACGTTGGTAGTTGCTGCAGGTGTAGTCAACGGTAGGGATAGTGGGGGTAGTAGGAATGGACTGTATCCTCTCTCGCCTGTAGGTTCTCTTTTCTTCATCTTGTATTTCTCTCTTTTCTGCAAATTTGATGCCGTCCTTGACCTTTGCTCGCCAGGCTGTGTGATCGGATGTCTTGGACTGGAGATCTTGTAGCTGTTGCAGATGTCCTTGTAGTGCAGATTGGCCGCGTTCCAGAGACGAGCAGGATATCCTTTGGGATGCGACCAGCTTCCATACTGCACACATAACCGAGCAACACAAGCGTCTCTAAGTTAGAATGGAAAACATGCTTGGTATGCCAGCCTGGTACAAGACAATTATATTTGTGACTCGATCCTGCCAGGAGATGCCTAAAAGACGTCTAACACTGCGCATGTGGAAAGCATTTATTCTTCGTTCTTAGTGTGAGTATAAAGTCCTGGACTCACTATCATAAAGAAAAGTACTCAGAACACAGGTTTGGTATACGCTCACCTTCTTAGTGCCAGCAAGGTGTTGTCCGAGACTCTCTTGGCTATAGAGGCCGTGGAAGTGGCTGATTTGCTTATCCTTATGTTGAGTTCTGCGTCCAGAGACAAGTTGCTTGTGGGATCGCCGATAGTGATTTTAAGGGTGTTGTTGATATCTTTACTCATAATGTTGCTTTTCCTAAGACTGATGGAGAGGGCGAACTTAGTACATGCGTTCGCAAAGCGGGAGATGAGTTGTTTAAGATTTCCTCAGAGGGAGCAACGAGATCTGCATTATCTACGAAGAGCATCTCTCTAATGAACACTTTGTGCACTCTCATCTTCGCTCTTAGGCGGGAAGGGTTGAATGGGTTGCCGTTGCTTCTAGTGTGGAGAAAGATGCTGGCGTCTGACTCGTAGAATGCGTAGCGCAGGAGCAAAGAGAAGATGCCAAAGAATGTAGGCACCAAGACGCATCCTTGCATCACGCCACTCTTGACTGGGAAGGAGTCCGAGAAAGATCCATTGTACTGAACGGTGCACATCATTTACTGAAATACCTAAGTAAAATATAAAGGAAAACAAAATGAAACCACCAGCTTTTCGGGTGGCAACTTGGAATGTACGAATCATGCATTCTGGCCTCTCTGACGACCTTCAACGAAGTGATAACGCTAGAAAAACAGCAATCATCAACCGTGAGCTAGCCAAAGAAAAAAAATGACAGCGCGGCCCTTTGAGAGACACGTTTAGTCAACTGTGGAAGTCTTAAAGAGAAGTTTTACACATTCTTCTGGCAAGGACTGGAATCAAATATGCACCGGATTCACAAAATCCTCTTAGCAGTTCGCAACTCCATTCTGCCGGCAATGTAACCTCTTTTCCAAGGAACTGAGTGCATCCTGTCACTGTGTCGCGTCACCTCCTCGAGTCTAATATACATCTTTAGCATTTATACCCGCACACTCTGCTCTCCTGTTAACGTCAAAGATAGTTTCTACGAACGAGGAGCTCGATGCGAAGATCAGAATAATCCCAGAAAATGAGAATGTGCTTCTGCTCGAAGACTTCAACACCCGAGTGGATGCAGACCACAAATTTTGGCTACACTGCACTGGACATTTTGACGTTGGCAAGCTTAATGAGAACGGCCAACGGCTAGTGGAGCTCTGCTCCTACAGCAACTTGTGCATTATTAACACGTTCTTTGCCACAAACTAACACCACAGAATGTTCTGGAAACATCCCAGAGCCAAACATTTGCCCCAGCTGAATTTTGTCATCAGCCGGAAGTCCATGCTAGAATAGATGCCTCTCACACGCAGTTACCACGGTGCTGACTACGACACTAACACTTTCTTGGTCAGCAGCAAGTTACGTCTTCATACTCGACCATCGCTCCAAGCAGAATCGTCACCCCCGTGACACATCAGGAGTGATTATGTAGGAACCCGCGAACGCTTTTCCAAGGCCATCAACAAGGCTCTGGATGATTGCCCAAATTCTATTTAAAAAAGAAGTTAGCAATTTTATACAACCTAATACCACAGATGCATTCGATCAGTTTTGTCACATCACAAGCAGAAAGGCCTAGCCTATAAAATCAACTGTATATTCTTTTGAAAACAGCAGCACCTTCAAAATGAATGTTTCTGTTTAGAGCACAATTGAAACCATGATACTTGACCTCTTCATTCAAAACTTTAGCCATTTTTTTTACAGAACATTTTATATAATCAACAATAGGTTCTCTACAGTGCAATGTAGACTACAATGTATTGTTGACTAAGTTACTGGGTAGAGGTTACGCATACTCAGGGTACACATCCTAACTAAATCAAGAAGTTGATTGATTAATATGAAAAATGGGCGATTTCAGAGATTTCGATGACAATAAATGTATAGGAGCGTGGAACATTTGTTGATCCTCATTTAATCCCGGACAACTTCAGCTAGTATATATATATATATATATATATATATATATATATATATATATATATATATATATATATATATAATTTATCAAGCATTGCCCATGAATTTATACTTTCAGTTTGGCCCCATTCCTTCTTTTTAAACTGTTTTTACTATAACGTCATAGACAACGTCATCACATATGAAGTCCTCATATGCTATGGCATAATGTATAACGCATATTGCACACTTATAGCTGCTATGACGTCATATATGACGCATTTGAACAAACAAACAGATAGAAACACGGTTTTATTCTAATAGATATATACATAGTATACACATATATATATATATATATATATATATATATATATATATATATATATATATATATTACAAAAAGAGAGCAGAAAGTTTTTCCGCGAAATATCTGAATAAGAAAGAATGTCGACTGTCCTCTGGTCATGAAAGTTCTGGAGACGAATGCGTGTTCGAGATAAGTGTATTTTAATTTTTATGTTTAATTTCTAATATTAATAACTACATTCTATTTCAGTACTTAATTTATATTTTTATCTCCTGATTGTTTTATTCAATGATAGCGTTTTCTCGTCATAAATGTTTATTATATCTACCAAGTTGATCTTAAGGATAGCATACTCAACCATTTTATATTTCTTTCATACCCCCCCTCCCCTCAATTTCTGTTTTTTTCATTTTATATTGAATTTACTTATAACGGCACTAGTTGAATTTCAGAAGACCCCCCCTCGCTGTTCTCTTCTATCGCAATTTCTTAAACGTCACTCGCAAAAATTCAGAAAGCGATCACGTTTTTGTTTAAACGGTTAATTAAAAAAAAAAGTCTTTTGGGACGCTGATATTAAAGCTAAAAGTCTTTTCAAATCAGTTTGCACTCTGGAGACGAATGCGTGTTCGAGATAAGTGTATTTTAATTTTTATGTTTAATTTATAATATTAATAACTACATTCTATTTCAGTACTTAATTTATATTTTTACCTCCTGATTGTTTTATTTACTGATAGCGTTTTCTCGTCATAAATTTTTATTGTATCTACCATGCTGATTTCATAAACAGATTAGGAAATTGTATTCATTGTTAATTCGTGAGAGGTGAATCTATCACCATACGTTCTCTTTAAAAAAAACACGCCAGTTGGACTTTTATTAAGTACAATACTTAATAGATTTTTTTTAAAGGAGAGTAGAGGACGTTTTGTGGAAGCGTTATCGGCAGCTCCCGTTACTCTCGCTTCTCTTTATTTGTCACTCAGTCCTCATTTTTTTAATGAGTGATTTTTCTGACAAAGGGAGAAGAAAAAGCTGTATTCTAGGTTAGAAGTATTTTGCGTGAACAGTCGACAGAGATGGCGGAAATTTTCTGTTCTATGTCTATCATTGTAGCCATGTCACTAGAAGGGGGCTGGGGGTAAACGTTTTATCCGGGCTGACGTTATCCGCCTGATAGTCAGGGACCCGAACCTTGGATTAATCACTAAGGAGGCTGTCCTATCAGCAGGCGCAAAGTACTGGGGCTGCTGTATTGCCATTTGGTGAATGGATTCTGGACCATGCAGTAGTCTCTGGTGAGGCCTCTCGATGCCATACTAGTGGGTAATTGTTACGGCTTTACCTTATCATGTGCTACAAAAAATTCTTCGTTACTTTTCTCTCTTTGTTTCCCCTCTCTGTCCTGCTCTAAGCAAGTCTGACGACCTAGTCCACAAACTCCAAACTTCCATCATGACAAGTTTCAATAAAAAATACATGATTAAACCTGGATCTGAAACTTCCAACGTAGACCCCCACTACCATGTCTCCTTCTCCAACATCAGGGGTCTACGTTCTAACCTTCCAGAGGTTGAAGCCCAATTACAGGAGACTAAACCAGACCTTTTATTTTTAAGCAAAACGGGAATTGGACAGACTATTTCCCTAAATGAGTTCGTAATTAAAAGATACTCTAACCTAACTTCCAAATCTGACCCCCAAGATCGCCATGGGCATGGAATATGTACCTATATAAAAGATGGCTTTCCATGTGGTAGGGACATCTCCAGAGAAGATCCTTACTTACCCTATATGTGCTTCCGAGTAGCACTAGCTCACACTACGGCATTTATATTTACTCTCTATCGCCCCCATAATAGCGGAGTTACTATCTTTAAAAGCATATCTGAGAAAATTGACCAAGTTCTATCAGCATATCCTTCAGCTAACATTCACGTATGTGGAGACTTCAATGTTCACAATGTGGAATGGTTGACCCACTCAAACAAGACCGATGATAAGGGGAGATTCTGTCATGATTTTTCCATTGCTTATGACCTCACTCAGATTGTTCACGAACCCACCCGTGTGCCCGACAATGACGGCCAGTATGCAAGTCTCCTAGACCTTTTTCTCACAATTTGCCCTGAACTATGTTCAGTTTCCGTTCTGTCTCCTCTTGGATCTTCCGACCACTCAGTTGTATCAATTAAGATAAAAATGAAATGTAATAAGTCCTCAGACGTACCTCTCCATCATACAGTATATCGATACACTATGGCTGACTAGGATAGTTTCCGTACATTAATATCGGATCTTCCTCTGCGTTCCATGTTTAAAAAGGATATGTCGTCTATAGTATCAGATCTGACGGAATGGTTAATTGTAGGTATAGACAATTTCATACCCTCGAAAAAGTTCCAGCAAAAACCTAACAGCCAGCCATGGTTTTCTTCAGAATGTGCTGCTGCTATTGCGCACAGAAATCACTTTTTCCACTGCTTCCAACGTAATAGATGTATGGAAACTAAAGCCGTTTTCAGGACTGCCAGCAACCATTGTAAGAAAGTAATAAGGAACGCAAGAGAGTTGTATGCTCAGTCCGTCAAGTCCAAAGTAGCTGAGCAGCGGCTTGGTTCCCACCAGTTTTGGCAAATTGCAAACAGAATCCTGAACAGAAGCGTGTGCTCTATCCCAACTATCATCAATAGACCTGAGTTAATCTCGTCAGCATCAGACAAAGCCAAACTCTTTGCCAAGAACTTTGCAACCAATTCTACCCTTTGCGATCAAGGCCGCCAACCCCCAATATTTCCTCCTGTATCAGAAAACACACTATGTGATATACAAATATCTGTACGTGATGTTGCCAAGCTAATCAAAAACCTTTATGCCAGTAAAGCAACCGGCCCTGACGGTATTCCAATTATAGTACTCAAAAAACTTCAATCAGAACTAGCACCCATACTTACAAAACTGTTTAAACGTTGTCTTAAGGAGAATTGCTTCCCATCACCCTGGAAAATCTCATCAGTATGCCCTGTATTTAAGAATTCAGGTGATCGTTCATCCCCCTCTCAGTACAGGCTAATAAATCTCCTGTGCGTCATGAGTAAGTTGCTGGAATCTGCGTTAAATAGAGAAGTAATCAACCATCTCAGCAAAAATAACCTTCTTAGTGACACACAATATGGTTTCCGTTCTGCTAGATCTACAGCAGATGTGCTTACAGTTATATCTCATAGGATTAGCGAATCTCTCGACAGAGGCAACCTTTCTAGGGCAATTGCTCTTGACATATCAAAGGCCTTTGATAGGGTATGGCATAAAGGTTTACTTCACAAGATCTCCAGCTATGGTATAGCTGGAAATGTCTTCTCAATTATTAAATCATTTCTCTCTGATAGGTTCATAAGAGTAGTAGTTGATGCGCAAAAATCAGAAGCTCACAGTATAAATGCTGGAGTCCCTCAGGGGCCCATCCTGGGCCCAACTCTTTTCCTGATCTACATTAATGATCTTCCAAATCACATCCTTACATCATTTGCTTACGACACTACCATCTATGGTAGCACATCTAAGACAGTAAGCGACCAAGTTCTCTCCGATTCTCTCTCTTCTGATCTTGATCACGTTGTACAATGGGGAAAGGATGGCTGGTTACTTTTAATGCATCTAAAACCAAGCGTCTATCTTTACATCATCAACGTTCTGATCCCCATCTGGCATCAATTAAAATGAATGGCTCTCGTTTTGGGGAGGCCTCAAGTTTAGACAGGCTTCTGATTTTGACCTTTACTCCTGATCTTAAATGGAATACGTACATCAAATCTGTTGCCAAGGCCGCTGGAAAAATGGTCGGATCCTTCTATCGATCCAGTAGATATCTCACTGATGATGCAATTCTCTATCTATATAAGAGCCAGATACGTCCAAGGATGGAATACTGTTGCCACATTTGGGCAGGAGCAGCTAGAAAGGACTTGTCCTGCCTTGATAGAGTTCAAAATAGACTTCGTGGCCTAGTAGGAGATGTCCTTTTCTCTTCGCTGCAACCTCTATCTCACAGAAGAGATGTTGCGTGTTTGTCTCTGCTTTATCGTTATTTTCATTTTCGTTTTTCTGCTTTCCAGCTGTCTATGATATGGTTGTCTTCAAGTCCAACGTGAACAAGTTTCTGATGAGCCGTTCCACTTAAGTTAACAAATTTACCGAACTTCCATTCCTATCAATTACTATAGTGTCCTTTTGACTCTCTACACTCTTTAATCCTTATCCTTGAGTGACCTATCGGCCTTGATAAGTGGTGATGCCTATGTAAAAAAAAATGGAAAGGAAAGAAATTATATAATATAAATATTTTGTGTTTAACGGTTAAGGCTTGTGGAAATTCTAATTCAGAAATTTGGATATTGATGCTCCTGATTTGAATACCATTTTTAAACTGACGTTCAAAGTTCTATCATTCTTACCTACTTTACTAGAAATCCCAAAATGATAAGAAAAATGCTGAAAACAAAGAGAGAATTTGCTTAAATAAAAAACTTTACCAGCTGAGCTAAATGCACTATATGACCACATGTCAGTTTTCGAGAATTCTAAGAACAATAGTGTGTAAGCAACACCAGGTTGTATTGAATAAAACTTTGTGAGAAGGTGAAATCCTTAAGACATGGTTTGCATTGCCGCAAGTAACAAACTGATGATTAACAGCATTTTAATGAAATCATGAAAGTTTCTCTTAATATAATCGTTATGTAATTTATGAAATTAATAA
Source organism: Euprymna scolopes (assembly GCF_053919585.1). Taxonomy (NCBI): domain Eukaryota; kingdom Metazoa; phylum Mollusca; class Cephalopoda; order Sepiida; family Sepiolidae; genus Euprymna; species Euprymna scolopes. Next base: position 88,331,102 of record NC_136511.1, on the reverse strand, counting down.
ATACAAATAAAATATGTAAAATCTTGTTTGAACTTGTCCTTTATTTTTAGTTTCATTACTACGCAAGATTAACAGGGGAAAAAAAACACATGCGCATTATTTTCGTGATTAATATACGCATAGTAATGTAAAAAAGCATAGATACATATGTTTAGCAAGCGGTTTCATTTTCCTGAGGGTTTGACGCACGAGATGCAATTGTTTAGCAGTGCAAAACAATCCGCCATTAATATCAGATTTAATCTGGTTGGAAGTGCGCATGCGCTCCGGCTAATGAGAAACGCTTGAGTTATCGGCCATTAGACAATTACGCTGTCCTTCTTCATTCCTTGCCCGCAGCATTTTGGTTTATTGATATTTAAGAAACAATATTCAAACTTGTACTTGCCTATATTTATTTACCTGCATATATTTAGAGTCTAGCAGAAACATTATACATTGTGCAATACTATAAATCACAATTTGCTACATTCATTGTATAGAACAATAACTTTTCAACCTACATTTTCTGTCCTATGATATTATTTAAGTTTTAATATCTATTATCATTATTATTATCATTATTATTATTATTATTATTATTATTATTATTATTATTATTATTGTTATTATTATTATTATTATTGTTGTTGTTGTTTTGTGGCTATTATTAATATCATTATTGGTGTTGTTGCTGCTTTTGTTGTTGTAGTTGTTGTTTACTCACAATGATTTTTCACACAAATCATCAGTATAAATTGCTCACTAACAATAACCACTGGAATTTCATGGAGTTTCTCCAATTTTGTAGTACTCTCTTTCTTTATGATAATACTTGCAACTGATTTTGCGTTATCACAACAGTTTTTTGGTCGATATTTTTTTTAAATTTCTGTTGCAACTTCAAAAATTATTTTTAATAATGCAAGAATAATGCCTTTCGTGATGTCATATGTTTTTTTTTAAATTTTGATATAAGGGTTGATACATTGGATCATTTTAGACAACTGTATTCATTTTAGATTTTATTTAAACAATGAAGTGTGCCCTTATAGGTCGGTAAGTTTGATCTCGTTCTGTCGGCAGGGCAAATTTGGATGAAACTGCACACGAAGATACATCATGTGCCTGCGGAATGCTTTCAACAAGTATCGACAATCGATAATCGAAATAATCCGATGAAAAAGAAACACGCGATTTTAATGAGAGTTTACACCTTACACAGCCTAACATCACAAGTACATTTGGGAAGTTATATTACCACACAAGCAGTACGGCCAGACATATAAGATCAAGAGTTAGTTCTTTGATATAACAGAAGGCGTTGGAAATTAATGTTTTTGTTTAGAGCACGAGTGGAGCATGATACTTTACTTTTACATGTTAAACTTTAATGTGACTTTGTCAAAAATGCGTTATAGTCTACATTGCATTGTGGACTAAATACTGTGGTGAGGCATCTGAAGCTTTTTTCGTACACATGTTTTCCCTGAAGTTAGTAGCATTGCAGCAATGCCGCAGTGGCGGTTACAGTACTGCTGGAGGTGAAGTAATCATATAACATGTTGAATAAAAAGGTTTTTCCTGATCCGGCTGGGGCATCTAAATAGAAGCAATTGCTGTGTGGGGCTACTTTTTCAGTTGCCATGACAGCCTTGATTATAGTATTAAAGACCTTTAATTGTTCATTGTTTAACAATTCAACATTAGGCCCGTTTGTATTTCAAGTCATATTATCTATTGGAGGATCACCTGTTGGTTCAGGTAAACCCATTGCCTGGCAAGAAGAACCATGCTCATTAAATATTGCTTTTATCAAATGAATAACTGGGGATATGTATATACACTGGCCCCCGCCCTTTGCGGCCCGGGCGACAAGATCAAAGTGTAGTATCTGTCGGAACAGATACTGCAAGCAAAGACCATATGTGGGGATAACCCCACATATCTACCTTGGTCAATGTAGGGGCAACCCTTCATACTAACAGTTCCTATCAAACTCCCATTTCCCACCCATCGGGAACTGGTCCCCCATTCCCCCCTCCCTCTCTCTCCACATTAAAAAACGGCCTTGTGCCTAATTTGCTCAGTGGGGAAGCAAATAAATACAAACTGGGGGATATGTATAATATATCAACCAGTCCACTACACTTTACCGTAAAATTCGGCTAAAACAATTGTTGACGAATTACCTCCTTTTAATCGATATTGTCTGCTTTTGACAATTGAAGCGAAAACCTTATTAGGTATTAAATGCTAAAACATTTTAATACAGCTGGCTAATTGGCTACAAAGTAAGTTATTCCGAACTTTGATCTAACATTTTAATTTAAAAAAAAAAAAGCTTAACATTTTCTTGTATCTTTTTTTTATATAAAGAAAAATGTAAGCATCATGCTGAAATAATAAAAATGCCATTCTTAATAAGGGGAGAGGGTTTGACTATTCTAAACCTTCACCTAAATAACCATTTAATGAAAAAAATGTTTAAAATGTTCTTGTATCTTTTTTATAATTTTTGTTAAATAAGAAAAATCAACAAACTTTGATAACACTATTGTAAGAATCATGCTGAAAGCCATTCTTAATATGGGGAGGGGGTTAACTATTCTGAAACTTTACCTAACAATGTAAAAAAAATAAGGGAAAAATATATGTATGAACAATAAATATTTCTTCAGTTAAATAAATTGATAAAGCTGTTGTAGATTCCTAGGACTTCCTGTATAAATTATACTTCCTGTATAAATTATACTGTAAATCTTTAAATAAGGAATAAATATTTATTTAAACCATAATTATTGAAACAGTACTTTAACTATTTTGAACCTTCACCTAAATAGCGATTTAATGAAAAAAAATTAATGGTCTTGTATCTTTTTATTTATAACTTGTTTTAAAATAAAAAATAAAAAAACTTTGATACCGCTATTGTAAGAATCATGCCGAAAGCCATTCTTAATATGGGGAGGGGGGTTAACTATTCTGAAACTTCACCTAACAATGTAAAATAATGGAAAAAATATATGTATGAACAATAAATATTTCTTCAGTTAAATAAAATATACTGAAAATCTTTAAATAGGAAATAAATAAGTGTTTTATTTCATATTAAAAAAATATTGTTGTGTCCCTGTCGGTGGGCATTAGAAGATGATGAATGCCTGTAAAAGAAGCAAAATAAAACAGAGAAAACATAAATAATAACTATGTAAACAACGTGAAGATGTATAAATGTTACAAAATTACTCGATTCGGCATTAAATAACACGAAAAAGGATTGATATGCCGTAAAAAAAACAGAACAAGACATAAAATATGTTTTGACTCTGTGTTACTGTTACTCAGTGTATTTGCGAATGGTGACTTTGGTTATTTATTTAATAAAGTCATTCTTGACTTTTGTAACATTTATTTCGAAACATATTTTTTGTTATGTAAGGCTTACTCCAAACTAAATAAAAAAAAAGTGGCACAGTAAAAAAAACAAAAAAAAACGAACTCGTAACGTTAAATATAAAAAATATATTTATTACTGAATAAAATAAAATAAGCGTTCCGTATTCACTACAATAATAAACAGAAGACATCGTTAAAAATGTAAGTAAAATACTATTTAAACGGTGAAACGATACCTTCTATGCATAATTATCTTTAAAATAATCCCGAACCATAAAAAGACGGTTCATATATATTTTTGTTGTTGTTGTTGTTCGGGAAGTTTTGGAAAATAAAAGGGGTTAATGATTTTTTAACTAATAAAGAGTGAACAATAAAGGGAGATAATTCACATTAATTAATGTTTGCGATGATGATGACGTGACACCGTACGGACAAGCAAATTAATATATAGATAATAATAATAATAATAATAATAATAATGATAATAATAATAATAATAATAATAATAATAATAATAATAATAATAATAATAATACAGTAGAATAGTCATACCTCGTCGGGTCAAGACTTACTTGTATTTCATTATGCTTTCATTTGAAGAATTATATTTCTGAAATTCTTTTTGCATAACAAAATGTAATAATTGTCTTTTGTCTCTCTTATCATTATTTGTGTAATAAGTATATAAGAAATGAGAGTATGCGCGATTTTCACTCTGCCAGTAGCCACCGTGTAGTAATGTCTGTCTAATCGCTTTGTTTTTAATGGGATGGGCATCCTACCGTATGCCAGATATTCACTCAATATTTCAGTCACTCAAATAAAAAAAAAATTAACTCTAACTTTTGCTTTAGATGCAATTGTTTATATATATTGCACTTGGTTCACCGCTTTTATTCGACAGGTAGTTTCTTAAATTCTTTTTTATGAATTCTGCTGATATCTTCTTAAGATTCCAGTTTCCTTTCATATCGTACATAAAGTTTTTATTATCTTCTCCCCTACAACTTTATTAAACACAGAACCGTCAGGGACACAAAGTTAGGGTGCTAATTTCTCCCTATTGTCCCATATCACTGTATTAGTCTCAACAGCTCCGTTTTCCTAGTACGCATCTATAAGAATTTTATAGTCATAATAGGTTTTGTATGACTTATTTCCAATTGTTCTTTCTGGTATATTCTCCCACAATTGGATATACATCGTTTTACAGATTTTCCAATAGAGATATTTACGCACTTCATTGTGCCGCAAAGCAGAACTTTACAACTTGATCCCACGTGGTTAAGACTCTCTACTAATATGTGGCAGAACTTGCACTTGTTATTACTGAGACCACTCATCTTTTTAAAGGCATTGATCATTAATACTTGATCTTGTGCCATTATAACTCATTATAGCTTGATTCTATTATAGCGATTCTCTTTTCATCCAGTCTATGAAGACTTATTTAGTTATATAGTATTTTATTTTATCTGCATCTTTCAATCGCTATCAGACGAAACGAAAATCTAAGAAAATTTTGTACTACTCTTTCTGCAAACCCTGATCCTTTCTAGCGCCATTTTTGTAGCTTGTAATTCTGTTGTATAGGTAAAAGAATTTGTTCATGAGTGTATATGATTGTGGCTACTGCCTCTGTTCTATTCGGGGGTTTTGACTTGGCTGCATAAAGAGTGTGTTCATGTATTTTTCTTTGTGCTCCTTACATTTGTCTTTACCAATAGGGTTGATTAGTATGTTTTTTTTGTGAGGGGGGGGGCAAATATATCTGGTTTTTACGCATGGTTATAGAGCCGAATCCTCATGCCTAATCGATACGGATTTGTTTGACAGTGATTAATTTTGTTATACCATTAATAAATAATGATACACCAACCCAGCTATAACAGATGTTCAGAATCCACAGGAGAATGTTAAACTAATATCTTATTTGCAACCTTATTCAGACAAGTACTGGCTTAAAATACTTTTGTTTGAGTCTGATGCTAAATTTATACCTTGTTATGTCATACGATTTGAACGTTTTGTGTATATGATGAATCTTGCTTTATTTATAAACGTGAAAAGTTCTTTTAAAATGCCATATTTTGAAGTAATGTCAAATGATTTTGGAAAGTTGAACAAATTCAGATCACATGATGGACTCAAATTAAGCTTTCCCGTATAAATTTCAGATCTTCCCACTTAGTTATTTGTGTTGCGAAATTTGTTTTAATATCTAGATCAAATATGTTTCTCTGGATACCATCTCTTTTATGCATTATTACTCATTACCTGCGTCGTTTTGTATATGGAGTAAGATAGTACAATGGCTTATTTGGATTAGAATTGTCTTCTCGTTGTTTAAGTATTGGAATTATAACCGGACTATAATTGTATATTGTTGAATAAGGATTTCATAAAACACCTTAATAAGTAAATCAGATTAAATAAAATTTTGTTTAATGAAGTAAATATTTTTTATGTTGTTTTAGAGCCACTTCCGCCTCTAGCAATGAAGGAAACACAACAACGATAATGCCACTTAATCAGAAGTTGTTAAAATGAACAAAAGACGCGTGCTAATATTTATCGTATATTTTGCCGCAAGAAGCACGTGTCTTATACAAAGCTGAGTGACATTCGATATAATCTCTTGTCCTACACTTTGGTGGTGGGAGAAGGATTGGGAATAAGACTATGTCACTAATCCTTCTCACCTGGTTGTCCAAGTAACGATTTTATTTTTCCTCAAGTACATTAATACAATAAAAGAGGTCTAGTATGCAGATTACCCCTAAAATGATATATATATATATATATATATATATATATATATATATATATATATATATATATATATATGAACTGGTGTGATAGCAGATCGTAAATCCGCGGAGTTTCAAAGAATGCTAATTCTTCTAATCAGAGGAAAAACTGTTAGCAAAATGATCAGATAATCACGCTAAAAAATAGCATTTCTATGTATTTGTATACACGATGTTATAAAAATATATATTACAATTAAGCTGCATAAGCTGCATAAGGAGTTCTCAATAAAAAATGCACAGGATTAATATTACCAGGTGTGTTTTATATATACACGTTGTGTTTAATTTAGAAAGCCATCCAATCAGGTTAATTGTTATTCCAACTCATTAGCTAATAGCAGGACTTATCTCAGACAAAGATTCGTTTGCCTTTTACTTCCTCCTTCTTTGTTCTATTTTCAAGAGACTACCTCGTTGGTTTGAAAGTGCTCCTACCTCTTTCCATACGCATGTATATAACACACACACACACACACACACACACACACAAACACACACACACGCGCGCGTGTGCTTATATATTTTTACAACTTTTACCTTTTACTAAGCCCAATAAAATTGAATTGCTATCGACTTGTATAGTTCTAAGCTTTTGAGGTCGTTACTTGAAATTTCAATATTTTCTTCTTTATTTCTACTTGGCACAACGTGAATCAATTTAAGATTACCATTGCTTTTTTTTTTTAAAGGCCGCTAATTACAGAATGATTATATAGTAAAAAAGAAACGGGATTTCGATATTGACACACTGTCCAGTAATTGGATCCGGTAACCATTTTTAGTTCTAAACGTGAAATTAGCAATTCTTTAAAATTAACCGTTCACCTATATTAAATTTGGTGAAAGAAGCGAAACAAAATTAAAAATAAACAGCTTACGGTTTCTGAAGTTTACAACTTTGCATGTCGATAAAAAATAATTTTTAACACGTTTAATAAAATCATTTGTTCTATATGTTTGGGTATTTTTAATTCCTCAGTTACAAACTATTGTACATCACTAGCGACACATCTTTAATAATTGAAAACGATACACGCGTAACG
>NC_136511.1:88291365-88318865 GCF_053919585.1 Euprymna scolopes | reverse complement strand
TTGAGAACTCTACCAATCTCCTCCGTCAATTTTAGGTCTAAACACTTGAAATTTTCGATATAGGTTCCTTGGACATGGATCTAACTTAACTTGCTTTGAGCCCAAACAATAAATGTTAAGGGGTAATAATAGGGGCCAAAGTTAAAAAAATTGACCACTGTGGTCTCTACCAAATTAGTTACCTCTATATAAATGTATGTATGTATGTATGTATGTATGTTTGAATATCTGCCTAAAACTGTCGACAGAGGGGACGGATTTTCACAAGATCAGTATCGTTTTGAAGTTCTACCTTTCAGATGACAAATATCGAAAAATTGGCTAAAAACATTAATATCTTCACCTTCAACTGGGCAGTTTTCTACAGGAGGGGCGGCCTTTTTCGCCGATATTTTCGAAAGTCATACCCTGTTTCGATCGTGTAGCCTTAATTTAAACCTACGTCACTTCCGATTTGGCGATGGTCGTAACAGCAAAACGTCAGTTTTTTTCCCCGTCCGTTTACTCCTTCGCGGTACGAGTTCGAACTTACCTTCGTACTACCACTTTTTTTTTCTTGCTCAACATACACATCCAAACAAACCTGACAACGCCGGGATGAAATGCTAGTATATATATAAAAGTGAACGTGTCTGTGTGTATGTGTGTGTGTGTGTATGTGTGTGTGTTTATACTTTTCCTTACGCAATAACTCTGTCAATTTTCAGTCTACAGACTCGAAGTTTGATATACCGGGTACTGAGATTTTGGAAAATCTAGGTGATCGGTTTTCGACCAGAAATTTAGCTGTTAAGGGGTCAAAGTTCAACGATTTGACCTTTGAGAACTCTACCAAACTCCTCCGACAATTTTGGGTCTAAACACTTGAAATTTTAGATATAGGTTCGTTGGACATGTATCTAACTTAATAACTTGATTTGAGCCCAAAACAATAAATGTTAAAGAGTCATAATAGGGGTCAAAGTTAAAAAAAAATTGACCGTTTTTTTTTCTCAGCATACACCTCCAAACACACGGGCAACGCCGGGCCCCCATGTTAGTATATCTATAAAAGTGAACGTGTCGTTGTGTCTGTGTGTCTTGTACATTTCTCTCCGCAATAACTGCCAATTTTAAGTCTACAAACTCAAAATTTGATATACAGGGTACTGAGATTTGAGAAAATCTTTGTAATCCATTTTCGGCTAGAAATTTGGCTGTTAAGGGGGCAAAGTTCAACAATTTGACCTTTGAGAACTCTACCAAACTCCTCCGACAATTTTGGGTCTAAACACTTGAAATTTTAGATATAGGTTTGTTGGACATGTATTTAACTTAATAACTTGATTTGAGCCCCCCAAAAATAAATGTTCAGGGGTCATAATAGGGGTCAAAGTTAAAAAATATTTGACCTCTCCGGTCTCTACCAAATTACTCAGACAATTTCTGGTCTAAACATTTAAAATTTTACATAAAGGGTATTCAGAGATAGGGCAAACGTTTTAACCGGTTTTGGCCAAAAAGTTGGCTGCCAAGGGTCGAAGTTCAACAGATCTGACCTTTGCAATCTCTAGCAAACTATTCGGTCAATTTTGTGTCTAAACATTTGAAATTTTACATAACGGGTTTTTTGACACGCAGCAAGCTGATTAAAAATCAGTTTTTGGGCGGAAATTTCTGGCAAGAGGTCAAAGTTTATAGAGTTGACCATTGCAGACTCTACCAAACTCCTCCGCCAATTTTGGGTCTTCACACTTGAAATTTTAGATGTATGTTACTTGTACATGGGTCAAATATTTGAATCGAATTTGAGCCCAAAACAATAAATGTTAAGTGGTAAAAATTAGGGTCAAAATTAAAAAAAATTGACGTCTGCGTTCTCTACCAACCTTTCTGCATGTTAGTTAAGGAACCCTATTATACAGAAAGGCATTACTTTACATATTCACACTTTTTAGTATATACATATGCACATAACCTTATGAACAGTACATAGGGCCCGAGCAAATTCAGGCGGAACTGCTAGTATATATATATATAACCACAATGTAATGTTTTTTAAAGTCTTTATCAAATAAAGATTTAAACTACAATTATTTAATATCATTTGGGACACAATGTTGGTTTGATAGAACTTGTAATAAAGGAAAAACATTGCTTGCATTTGAATTCAGCATAGCTGATTCTATAGTTCGCGACAGTATACATTAAATCAATAAGGCCGCATCCGCTTTTCTGTCGGTCATAAAACAAAAATGTTTAGGAAAAAGGATGACGAATTGATGGGTCGGATATTACCGCTCTCTAAATGAATGTTACGAATCGCTCAAACTGGGTCAACTGTAGCAGGGTCACGTGACGTAATTACTGTAATCTATCTTAAAATAATTATTCAATTATTCCTCAATAAAATTAGTTTCTGACAACAAATTTATTATCTGTTCGGCTTTTGTTTATCTGTTACGAACTTTTGATTTATACCAACTTATCAGACAGATAGAACCATATATATATATATGATGTATGGTGCGAAAAGATCTTGATTTGTTTCGAAACGAAATCAAGACACAGTGGTTTTCTATTTTGTCATTTTTACCATTATATATACATATATTATATATATATATATATATATATATATATATATATATATATATACAGAGAGAGAGAGAGAGAGAGAGAGAGAGAGAAAGAGAAGAAAGCGAAAGAGAATACTAAATAAATTAATATAAGGATAAGATTCATATAAAATAATGTTTGGATCGAACTAAACAAATTCTTTCCAATTGGCAATGACGGTATAACGCTCACTCTTCAGAAAACAAAACGAATAGAATTATAAATTTACAGATTTTAACCAGGTTTCAAAAGTTGGTGTAAATCATTGATTTTAAAAGCATTTAGAAATGTTATTAAATAGTCGGTAAAAGACGAAATTTGCCCCAAAGAAAAAACAAGCCAAAGTAAAAGTATCATTTATCTTTTCTTGAAAGTATATATTTAAAATAAATTTAAAGTAAATCTCCATCGTTTCAGCAATAAAATGCATCAAATTCTCTGACATTTAAAGATAATCCAAGGTCATATTTCTTTGTGATCTTTCTTTAATATGCGGATGATTTATTTTATTTGTTCAACGAATTTGTTAATTAAAATGTATTTGAAATGTATTTTTCCGAGGACAGCAACATCGTTAATGCTTTATTTTCGATAGCTTCTTCCGGCGAATATATTTCTTTTTCATTTAGCAATTCATTTGATATCATTTCTCGCAAAACGTAGCATTCATGTTTTCTTTGAATATTTTACTTGGAAAAATAGCGTTTTATTTAAATACTTGTACTTTATATATATATATATATATATATATATATATATATATATATATATATATATATATATACAGAATAAATCGAGATGAGCTTGCTTGCTTGGGCGTTTAAACCGTCCATCCGGATTCTGATTTCCGGTTTAAAAAATTCGTTTGCTTACCTACTTCGCTTAAGTCCGATATTAAAAGACACTGTTTTTATTCAAATCATACACGAGGCCCACCATGTTTTTTATTTAACTTATTTTAACTTACGAATAAATGTAATTTAACCCTGTTGTGTTAAAAAATGATTTAAATATGCAATATATTTGTAAAATCATAACCATATTTAGCGCTTTTGTGGATGCTGATGATTTATTCTTTAAGGCCTTAAAAATATTTTGTTTTCAAGGAAAAAGGTGGTAGTCGCCTTAATTTTAATTAGTGCTTGCAATAGTGCTCTTGAGGCTTCCCGAGTTTTATATTTTTCACTTACCACTTCAAAAATGTTTTCTCAAAACAATAAAAGGCAATATAATCTCAAAATCACTTTTATTTTGAACATTTAAGAGCCAACGAGTAGACTCGTACTATTTAATAAATAGCCCGTGTCGTTCAATGCAAAAGCACATTTTAAAAAGTCGTAAATGAATAAATAAAAAATAATGATGGAGGTGGGCAAACCGAAATTTTCTCAAAGTGAAATGACGCAAAACAAAAAAATAATAATGGCGGGGGGGGGGGCGGTTGAAGGAGCCAACCTCAATTCTGGACTGTAAATCAGTTCTGAAAATGGGGGATAGATTTACTAGAACGTTGTATGTGAAACTGAACCCCCTTTCAAATATTTAAACATGTGATTGTGAGCATTTTTTTCAAGTTGGAAGGCGAGATGGGAACAGAAAGTGGAAATAGAGTGGGTCATAAGTTCCAAACATTTGAAAAACACGTAGAAACCATTCAAAATATGTGTGTGAGGTACTTTTTATTATTTTTTTTTAAAGATTTTCACCGTAAAATATTCAGTTAATTATTATTTCCTAATATTCTTAAGGGTAGACCTGTACAATGCCCACTCTCGCCTTTTTCTTTTTTCTTTTCGCTTTTTAAAATTATTTTTACAACAGATTACACCCCTCTTATATGAAAGAGAAATGATGTTAAGATCTTTATTATCCAATGTATTCCGTATTGTTTTCACTGGTCACCACGTTTGTTTTCGCTGCGCGTGCATTAAATTTTTGTGCGTTTATACATTAATTTTTTATAACCACATGCACATTTATACGTTAATTCCGTATACTCACTATTCCATAGCTAGCCAATACTAGCATATACTAACCCAACAAGGCACGGGTATATACATATATATATATATATATATATATATATATATATATATATATATATATATATATATATATAAACTAGCACTCCGCCCGGCATTGACCGGTCGTAAAATAGGCTTAAATATGATATTTTGATTAATGCAGATTTCGTACTTATTGTTATACATGCTTGGGTTCCCAGCATTTCCCGGGTATTTGGAGGTGTTTTGAGCAAAATAAAAAAGTGGTAGTAGGCAAACAGACTCGAAACCGTACCGCGAAGGAGGAAAAGAACGTGAAAAAGAAAACGTGGCGTCTTGTCCGTTGCATCCATCGCCACACTGGAAGTGGCGAAGTTGTAAATTAAGGCTAGTCAATCGAAAAAAGGGGATAACTTTCGAAAATATCGGCGAAAAAAGCGACCCCTCCCTGTAGAAAAGTTCACAGTTGAGGATGTTTTCAGCCAATTATTCAATATTTGTCGTTCGAAAGGTTGAGCTTCAAAATGATACGGATCTCGTGAAAATCTATCGCCTCTGTCGAAAGTTTTAGGCATACATACATACATACATACATACATACATTTTAACAGACAGGTGAAATTTATACTATAGATTATATTGGACCCAATGTATAGTAATGATTTAAAAAGTAAAAAAAAAAGACTCGTGTGCCACTATCAGGAATCGAAATCAAAACGTTTATTTTACAATTTACTTTTTTCCTATAACGTTAATGCTTTAGCTATGAAGACATACTTGCTGCAAGGGTAAAAATTTAAACATGAACCAACAGCTATTACGTTACGCATGCATATTCGTCATGCTCTTATTCGTCCTTCACCTGGCAAATTCCATTTTTTAAACATTTTTTTCACTTTTGCATCGAAAAAAAAACATATATAGTTTCGCATTGGTTAGAATACCCTATCTATTAAGTTTCATGTCCGTAGACAAAAATCTGACAGAGGAGTTTGGTAGGCAAAACTTTTGAAACAAATATTTATATACGCATGCATAAAAATATATAGAAAGAGGTTTGTGTTTATTGTAACATTTTTTCGCAAATATTACGCAAGTATAAATCATGTATAATATCTGCATTAATATAATTACACGTAGATGATCATTCCATAAGATAACCGAAAAAAACTTATACGCAATTAATTCAGATGAATTTTTAAAAGAATATGCAAATTACCAAGATCTTTTGTAGATGAATGCAATTCCACGACCAATATATAACACATTTGTATTTTCTTTACAAGTAAACAGAAAAAAGAAACGATGTTTATAAAATTTTATGTTCACAAATTTGTTCTATTGCTTACAAAACAAGAAAACAAGAAAAAGAAAGTAAAGAAAGAAATAAAGAAAGAAAACACGCCCACACGATATCATTTGGGAATCTTAGATAGGACGCCCCCGGTGTACTTGAGGTATTGTGCTGAATGAGAGCTTTAGCTCGGAGCAAGCATAGATTAGCAAATGGTACAGTGACGAGGATAACCATAGATACCACATCCCCAATTTTTAAGTGGCCTTGTGCCCAAGTTTTTGTTTATTTCTGTTTTGTTTGTAAACTTTCAGAGTGAATCAAAAAATATACAACTCAAAGTGTAATATCTGTTCTTACTAAATTTTTTTTCTTTCGCGAGAGGCAGTGCTGTTCTGGCAGCACATTCTCGTGCCTGGAACACACTGACACAAGCTCTTGTTTTTTTTTGGAGGGAGGTATCGTTCTGTTCGCAACACCCACTTTGTTTATCTTTCTCGATTCTCCCCCCGCGAGGGGGATGTCAGCTGATAATTGCGATCTTCTCGCGAGGAAGGGTCGGACACTCTTTTTTCACTCCTATTAACCCCTCACTTCCTCTCCCAGTTCTATCGCCCTCTCTTGACACTTTTGGCGCCACTTCTTTTTGGCGCCAAATTTGGATCCCCACTACGGACGCCATCTCAACATGACGTGTTTTGGCAACATTCGAGATGAAACCAACCGAAGAGAGTTTCAAACGGACACCCCAGCCCAGGGGCCACCACTATGGATACCCCCCAGCCTGGAGCTCACCATGGAAACAACTGCTCCTCAGAGGACGGCTACCCATCAGGAGGAGCAGAAACACCAATAAACAATGGGGCGTATCGCCCGGACAAAAAATCGACAATGGATGCCCCCCCTCCTTGAAGAGGGAAAATGTACCAGCAACTTCCCAAGAGGGAGAAAAACAAATGTCGAACGGAGCATCCTACTCTGACCACAAAAGGAAGAGGCGCTAGCCCCAAAGGACAATAAAGGAGACAGTACTCCCCAGGATGGCTGCTCACCCAAAAGGGAGCAAAACAGGAGAATCAGAGGGCATACCGCCTCGATCTCACCAACAAGGAAGGGGCAGATGCCCCAAGGACAATAAAGGGGATAACGCTCTCTAAGAGACCAACTCCCCCAATATAGAACTGTTCCCAGAAGAAATATCGATCAAGAAGAGTCGCTCCCAAAAGAAAAGAGGATGCCCCTCCTCAATCCAAAAAAGCAACACTTCCACAACTCCGGGGAGGTAGGAGGCGTCGCAAAAATGGGCAGATGCGACCTACAATAAAGAACCCCCAAAACGAACCCACCCCATCAAAGACCCAACACCAACACCAACAAGAGAGTATGCAAGGAGGAAGATCGCAGAGAAGCAACTGCCTCCATAAGAGTACAGAGACCTGTACTTGACCAAGCTCATGCAATACATAGAGGGAAAAAAATAAAGCCAGTGCTAGGGCAGAGTTCTGTCTATTATCACCTCAGAAATACCAGAAAACCGCCTCCTGGGAATGAAAAAAGAGGACATGGTGAGCTCCTACACAAACTGAACATTCTTGCCCTATACGTGTACCAAGGAAGCTTTGCTATGTTGGACATCCTCTAACCAAGCAAGGAAGATGCAGATAAACTCTGCCGCAAAGAAATGAAGCATGAGAGAGTCAGATTAATACCGGAATATCAGGGAAAGAGAAGGAGTCGGCTGCAGATATTCAACGTACCAAGCCAAGTACGTAAATAACTCTTGGGATCCCTCTTCAGCCAGTTTGGAACGGTAAAATAGGTGGCCCGATACAGTCGAAAACCAGCGTACACCTGGGCTGCTAAACAGTGGCAATTAGGCTGGTGAGAGAGGGATTCCTGACGTTAACAGCGCTGCTGACCTTCAACCCCGGTATACGGTGGCCGTGGGAGACGTTTTTTCAAGTTACGATGTTAAATGCGATGTTTTCCGGCTCCTGGTACGCTATTTTCCCCGCCTTTCGGTGTTATTTATAATGTTATTTGATTATATTCGTGTGTATTATTATATACTCTATTTTGTTACTAATTTTTAATGCTGTATCCCGAGATTCCACTATATATATATATATATATATATATATACTAGCAGAAGTACCCGTCGTTGACTGGGTTCAAAAACAGCAAAGAATCGATATAAGTATGAATAAGAAGAAAATGACGCCCTTTTCAAGCAGAACTGCTTCGTTTCAGTTTTACAGTATTAAACGGTGTAGTATTGCACCGTCGGATTCATGGTTGTACTATTGTAATGTAAAGAACACGCAAAAAGGGTTGTAATCAACTGAATTCCTTCTAATACACTTAAAAAAGCTTAAACAGATATATAAATAAAAATAAAAAAAGTTATGTAAATGTTTTTAAAAAGACACGTAATCACGTGAGCAGGAGTTTTTCCTTCTTTTGACACGATAACAAGTAATGTTCTTATTTTTTATTATTTATCTATTTATCTATTTTCGAAAGATAGTCACGTTCAAGTGAAGAAGAGTTATGCAAAATTTGTGTCGAGAATTGTCTAAAGTTCCGACTTTTTTTGGCTTTCACTTTAATAAGAACGTAAATTTATGAGGTGAATTTATTCGACACAATATGATTCAACTAAAAAAAATAAATAAAAGCTAATGTGAATTATGATTAAAGTTAAGGTGTTATTGTGCACCCTCACCCCTTTTAAAAAACTTTGTTAAAGTTTGTGACACATTTACATTCTATGGAGTTCAGGTGCAAACGAACACCCCATAATTTTATTATACCATATTTCTTCAAACTGAAACATAATTATCAAAATATAATTACGCACATAGATATGAAAAATCTTTGTTAAAGTTTGTGGCATATTTCCATGGAGTACAGGCGCGAACGCAGACCCCATAATTTTATTATACCATCCCTCTTTAAGTTAAAACATACTTCTCAAAGTATTCTTGTGTACATCTATATCAAAAACCCTTATAAACGTTTTCTTTTCATTTTTTATTTCCATACTTTGGAGGCCAGACTCCACAATTTTTATGAACCACCGTTCTGCCAGATACAAACATACCCATTCCTGATCCTCGATACATCTTCTCTCATTATATGCAATCAGTTTTTTTAAAATAGTCAACCATATAGGAGCGTATTCGTGACCACACACACACACACACACACACACACACACACACACACACACACACACATAGCCGTTCAGCTTTATATTATAGATATATATATATATCATTAGGCTGATTTGCGAAAAGTAGTCATAAACAAGTAAAATGCAAGGGTAATATTGATGTTAATCCGTCTATTTTTATTAGAAAATTTGTTAGAAAAAGTAATTGTCAAACACCTTTATAAACACCCAGACTTTATTATCAAGAGAGTATCTATGTTTTTTAAAATGAGCAAACTACTTGTATGAATTAGATATTTAAAAAAAAAATTAGGAATACTCATAAAATAATTGTATTATAAATACATATATATACCCACATACACACATATATAATAGTAAACATGCTTGGTATGCCAGCCGGAGACAAGACCACTGCGTTTGTGACCCAACTTTGTGCTTTGCCTATTCTTAGGTGAGTATCGTGTTATGAGACAAAATAGTTAAGTCAAAGTAGGTAAACTTTTCATCCACTTTCAAAATGTGATCGCTGATAATGATTGAAGGTGTCTGTTGACATCTTGAACAATAATGTTGGTTTTCTCCAGACTTGTCTTTTGCATGCGTTCGTAAAGCGGGAGATGAGTCGTTGAAGATTTTCCTCAGAGGGGGCTACGTTATCTGCGAGGAGAACCCCTCTAATGAGAACTATGTACATTCTTGCCTTAACTCTGAGACAAGCTAGATTGAATTGGTGTCAGTCGCCACTAGTGTAGAGAAAGATATTATTGTCTTACTCATGGAATGTGTAGTGCAGGAGCAGGGAGAAGATACCAAAGTGCGTAGGTGCCAATGCTCATCCTTGCTTCACGCCGCTCTTTGTGAAGCGGTTTGAGGATGATCCCTAGTATTGGACGGTGTCCATCATGCCGTCATAGAATAATACGATAATGTTCAGGAGTTTGGTGGGACATCTAACCTTGAAAGTGAAAAGACCCGTCCCACTAACCAAGTCAAATGCCTTGGTCAATTCGATGAAGGTGAGACACAATTGATGTCTCTGTGCGCGCCTGATTGTGAATAGCAGCGACTTTTTATGAGAAGTATTTATTGACATTTGATTTGAAGATGAACAAAGTAGCTGTACGTTATACACAGACGAATAGAAGCTCGGTTCATGGATATTTTGGCTTCCATTAAGCATATGGGTGTAAGAGGATCATTGTGTCCATTGTGGTAAGTAAGACAACTTCTTGCTTCTACTGTAATAGATAGCAAAATTAGCGATACAAGTAAACATGTCATTCAAATATAATCACCAACAATAAACGCGTGTTTGTTTAGCATGCTTATTTGAATCATTTATTCATGTTGGACACAGTAACTATCTTCACATTTAGATGTTTATGTACGAATATCAGAAAAAATTATGTTTATCGGATTAAATAGACAGCTAAAATATATTCGGCGCCAGTTTGATTCGGATGGTCGAGAGTTGATCTGAATAGATGCTAGCCATTTCCAAATCATTATGCACGAAATATACAAAATTACAAGCTTGAAAGACAGAAAAATAATATCCAAAATGTACGATCTGTTTTATTGCTAGACAAGATGAAACGGTGAAAAATAGAAAAATAGCTAAAAATGGATTTACATAAGGATTAAGTAGGATTTGTCCTAAAAATACTGCAGTTGAAATCGGTTCATATGTTATACATTGTCATGAGAAGAAACTTGCATATGTATGCGCTTATAATCGGTTAACGGCTCATAGTAACGATCTTTAAAAATAAAAAATAATTTAGAAAATGACAAAAACATCGTAGCGCCTCGACTGTGAAAGCAACTCAGAGCATAAATGAACAATAAATATACGGTAAATGAAAAAAATTGTGAATAAAAAGAAACTGAAAACTTTTAATGAGCGAATAATTTCTTTTATCGAAAAAGATAGTAAAAATTATGCATATATATAATTTATTAAAGAAAAAAGAATTGAAAATTAGTAGCATAAGATTTTATAATGAAGAAATGACAGCTGGTAAAAAAAAATCAACAAGAATATGTATGTGAAAATACTTGGCAGTCCCCGGGAAAGAACGGGATTGTTGTCAAGTATATAATATGAACAAAAAAGTAAATACACTGTGGAAATGCACTATATCGATATATAAATTAAAAAGCGTAAAAAGTTTGAATAAATAAAAGTGATTGCTGATGGGCGTGGCATTTATTCTAACTGTAGGCTATTCGATCAAGCGAGAATGAAAAAGAAAGGCCTGTAGTAGCAAATCTAAACTTCCCATGTAAAAATTGTTGATTGAAAATTGCGATCTGTATTTAGTTAGTATACGTATGTATATAGTAAGTATAATTATGCATATAGTTAGTACAAGTATGTAATTAGTTAGTGTAAGTATATAGATAGTACAAGTGTGTATTTAGTTAGTATAAGTATATATTTAGTTAGTTTAGGTATATATTTAGTATAAGTATCTATTTAGTTAGTATAAGTATGGATATAATTAGTACATGTAAGTATTTAGGTAGTGTAAGTATGTATTTACTTAGCATAAGTATGCATTTAGTTAGTATACTGATGCATATAGTAAGTATATGTATGTATTTTTATAAGTAAGTATATAGTTAGTATAAGTATGTATATAGTAAGTATAAGTATGCATTTTGTTATTATAAGTATGTATTTAGTATAAGTATGTATTTACTTAATATAAGTACGTATATATTTAGTAAAAGCATGTATATAGTTAGTATAAGTATTATATAGTAAGTATAAGTATGCATTTAGTTAGTATAAGGTTGTATTTAGTTAGTATAAGTATGTATATAGTTAGTATAAATATGTATATAGTTAGTATATGTATATAGTTAATATAAGTATGCATTTAGTTAATATAAGTATGCATTTAGTAAATATAAGTATGTATTTAGTTAATATAAGTATGCATTTAGTTAATATAAGTATGTATATAGTTAGTGTAAGTATGTATACAGTAAGTATAAGTATACATTTTGTTAGTATAAATATAAGAAGTGATTTACAATAGCAATGTATTTAGTTAGTATAAATATGTATATAGTTAGTACAAGTATGTATTTAGTATAAGTATGTATTTAGTTAGTATAAGTATGTATTTGGTTAGTATAAGTATATATTTAGTATATATTTAGTATAAATATGTATTTTAAAATAGCAAAAATTAGCTAAGCGAAATAATCAGTGAAAATGTGATACAAAGAATATTTTTGTTTATAAGGTCGTGGTAATGAAAATAGATATAAGCATTTGAGTGAAAATTACAACGGCTTCCTCTATATATCAGTCTTTTAGGAGTGGCACGCAAGTTGGATAAAATATAAAATATATTGGAATTTGTACGTAATGAACGCATATTTTCTTAAACACACATCAATACATGTCATAAAGCCTGGCTATGTTCTCATAGCTTTATGACGAGCTTTATGGCAAGTATATATCGCTTGTGATTATATACCCCTAATGCCCGATGAAATAAGAAAAATCAATACAATCTTGGAATTATTAAAATAGTTTCGTGTTCATCATACATACTGAAAAAAGAATATTCTGTGAATCATTTTCTAATTTCCGATAAAAAAAAAATCTAACAATAATTAAAGTTTATGATAGGCGTCTGTAAGTTTATGATAGGCGTCTGTAAACGCGTTAATTTAAAGGAACATTTTAGATTTCCTTTTCTAACATAAAGTATTATTTAATTTCAATAGTTAACAGGAATAAGGCGGAAAGTTGAAGCACATCTAAATTTATATATCTATTAATTTCAGAAAAAATTGAATAAATTCCACAATATAATAAGGACATTATTATTTTCTTAAATTTTCTTTTTAAGAAAAACTAATATAGAAATAAATGTAGAGTGATACAAAACTCACCGAAAAATTTAGCACGTCAACGCAATAAGACTTGAGATAAGATGCCTGCCTGGATAAAAAAAAACACCCTCTCCGCACTACACTATCACTGTAGCATATTGGGACCTTACAGTGGGAAAATCGCAGATACGTTACTAGTTTTGCTATACATTTGCATAACCAAGTAAAAAAGAAAGAAATTGATACTTAAATAATATGAAAAACACTAACGTACTAAAATATTTCGATAAGCAAATTTATGTTTAGAATAAACAAAAGTTACAAGAAAATTAAAATGATAGCAAAGGCTCGGAGTGTTTCGATAAAAATTAAGTCGGAAACCACATTACCGAGAGAAAGAAAGAGAAATATAGTTTCGGATCGAAGGGAAGAGGTTCAAGACTGGAGCGTTGTTTTCATAAATTACTACCTTACTCTATTTCCGTATTGAGCTATGTTGAATTAATACTGAAAAGGCACTGTTCACATAGGAGACCTCCTACCCTTCAGGTGATTAGTTGAACAAGTTCATTATATTGAAAATCATCATTGTTATGTGATGGCATTACGCTGTTTATTACGCCATCTTATCTGAATATTATCTGGTGTTCTCGGATACAAAAAAATAACAAACAGATAAAAAATAAATTCAATGTGATTAAATCGTATAAAAACACGCAGTTTTTGTTACTTCAGTAATTATGACGTCACAAAGGGATACGTTTTGATTGAATGGATTATTTAATTTTTTTCGATGTCGTTCTCTGTGTGACGTTATAAAGGATTTGCGTGATGTTTTAAAAGTCTATTTAAATGACTTACCTCAATCTTTTATATAGAAATCGCTCCAGACAAGGCACAAGGCGTGAAAGCATTTGATGTAAGGAACTAATATACTACTTTAAGGTAAAAAAAATGTAAACGACAAGTGTTAGATGAAATAGATTCTGATCCAGAAAATAGCAGTGCGTCCTTTTTTTGTCAGAAACATCGTTTATGGAATGTGAGGCGTAAAAATGAAAATAAGGTAAATAAAAGTTACGCTGTTGCCGAAAGTAAACGTAGAATCTAGTTTCTACTTCTCAATATATGATGTGGAGTTGAGTTAGTAAGAAACACCTTGACTCGGACCAGAAACAAATGTCCGATCGTATGCCCTCTATTCTTCTCCCTTACATAATTTCATATGTTTCCATCTCTTTCAGCATTTTTGTTTCAACTGAAAAACCGATGCTTCCTCTTATCGATACGTTTAAACAAATATAATATTGCTGCTGTTATTACTGATTTCGTTTTCTTTGTTTTTTTTTGTGTTTTCCTTTCCAAAATTAAAAATAAAACACTAATAATTTAACCTTTCCAACTTAAAAACCGATACATTCCTCTACTCGATTCGTTTTTAAAATATATGTTTGTTGTTTTTGTTGTTTTGCATTTTTTCTTATTTGTTAGACCGTGCATTATGTATGTAGACAAACACATAAACATACAAAATCAACACAGTTTTATCAATATATATTTTTGTAAGTATACGTTTATATGCTTATATATTTATTTTCTTGTGCGTTGTGTAGCAATATATATGATATTTTATGTATAAACGCACACACACATACATACATACACACACACACACATGTATATATATATATATATATATATATATATATATATATATATATATATATATACTGGCCCCAAGATTATAATCAATAACATAGGATCGAAGGCATGAGAAATGTGAGAACTTATTGTCCATGTCGAAGTAAGATTATCCATAACCTAATCAGTGTGCTCAACCGAACTGCTTGTATTCGGTTGTAGTAATGACATAACTCAATTGATCATTGTCTATTCACCAGAAAACATGACAAATGTCTCCTAATCACAAACCAGTATGATGCTTATAAAGGAGATTAATGTACACTTCTCATAAAAGCAACGTGTTACATAAAAGTCAAAAACCTATATTAGTCGTAACAAAATTAATTTATCCTTAAAAATATTGGAAAAACTTTTAATCCTTACTATCGAGCCATGGATATTTTCCGTCTCTAGTGGATTTGTGAAATTTTCTTTGTTATTCTTTTTTTTTTCTCTGTCTATTATATATTTACGGAGAAGACAACAGCGAAAATATAAAATTAAACAATAATTTCTTTAATTACACATTTTTTGTATCACTAATGGACATTTATTTATTTAATAAACTTAACTGACTAGATTATCTCATTGTGTAATATAAGTCTATTCTGCGTACGTCACACAACTTCTTTATTCACGAATATTCATACTGGAACACACAAACAACATTTCAAATCACATCGATATGAACACAGTAGTTGCTAAGGCCAAGCCCCCTCGATTCTACCTATTGACGTTATGAATCCGGTAAGTAAAATAAAAATAAATTAATCTTCTTACACGCCCACTATATCGATATGTAGGGAATGGCGCCACTCTTTTCCTAAGATTACTCTAGGAATGCGCCAGCATCACCTTTTGTCATAGTGAGAGTTTAGCAAAAGGACATCGAGTAATTTTGGGGAGTCGTTAGCATAAATGAATCGATACATTAACGAATACTGTAAGAATTATCACAAATGGGTCACTTTTCCGGATTACTCCACTTACCTTATAATGCTGAGTTTTAGCAAGGATGAATCAAGTGCAGTTTTTCAAAGTTTGGGTATGACTCGAGATTTGAATCGCGGTCTGCCCGCTCATATCCAAAACTCCTAACAACCTTCCCAACATGAGATCATCACTAAATACACGGACGACAGAAAAATTGCCCACATACTTATTTATTATGAGCGAAATCCCTACACGAACGTTGCTCGCGAAGATAGAACACAGTAAACTAATTCTCCAATCTATGAAACTCATATAAATATTTTACTCGATATGTTATTTAGCTGTGCATAATAATAAATTGATAAATAATGATGACCATTGAATCGTTTGTATTATGTAGCAACTATGTAAAAACATCCTAGCAATATATACGTACAGCTGAGGATTTTGTCAGTATTTTTGGTTAAGTTCAATAAATATGTTTATGCATAAACAGTGAAAGGAAATCATGTTGAGTATAAAATAACAAAAACAAGTCTTTCATTTATACTATAACTAATCGTAAACACCGAGTAAAATAGGAAAGCAAAGACGAAGACAGTTTAGATAGTTTGTGTATAGAAATCCTTAAGCTCAATTTATAGTCTAAGGTACCGCTAAAAATAAATTTCGCCAGAAAATGCCATGGTTTATATTGCGTCATGGGTGAGAGTGACGCAAACCAATGTATTTCATTCTTAAAGGAAGTGGCAACGCATGGGAGGATGATCGCCATGATGAATTGTAAATAGCACATAAGTTCCGTGTGTAGTTATGTTCTAACAGTAGCATTGAAGGTGGTGAAACTGAAAAAAGGCACACACAAAGCGCACACTGTTCTTATATGATTTACCAAATATGGTTTCCGTTCTGCTAGATCTACAGCAGATGTGCTAATGGTTATATCCTATAGGATTAGCGAATCTCTCGACAAAGGCTTCCTTTCTAGGGTAATTGCTCTTGACATATAAAAGGCCTTCGAAAAGGTATGGCCATAAAGGCCTACTTCACAAGATTTCCAGCTACGGCATAACTGGAAATGTTTTCTCAATTATTAAATCATTTCTCTCTGATTGGCTCATAAGAGTAGTGGTTGATGGGCAAAAATCAGAGGCCCACAGTATTAATGCTGGAGTCCCTCAGGGGTCCATCCTGGGCCCAACTCTCTTCCTGATCTACATCAATGATCTCCGTAAACACATACTTAAATCATTCGTTAACATCTATGCTGATGACACGACCATCTATGGCAACACATAAAAGGCCGTAAATGACAAAGTTCTCTCTGATTCTCTCTCCTCTGATCTTGAGCGCGTGGTACAATGGGGGAAGAGGTGGCTGGTTACTTTTAATGCATCTAAAACCAAACTCTTATCTTTACATCATCAACGCTCTGATCCCTATCTGGCATCAATTGAAATGTATAGCTCTCGTTTTGGGGAGGCTCCATGTTTTGACAAGCTTCTGGGTTTGACCTTTACTCCTGATCTGAAGTGGAACACGTAAATCAAGTTTGTTGCCAAGGTCGCTGGGAAAATGGTGGAGTCCTTCTACCGCTCCAGAAGATATCTCACTACTGATGCAATTGTCAATCTGTATAAAAACCAAGTACGTCTAAGGATGGAATAGTAGGAGCTGCAAAAACAACCTATCCTGCCTAGACAGAGTACAACATAGCTTAGTGGGGGATGCTCTTTTCTCTTCCCTGCAACCTCTCTCCCACAGAAGAGACGTTGCGAATCTGTTTTATCGTTATTGCCATGGCTAGTGCCCGCCTGAGCTCCAATCTCTAGCCCCCTCGCCAATCTTTCACGATAAACACCCGTCCAGCTGAACCCACTGTCAAAAATTTTCCCCACTCTTTATCTGTGCCTAAATCCAAACGTAGATTCCATGAACAAAGCTTCTTTCTTAGAAGTGCACACCTGTGGAACTCTCTTCCGTTTGCCTATTTCCCACCTGACTACAACTTCGATGTCTTCAAGTTCAACATAAACAAATTCCTGATGAACCGCCCCCTTAAGTAAAACAATTTATCAAATCTTCAATACTAACGATTACTATGATACAATCCCATTGGTTACTGTAAACGCAATAACTTATCCCCGAGTGGCTTCCGGGCCTTGATAAGTGGTGACCTCCATGTAATATATATATATACTTATTTCAACGAATGAGTATTGTATTTGTCGGTTCACTTGCCTCTCAATAATTCACTGTGGTCGATATGCCATATAATACATCGTAGACAACAACCCAAACTTTAGTTATATGAAACGTTTTACATGACTGTGAAAAAAATCTACGTTGAATCCACAAAACAAACAATTCTTGTGATTTCTCATTTATCTCGTACCTCGTTTACGACTGAGGATGTCCAGTAGAAATAGCAACATAAATCTAAAATATAAGACCTACCATTTATCTTCCATCATTTTACAGGTTTCATTTTCACCAGTCGAACTTCAGACGATGTAAAATCTTATTTTTAATGACCAAATGTTTGAGACGGTAGACAAGAAGCAATTAATCATTCTTGCTTCTTTTGTAGCATCGTCATATCATTTAATCGTATCTTATCCAATGGTATTTTTCTAATCGATTTATAGACGTCATTTTCGAAATCTCGTTTGCCTTAGTCAGTCTTGTCAGCAAGTTGTATAACTTCGTTTAGGCTCCATTGCACCACCTATATTGCGTTCTAGATTTTCTCTCAACATACCGGCCTTGTGTTCCATCTTCCTGTCGTGTGAATAAAAGCAAATACCCTCCCCTCTTTTCGGCTTCATCGCAAACTGTGCAATTAGCATTTCGTTGTCGTTTCACTTAACGTGTCTTCTCATCTTACATTCTCAAACATCAAGCAGAGTTTTAAAAGATGCATAAGCAGTTATTGAATACCGACATGTTTGGACATTAAAATCCAGGAACTGTGTTTACTATGGTGACATAATGGATGATGACATTCTCCGGACAGACTTAAGTGGATTATTCAAGACAACAAAGACAACTCTCATAAGGATAGGCGATGTGTATCTTCCGCAAAGAAAATAAATGTCTCCATCCGCGACATAAGGTACTTACGTAGATATCACACATGCAAATGTGCCGAGTATTAAATGTTTCGCTCAAAATAATAAGCCATATGTCCATAATTATCTACACTTGAATAAAACTACATACATATTGTTCTTTTACCGATTGTTTATGACGATCACGTGAACCCATTGTAAAACAGCTGTTGACCAGATTCGTACACGCTTACTGATTGTATATTAGACATGCTTTCGGCTTTTTATATGTTAACAACTAGCTTTTAACTAAGTGTGACTTTACAGACTTGATTAATTTCTAATATTAGTGCGATTTCCGTCGAATTACTATGATTACTCAAACTACTGTCCTTAGTTTTACGGCGTGTTTACCGATGTAATCACCAACCTTCTTTCATGTGTATTTTGTAAACTCAAAAATCTGTAGGGAGTTACAGATAGATATTCGATTCACGGGGGTAGCTTGCTTTCGTTCCGTTAGCCATTAAAAAAATATAGACGTTTTAACTAATTCGTACTTTGACGGAACGAGAGTCAGCTACAATCACCTCATTAAAAAGAGCTCTGTTCGAAATTCCAACAATTCAAATTTGATTCCCAAGTAAGACAGCAAGCTTACCAAGTTCGACAAGACGTACTGGATGAAGGTAGGGGGATTAATCAGCTAAAATTCTGTGGGAATTAGATTCAAAATGGAAACACTAGTCGGAATAATCCGAATACTACTAATTATTAATCTACATCTAAAATATTCAACACGTTTTATTTTAATTTAATATATTTTCTACACGTTTTGACAAACGGCCGTATCAATAAATGGATACCCAAACAGTGGAATATATTAGTGCTCCTATTTGAAGAAATGGCGGAATTGTTAATTACCTCTTAAAAATGGCATGCGAATTAAATTAATTCATAATGAAATAGAAAGATCCCTATATTATAAATTAGTTATAGCTGCTTTCATTTTTGTTTCACATTTTAATTTAATAAAAACTTGATTTTATTTATTTTGTCAAAATAAGTTATTGATAATTGTCTACATTATTATGAAAAATATTTACTGATTAAGTGTATTTAATTGGTTTAAATAAAAGAAGTTAGATATTCTTTATAATATAATAATATATATATATATAAAAGCGATTTTCCCGTCTGCTTCTAAATAAAAAATAGCTCTTTACACACAATTGCTGTATGGAATTCAAATATAATCACAATTTCTTCCATAATCGATGCCTTTGTTTGGAAATTAGTAGTCCATTTCAATAAATTTCATAATTTCTGACATTATCGTCGGCATCCCTGATTTTCGCGAAATAGTCACATAAGTCTAAGTAACACTCCAATCAAATAAATGTCACATGTGACATTTATTTGATTAATCTAATTTATCCAACCATTTTTCTGTTTATATAATGTTAAAGATTTAAATATCTTTTCAAATTTCTTTACATATCATTAACTCCTAAATTAATTAACCACTCTCATTATACCAGAATACATCTGTAATGGGGAAAGGTTTTTAATGTGAACTATATTTAACTTAATTTAGTTTAATGCAAAGGGACATAACACTCTTATTAAAATTAAAATATTTCCGATTTTTGCTAAATATATATAGGCATTAGACATTAAATAATAAAATAATAAAGTTTCTTTAGAATAGTTTACAACATTTTACGCGATCATAATTTGGACACAACTAATCTGAAAATTTAACTATTTCAGGTTTGCATAAAATTATATATATATTATTTAGACAGAAATTAAGCAAAATGCTCTGAATCGCAAAAACAATTTACGACATAAGGTTGAGTATGATTATATCCTGATTTTAATCTTGGGGCACATAAATGTTGTATAAAACTGTTCTGTAAGGAGAATTCGTTTTACTCTTCATTGCATGGTTATTTCTCTCTAGTTAACTATAAAATTTAAAGTAGATTTACAAATAGTGTGAAATATAAAACATTTGCTAAATACATAACTGAATTTATTGTGCGCTACTACAAAACAATAAATGTACTTTTGGTTTGTCATAAAGGCAACGTTTATTGTTTCCTTTGGAAATCGATAATTCAAGGATCTGAATTAAACAAATATAGATGATTGATTTATGATTCTTGCAAATTCAATTTTCCAACATGTTCAAATATAAAAGGAATATATGGATTTATTTCCAACAAAACACTTGTATTTGTACAAAGAAAATTGTAGATATAATTAGTAGAACAAGATTTGAACATGTTATGATCAATCAGCTGGCGAACAAAACAAAATGTTGAATGCTTGAAAAATATGAATTGTAACAACGTTAAGTGAATAAGTTAAATGTTGAATATAATAAAGAAACTCATCTTTATTCTTTAAATATTTAAAAATGAAATGAATATCAATTGAAATGATAGTTATCATACATTTTATGCTAATAGAATAATATGCATATATATGTATGTATAAAGTAAGGTCAATTGACAGAATAGGTGATTGGATAAGAACTAAATAAAGACACTGTTTTCTTATACATTTAAATTACGAATTGGTTTGGGTAAAAAAAAATGTTTCGTTCTAATTTTGATTTATTGATTTTATATTTTAATCCGATTACTAGTTCGTACTTCGCTTTCTAATGTCCTAATGCAATTGGACGGTGATGTCCCTTTAGCCAGTAAATATAGCTCAGATAGGTAGTTGTTGATGGATAGAAGTCCGAGTTTCATAGTATTAAGCTGGTATGCCTCGAGGAAAGCAACGAAAGAATCCTTAGATTACGACCATAAGTTCAAAGTGGAACCGGACCATTAATTGATGATATCCTTTAAGGCTAAGGCTAAGTTTCTTAGCTTAAGATTAAAAGAAGCCTTCTAAACCACCGATACCCATTACTAATAAAACTGTAATTGAGAGAATTATTCGTTGAAAGTGTCCTACTTAACATTCACATGCAACGTGAACTGGAGCAAATATATTGAGGACATTGCTAATGCTGCTGAAAATAATATAAGTTCCCTCCATCGTACTAGAAAATTACTCAGATCTGATAGTATTCTGCACTTCTACGCTGCCACCATTCGCTGATGCATGAAGTATCGCTGTCCTATCTAGGCTGGTGCAATGGTGCATCACCACTAGTTCCGCACTAATAGACAGGGTCTACAACGTCTCTAATCTAATCCTGCCCTAATAACCAAACCGCGACCCCTTTCTTATCGCCGTAATATTGCATCACTGTGCCTCTTTTACAAATATTTTGATAAAAAAGTGTTCTGATGAATTCACTGAACTCTATCGACGTAGATACCCCCGACAAATGTTTAGCCACAAATCCCATCATAAATTGTAGAAGTCCGTAGATGTTGGACAGTCTTTTACTGTAGTAGATTCTTTCCCATAACTTCCGTCCCAATTTCGTTCTTCCATGACTGTACCGACAGAAGTTTAAACGTGATGTTAAACAACATCTTGCTCATCTCCTTATATGGCCCCCTGTAATCATGGTTACAAATGGCCCGTTACATCCAAGTTTCAATATGCCTGGGTTGGAATGAACAAGAGTAAAACAAACCCTAAGCCAACTCTCTTCACGATATTCATCAACGATCTGCCAAATCATATTCTTTACATTATTGGTAGACATTTATGTAGACAACAGAAAAAACGATCACTAAACTTCAATAACTGGCAATAACCAAGATCATTCTGCTTCTTTCTGTTCAATCTTGTTGTTATAATAATAATAATAATAATAATAATAATAATAATAATAATAATAATAATAATAATAATAATACATGGGCAGTATCACTAGTAAGATACTCTGGACCGTTTATAAGGTGGACAAAAGAAGAACTGAGACAACTCGACCAGAAAACCAGGAAACTCATGACCATGAATAATGCACTACATCCAAAGGACGATACTGACAGACTCTACGTGAAAAGGAAAGACGGCGGGAGAGGACTGATCTGTATAGAAGATTGTGTGAAGGACATGAAAAAAGAACTAGAAAAATACATAATGCAAAACACTGAAAGGATAATTATGGCAGCGAGAGACACCGAAAAAAACCCAACAAAACAGAAAACAGAGAGACAAATGACAAAACGAGAAAAGAGAAATGGGAAGAGAAACCACTCCACGGAAGACTCATAAGAATGGCAAAAGATGAGAATAACGATAACACCTGGACATGGATGCGAAAAGGACATATAAACCGAGAAACAGAATCTCTAATAACTGCAGCACAAGATAACTCGATAAGAACCAACCATATCAAAACAAGGATCGGTTAAGCACAAGAAAACAGCAAATACAGACTTATGTGGACTGAGAGACGAAACGATAATCATATAGTAAGTGAATGCAGCAAACAGGCCCCAAAGAAATACAAAAACCGGTATGGCCAAATGGGGAGGGCGGTGCACTGGGAATTATGCAAACGACTGCATTTTGAGTGTAGAGACAAATGGTACAAGCATAAACCAGCAACAGCACTCGAAAACGAGAACCACAAAATCCTATGGGACATGGACATACAGACGGACAAACCCATCCAAGCAAGAAGACCAGATGTCGTAATAATTAACAAGAAAGAAAAATCCTGTCAAATCGTAGACTTTGCTGTCCCAGCTGACCACAGGGTGAGTTTGAAAAAAAAAGGAGAAAGGAAGCAAATACACAGAGCTCGCCAGAGAGTTAAAAGGGATTTGGATGATGAAGAAAATCAAAATAGTACCGATAATAGTAGGAGCACTAGAAACAATTCCGAAAAACTTCGAAAAAAGAATGGTAGAAATTGGAATCAGAGGAATGACCGCAAAAATACAACGCCTAACGATAATGAAAACGGCTGAAATATTAAGGAAAACCCTAGAATATGGGGAATAACACAAGACAATATAACAAAGAAGCGTTACAGGGAATGAAGAACGCCGAAGCTGCATATCTATAAGTTCTATACCACCATCATGCATCCCCCCCATTTTCTCATCACCGTTCCCTCCCCCAATAGAAAAGTGATACTAAAGAGCCGAGAAGGGTCAAGGAGGATGAAAAGACCGAGGAGAGAGCGCTGGCCAGACCTCCGCTGGACAAGCGCAAAGAGAACTGGGATCGTGGGGAGGCTTAGTGCCACTCAAATTCCAGTATAAATCAATGGCAACTACCAGCGAGAAATCAATGGTATAAGGCTGTTGCGATGACGCAAATTTATTTGCAAATGCTATTGAAGGAGGTGGAGATAGCTGAACATCTGGGGAGACTTGTTGTCACTTAGCTTCCAGAGAACACCACAGGTCTCCAAACCGATCGTTTGTTGACTTGTGTAAAAGCTCCCTGTGAGCCAATAATAATAATAATAATAATAATAATAATAATAATAATAATAATAATAATAATAATAACAACAACAATAATAATAATAATAATAATGAAATATAATAATAATAATAATAATAATAATAATATTAATAATATCCGAATATTAGCAAAGTTATGGTAGCTGTTGATGTACGTCCTAAAATCTTGAAATTCTGATAATCTATTAATAATAAGTTATTAATAATGTCATAGTTTAAGTAGTAAAATTTCGCCACAGGCCCAGGCAGAAAATCTTGTTATTCAACTTTGCGCTAAGGATATGTGAATCCGATGTCGTTTGGTAACAGTAACAATTATCAAACATTTCTATCTGATCAGATAAATAGTTATCGAAGTTTCAATGACGTATGTTTGAGAATATTTCATAGAATATTGATAAGTAAGGCCCACACGTTGTCATTCGGAAGTATACAGTTTCACTATACACTTATGTTTTTGATGGGATGCGTTATACGTTCACATCTCCGCTAGATCGATGTAAAATAACACGACGTGTTTAAGAAATCGTCTACAACAGTTATGTAGTCATTCATTTGAAAATATTCACATCTACTTAATCCGTCAGTTCATTTTCCCGCGGATTAACCCAGCTTAAGTAAAGCAGAATGGATGACCTTCAAAGCTGACACAAGTGCAACGATGGCGAATAATCAGGCAACTTTACAGTAGAAAAATAAGAAATAGAAAACGGGCACGTAGCAGATTTGATTGAGTCGTTTGGGATTGAAAAGATTAACACTTTTAATCCTGTAATTCAGTGTATATGCCTCCGGATTCAATATATTTACCAATCTCTATCATAAAAATTTCGCTTTCAAATTGAATTTTCCGTTGATAAATACAAGAACCTGTGTTCAGAATCAGTGCTAACTACTTCCATATGATTTGAATGGATCGTATTCCAATCTTAAAGGGTCTTTTACGCACTTTCGTCCCAGCAATCTTCTCAGAATTTTGTGGATTTTCTTTTTAGCCTTTATCGAAATGTAATTATGCCTGTAAATCTATATCTCATAGATTTTGTAGCTCTTTTTATCTCTCATATATATATATATATATATATATATATATATATATATATATATATATATATATATATAGAATAAATCATATTTTTACATTTACTTTCGGCATTAATATCGTGTTAAGATATAGCTAGCCATATTTCGCTAAATTTCTCTAGATTTTGTAATGTTTTCATTTCGAAATAAACAGAGATGATAAGTCTGTTTTCTATGTACAATGGATGACGTTATAGCAGATGAAGTCATACAGTAAAACATTGGGGGAATTATGTGACGCACAAAAGGATTGTTGATCCAAACAAGGAGATAGAAGAGAGATCGTTTTTTTCTTATGAACGAAGTCTAGACCCCTAGGCTTCTAGTAACGCATAAAATATGATTTATCAGTCATATCATTCTATTGTTTTCAGTAGAAATGCATTAGCTGTTCTAGTACAACTTGTGTCAATAAAGAAAAACGCATTTTGAATTGTCCAACGATTTAGTAATTCTCCTTTATTTTATTTACCTTTGGTGCAGGTGGTTAGATACAATGGCGAGTGTGAGTTGGATGAAAGTGTTTTTGTAGAATAAACTGGATTCGAACTTGGTGCACCTAGGTTTCAATACGTGTTGATGACTACTGATTCACCCTGTTATTTACTTTTTTTATTCCGTTATTTTCTTAGGATTAATTACTTTTTGCTGTTAAGCGATCATAAATATAAAAAAAAAAAAAACTGATTGAGGCAGATTTTTCGAAAAAAGACTGTCTATTTTCCAGGAATCTAAAATGGTTTTAGATCGATATTCGTTGTAAGCAAATATATAAAAATACCTTCAGTAGTAACTATAAAGAAAGATGTGCGATTTGCTTCGGAACAACCGCTATTTATTTAAAAATTAATGAACTGTAACATATCATTTCAGATATTCTACTTGCATAACTAAACATACTAACGGCGTGTATAGATATACGTATGTAAATAAATGACATTAAAAAAGAGCCATTCTCTTCTAGATGTTTGCAGAGACATTTAGAAATACTGTTCAATTTAATGTTTGTATGTAATGTGCAATTCACAGTGAGTGATGGAGAGATACATAGATAATTAGGAGGTGGATGACTTACTTCTAATTGCTTACCGTAAATTACAACTTATAATTCACGTAGATTGTTGTAAAACCTAACGTAAGAATATCACAGATATAATAATATCACAGAAATAATAATATCACAGATATAATAATATCACAGAAATATATAACATGAATTTTGCTTTATAAATCTATATAGGAAAAGTCATTAGAGAAGAAATGTTAGTTAACTCACATTTAATATGTAATTTTTGTAAATAGATGTATGTGTGTGTGCTTGAATAAATGTTTATCTCATGACGATAAAGGACGACGTTATTCTGTTTACAATGAATTTCTTCCCTAGCTGGAAAGATTTACTCATCATAGATTGGAAGGTTTGAATCAGTTCTTTTAAAAAATCACTAATTCCAACGCCAACATTAATTAAGATAACGAATAACCTCACTAAGTTTAGCGTGGAGGTCATTTTCAAATCGCTGATTAAAACATGAGGGAAAGACATAATCTGAACACTCAAGAGAAGGGATCGACAAATAATTGTTTATATTAGACTTGAATATGACCACGTTATAATCAACAAGCCGAAATCCCGTGATATTGTTCCGTAGATAAAGCGTTCTTGAAAAATATTTTCGTGGATATTCTGCTTAGTTTTAGGTAGGCAGTTCTTTTTAACGTTCTTAAAGAACAAGAAATAGAGCTAGTCAATTACCTACCATGACAAAAAACTAGAGAAAACCAGCACCGTCTATTATGTGAAATGGATCTGTAACGATTACAATATATCGCGTTCCATTCGTATTGTACATATCCTTCCAATTCAAGGATATCATCATTTGTAATTCATATTCATGTAATATTAGAAAATAGCACTTCAATAAATTTATTTGTAATTGGTGTTAATTAGTTCTCTTTTCACATTTCAAGGTTTACACAGAAAAATTTCTGAAGGCAATTTACTTTATCATAACAGTTGCACTTTCGCGTCCATGTTCTATTTCATGTCTATAACGCATTAATATGGATGTTTCGTGTGCGTTTAGTATCTTTAATGCTAGCAGCAAGTTCACAAGATTTAATTGTGAGTTTCTTTTGGTTTAAATGCCAAATAGAAAGTTTTTTTTGTAACATCACCCTTAACCCTTCGGCATTTTAATGAAAAAAAAAAAGATAAAATCGACTCAAATCTGACTAAAATGACACGCATTGAAGATGTGGATAACATTCCATCAAAATAAACCCATTATGAATTAAAAAATTTCTACGTTTGAGAAACATAATCGATTTTGTACTTAAATGTTCAATTCTTATATATATTAACCGGAAAAGCGAAGACGTTTTTCATACGTGTTTTCTAGTGACTTAAAATGTATACTC